>NC_081416.1:195854818-196224818 GCF_949786415.1 Peromyscus eremicus
TGAGCTTCCAGTTCAATGATCTGTTTGTTGTAGCTCCAGTCAGGAGCACTGCCCACAAATCACACTGGAATCATAATTTCCAAGCAAGAAAATTAAAGTCATAGAAACATAAAGCAAATTTTTTTACAACAGTTCAATAGGGGTGATAGTGAGTGGTACTATTCCGTTTTCTAAAACCTGGTGCCTGGACCCATGGATCTGGGTTTTGGAGAAATCTTCCTCCTGGAGAATACTACTCCAGCCCTCCAGGTTGCTGTTACTTCATTGGCTCCAGAACTGTGTCTTCAAAACATCCTGAGAGCTGCTTTCAGGGTGTTGGTGAACCTGCTCCAACCAGTGGACTCCATGATGGTGTGCCACAGGTTCACCTATCTGTCTGTGAATTTAATCTTGGTCAGAAGCTATACTGTGTGAAATAACATGATGGTTGAAAGGACATTCTGTTAGTTCCTGTGTGGTAGTTTTGGTAAAATCATTACAGGTGGGAAATGCAAATCTATATCTAGAATAACAATCTGCTCCAGTAAGGATGAAGTATTGTCCATTCCATTAAGAAAGAGGTCCAATGTAGTCATCCTGTGATGACTTTGTTGGATGGTTAGCCTGGGGAATGTGACATCTCTGGGTCTCTGTGTTGGTCTTTGCTTTTGGCAGATCTGGCATTCAGCAGCAGGTGTAACCAGGTCAGTCTTGATGAGTGGATATCCATGTTGTTGATCTCATGCATAACCCCCATCTCAGCTACAATGGCTACTGTGATCATTGGCCTATGGGGCAATATTAAAACTGACTTGGGAAAGAGTCTGACAGTCCATGGAATGGGTCATCATTTCAAATTAATTATTGACCTCCTCCTCTGCTGAATGCACTTTCATGGGCATTTTCAGGGGACAAAAGTATCTTCACATTCTTTTCTCCTTTGCAGATCTTTCCAAATACATCTTTGCCAATGTCTTTCCAATTTTTCTTTTTTTCCTTTTTTGTTTTTATGTTTTCTCCTCTCATACAATGTGATCTGTCCATAGTCTCCCCTCCTTCCACTCCACATAGACTCCAGTACTCCTGTTTCCGTAGAGAAAAGCACAGGTCTCCTGGGGATATCAACTGGACACAACATAACAAGATGTAATAGTAGCCGGTGTCAATTCTCATATCAAGACTAGAGGAGACCACCCAGAAGGAAGAAATGTTCCTGAGGTCAGAAAATGTCAGAGACTCCTCATACTCACCTTCTTAGGAGTCCCACTAACCACTGATCTAAACAACCACAGCATACAGAGGACATAGTACAGACCCATGCAGGCTCTGTGATTGCCTCTTAGGTCTCTGGGAGCCCCAATGAGTTCTGTTTAGATGAATCTGTGGGCTCTGTTCACCTAGTGTCTTTGAACCCTCCTACAATCCTGCCTTCCTCTGGTCTTTGAGATTCCCTGAGCTCTGCCTAATGTTTAGCTGTGGATCTCAGTGTCTGCTCCCATCAGCTGCTAGACAAAGCCAAACTGATGGCAATTGGGTGAGGCACCAATCTACCAGTGTAACAGAATTTCTGTAGGTATTGTCTCATTGACGTGTATGTGTGTGTGTGTGTGTGTGTGTGTGTGTGTGTGTGTGTGTGTTTGAATGAAGATGGCAGAGGCACCAATCTACCAGTGTAACAGAATTTCTGTAGGTATTGTCTCATTGACGTGTGTGTGTGTGTGTGTGTGTGTGTGTGTGTGTGTGTGTGTGTTTGAAGGAAGATGGCAGAAACTTCCAAAGCTGAGCAGAGTTGGATAGAAAAAATGGATTCTTCAAACAGAAACACCACTGGAACCCACAAACCGACTTTAACATTGTGATTCATTTGATATTTTATTTGGGTAGGTATTGTCTACAGAGATGGATGTGCCCATGGAGACAAGAGGAGGACAGAAGGGACCTCTGCAAAGGCAACAATTGCTTTAGCCAACTGAGTCATCTCTCCAGGCCCAAACACCGAGTTTGGAGAAAAAAATGTCTTCTTCCTCTACCCCTTCTTTTGTAGGCAAACATTCATGTTTTGTTTTCTCATTTGTGAGTCCTTGACCATATCTTCTGCTCAGTCCAATCCAGATAGGTTTCCCAAAAGAAACCCTGTTGTAATGTGCTTGGGGCCAGAAACTAAAATGAATTCCAGATTCTAACTCCATGGACAAAAACCAAACCAGTATAACAAAAGGCTAGAGGCTGGGTAGATTGGACCAGAGTCCAAGGCTCCCCCTCCCTCCACCTGACATTGATTGCTTTACATCTGTATTAAGCCTCAGCCACCATGCTGTTTTTCCCCAGTTCCACTGGAAATGCACCACACATCGCATAGTCTACCCAGGTGTCATTGGTAACAACACTGGCTGCTGCTTCTGGGTTACAGGTATAGGACAAGGCTGACCAGGTCCTAGGATTGCTTCAAGCGTTTGAAAGGGGGCTCCAAGAAAGGGAGATGAGCAGAAGCCAAGGAACGGTATGCTTCAGCCACTAAATGGGGATAGGAGCCCACCATTTTCTTCCAGCCTGAGGTCTCAGAGACCTCAGAAGCATGAGCTGTAATGAAATCCAGTGCCTGGGTTTTCAGCTGCCCTGAGCTGTGGAGGTCAGCCAGGAAGAGAGTGTGGGCAGCATTCTCCACAGAGAGGTCCCTGCAGAGGGCATCCTCACACATGACCTTCAAACGCTCCAGGCCATACTTGTCAGCAGCTGCCAACACTGCATCTGCCATGCTGTCCAGGTCTGGTGCCTTCCCGGTGTAAATGAAGCCCATCATTGCCTTGAAGACTTGTGGCTCCAGGTCAGGGATCTCAACACGGTTCTTTCTGCTCTCCTCCATGTCATGTTGAAACATGGCTCTGAAAACTGGAGAGCGAGCTGCTAAGATGGCCTTGTGAGCCCGGAATTCCTGACCAGCTACCACCAGGGAGCAGTCTGTAAAGCGAGAATTCTCCCACAGCTCTCCTAGCTCATCTGCCAATGTGCACCTGGGAACTTGAATCCCTGGCTTCCTGTTCTGGTGAGAGATTCTAAAGGATTCCTGGACGACACTCACAGTGCAGAGCAGGCTGAGCTTGTCATCTGGGAGAAGATGAGGCGCATTGGAAAAGAGGAAATCTCGAAGGATGTACTTTTTGAATCCACAGCTACGGCCTGGCACGAACTTAATGGCTCTTGGGCTCCTCATACTTTGTGTTTTGTCTCCTTCGGCGCTTATGATCCAGAACTGGAACTTTGCCCAAACATGACTCTTTAGACAGCTGAGCAAAACTAGGGTAACTGACAGGTAATCTGCACTTACTTCATCGAATCCGTTCGGGTTTACTGTCAAACACCATTTGTCATTGGCTTCTGTTGAGAAAGTTGGGCTTCTAATGCTTTCTGTCCTTTCCTCCACAAAAAACCGGAAGTTGTTGATGTTCCACATGTAGGAGAAATTCTGAAGGCTGATTTGTGTGTGGTCCCATCTCTGGGCTGTCCCCTCTCCTGCCATTTATTCTCCAGGTAGTTTGAAGGTTCAACTGGATTCAAAATGAAGAACTAGCAATTGTTTTCTCTTCACCTTGTGAGATGCAATAATAGACATGAATTAGATGTTAAGTTTTTGTTTTTTGTCTATTCCCTTTTTGATGGGCCTGGGAACTTGGATCTCTGAAATTTTCTATACATATTTCAGTACTAGTTTCAGAGAAGACAGTCTAGGCTTACTTGGGACTCTTACATCACTCCTTTTTTGGTCTAGATTAAATCTTAGGTCAATAGGTCATTGGTTTTGACAATTATACACAGCTGTTTAAAAATTTGAAAATTCTATACACTCATATCAAAAAATGTTGTACTATGGTTCTCTAGAGGAACAGAACATATACAAGGAATCTCTCTGTGTATGAAGGAAGGGGATTTATTAGAATGACTTAGGGCTGCAATCCTGCTAATCTCACATTGGCTAGCTGTGAAGGGAAAGTCCAAGATTCCAGTACTTACTCAGTCCAGGAGGTTGGAAGTGTCCACTGGTCTTCAGTATGTGCTAGTGTTCCAAATGGTCTCTAACACCAGGGAAGGGATGGACTTGCTGCAAGGTGAGGGCAAGCAGGCAAATAGCAAGAGCTTCCTGCTTCCATGTCTTTTTATATGCTTCCAGCAGAGGGTGGGGCCCAATTTAGGGTGTGTCTTCTAGGCTCAAGATCTGGATTAAAGGTGTGTGTCTTCAGGCCCTGAGATCCAGATTAAATGTTTGTGTCTTTCTACACTCAAAGTCTGTACTTGAAGTGGATCTACCGACTTCAACTGAAGCATAACACTTCTCACTGTTGTGCCCTCCCTGTTAGGGTTTTCGTTAATTCTAAGTCTCGTTACATTGGGAACCAAGAATAACCACCACAAGTGTATTTTGCTTATTGTGATTCATCTTAAATAAAATTCACAAGAATTTCAGAAATGGCTTGCTTGCATTTTTCATTTTCTCCACTATTATTATATCCTTCTCTGGTCTTTGATGGAGTTGTAGACTAGATAGTTACAGTTGCAATCTTCTTGTATTTTAGCTAGAACATATTAGTACTAGAGTTAGAATCTTCAAGACAGGACAGCTATTAGAGTAATCTCAATAATGTACCATTTACCCATGTTTTGGACATCATTACCCTTTGTTTTTGCTGAACATACACTTGATGATCATTCTTGTTGTATATAGTTTGCATTAAGATTAGAACCTTTTTATTTAGAGTAAATGGAGAAATGTAGTGGTATTTGTTCCACCCATGACCTTGGATTATATGGCCCCAAGGAGGCAGTGCTTCCTGCCCTTGTATTTGACCTCTTATAAGGAGTTAGAGAAAGATCACATTCCTGTGCTCCCTGGTCCTGCTTGTAATGTAGATTTGCTCTTGTTTAGATCACAGGACGACTTTCTCTGTCAACTCCATTCTGTAACCGTGAGTGTATTTCCTCAATTTATATCTTAATAAATTGTTACCCATTTAATAGACTCATGTGGATTGATAATAACAGTAGAGGAGGAAGGGGAGGTCAGTATGTATTGTAAGAGAAAAGAAAAAAAATAAAAACTAAAGAGCCAAAAACAATGAAAAACTGGAGAGAAAGACATTTGAGGAAAAAATTTGTACTGATCTGCAGAGCAAAGAACGTGAAAAGCCATGTGTCCCATGTAAAGGCCCATCAAAAGGTGACTTAACCATAAAGAGGACTTCAGTAATCAAGTACATAGGATGATTCATTCTCTGGCCTGTCAGCCTCTTTCCCAAGCCTTCCTTGGGCCTAGATCCTTGATCCTTGTCCTATGGGCCATGATCAAAGTAGCCGTGGTAGCTGAGATGGAGAATCAGCATGGGATTAACAACATGGACATCTACTCATCAAGACTGATGTGGTTACAGCATGTGGTGATATTTTATTTGTGCTGAAATGTGGTGATTTATTTGTGCTTTAATAATAAAGCTTGCCTGGAGATCACCGGAAAAAGCCAGTCACAACACAGAAGTCATGCAATGTTAGCACATGCCTTTAATCCCATCACTTGGCAGGCAGGATCTCTGTGAGTTCCAGGCCACATTGGAAACAGAGCCAGGTGTGGGGGCACACACGTTAATTCCAACACTAGTTAACCATGGAGGTCTGGAAGTCTATACAGATAGACAGGAAGTGACAGAACTTGGAAGGAAAAGGAGGTGATGTAGCTGGACAGACAGAGCAAACCAGATGGCAGAACAGCAAGGCATGTAGGCATGGGTAGACAGGAAGTAGCTCATAATTGGAAGCTGCAGATTTGGTGAGGTAAGTTTGGCTGGTCGATTTCCCTCATCTCTCTAAGGTTTTTACCCCCTACATTTGGCCCTGTGATTTTTTATTTAATAAGACCATTCACAGCCAGAGAGGTGCAACAGTGGCCTACAACCTTGAAATCCATGGGTCTTACCGTGTTCACCATTTCCTGAAGCAGCTGGCATGTTACAAAGATAGAATGTCATTTGAAGACACAGTTATAGAGCCAATGAGGTGGTATCAGTTTGGAAGGCTGGGGCAGGATTCTCCAGGAGGCAGTATATACTTTGAACCAGCATCCCATATATAATATGGTTTCTCCATGGGCAAGACCATAATGACCCTCTGGGAAACATTTCCTGTCTGTTCCCATGATTTTAAGTTCTGCTGGCCTAGACATCTTGGTTCCAGGGTGATAGTGTGGAGCTCTGCTCCTAACTGGTGCCACAACAAACATTCCATTGAACTGGAAGCTCAGACTTCTCCCAGAACTCTTTGGGCTTCTCATGTCCTTAAGCCAACAACCTAAAAAAGAAATAACAGTAATAGGAGAGGTGATTGATCAAGATTACCAAGGTGAAATTGGATTGTTGCTCCACAACGGAAGTAAGAAAGGTTATGGCTGCTGGGCAGGAAATCCTTTAGGACTACTCTAGATTCCACCTTGTTTTATAATTAAAGACAATGGGAGACTGCAACATTTTAATAAGGCAGATAACAAAAGACACAGACCCACCAGAATGAAGATATAGGTCACACCTCCATGAAAAGAGACAAGGATGGGTCGTTTCATTCTCACTGAATGAGAGTAAAGGCCATGTATTCAAAATTTAGTCAAATTCTGTAATTTTCAATTTCTGCCATAATAGGTTCCTCCCTAAAGCCATGTTTGAGAGAAGACCCAGGATAAAAGGAGAAATGGGGTTTTTATATCCTCCCAAAATGGGGGAAAGTCTTTCCAGGGCTCGTGAGTTCCAGAGAAACTTTGATGATGTAGGTACTTGGCAGAACAACATCTTAGCTTCTGAGGGTAGCCGTCTGGGTATAGGGCATGGAACATGTTCAGTTCCAGATCTTAAGTTTTACAGTAATTAGAAGCAAAATTCTTTTGACTCCATAAAAAGATGATTTCTGATATTAAGATGGAGTCAAGCGGGTCCATCAGTCATAGAAGAAGGTAATTACAAATACTAGCTAAGGCATGTGAACAATTTCAGAAAGGAGAATTAGAGTTGACATGAGTTATTGTGTTGTATTTTGTTAAGAATGTGCTCATACAGATATTTGTGTTTTCTTCTTATTTCTTTATCATATGATGTAACATCAATCAAGAGAATACCAATGATTATTATATTTCAGTTTGAGATACTGAAAGAATATCTCTCAAGGAATCTTGTTCCCTATTCTATTTTAATAATGACTTTGTGGTTGTATGGGGACAGTTATAGCATGTTTGGTAAAATTGTAACCTGGTTAACTATATATTGCATTTGCAATTGTATGTGTGATAAATAAATGAAGTTTAGTTATAAGCGAGTTATTGTTTTCATTTAGAAATTAATCACAGCATAAGGACATATGATTGAGCGTGAAGTTGACAAGAGGTAGACTCATAAAGGCTGTTCTTGGTTATCAACTTGACTATATTTGAGATGAACTAAAATCTGAAAATGAAATGCATAATTATTAGGGTTTCTCTTTTTTATTAATTTGAAGTAGGAAGAACCACTTCTAATCTGGATCTTGAGGCAAGAAGCCTCACTCCTTTATTCTGGGTGTTGATGCAGGAAGACACGCTTTTAATTGGGCCATACTTTCTGCTGAAAACCTATAAAGAGACACTGCAGATAAAGTCTTTGTGCTTTGCCTTCTTGCTCTTGCCTTCCTAGCATGTTTTCCTGCTTGTTTCCCTTCACTGGCATTAGAGCCTACTCCTTTTGGATTCCAGCATCTACTGAAGACCAGCTGAGACATCCAGCCTCATGGACTGAGCATCTTTGGGATTTATGGAACTTCTGTTCATAGCCATCCATTGTTGGATTAGCAGGACTACAGCCTGTATGAAATTCTGATAATTACACACACACACACACACACACACACACACACACACACACACACTCACACACACACACACACATTCAGAGAGAGTCTCATTCCCTTTGTCTATTCTGGTGTGGGAATGTGTGGTAACCACCTCTGGTTGTCTTTATAGTGTCTCCCTCTCTGTGTCTCTCAGTGTTGCTCAGTCTCTGTCTCTCATTCTCATTCTTTCTCAGTCTCACTCTCTCTCTTTCTATGTCTCTCCTTATGTGTCTCTGTAGACGAATTTCTAAAATGGTCTTATTATATAAAATCACAGAGCCGAATATAGGGGTGAAAGCCTTAGATCAGGAAAATAGGGAAAGCCACCAGCCAACCTTACCTCACCAACTCTGCAGCTTCCAAATGCAAGTTACTTCCTGTCTGCCCATGCCTTTATTGCCTTGCTTTTCTGCCCTCTCATTGGCTCTCTTAGCCCAGCTCCCTCACTTCCAATTCCTACACAGCTCAGTCACTCTGTCTGTCTGTAGAGACCTCCAGGCCTCTATGGTTGGTACTGGGAATAATGGCATGTGTCACCATGCTTGGCTCTGTTCCCTACCTTGAACACACAGAGACCCTGCCTGCTAAGTGATAGGATTAAGGATGTCTGCTGTCTGACTTTTGTGTTTACTATAGTGGCTGGCTTTCCTGTGATCTTCAGGCAAACTTTATTAAAGTATAAATAAAATATCACCACATTTCCCCTTTTTTGTCTAATAAAAATTAAAAATTAAAACAATTTATATGTAATTTGAGAAAAACTATATACAATAAGAACAATAAATATATACAATATATACAAGCAAAATATACATCAACAATGTCTAGTCCATTTGCATTTGACAAATTCAGAGAAATTGCTTCTTTATCTATCTTATTTTGCCAAGTTCAAAATGTACCTAATTCACTTTCTATCCTATCTTGTATTGCCAACAGAAAAGTATCTTATGGTGTCTTTGAAATCTATACACTTACCCCTCCTTAGTGAAATTCTTTTCTGAAATTTCTTTTTTTTTTTAATTTTTATTTTGCAATACAATTCAGTTCTACATATCAGCCACAGATTCCCTTGTTCTCCCCCCTCCCCCCCTCACCTTCCCCCCAACCCGCTCCCTTATTTCCATCTCCTCCAGGGCAAAGCCTTTCCCACAGACTGAGATCAACCTGGTAGACTCAGTCCAGGTAGGTCCAGTCCCCTCCTCCCAGGCCGAGCCAAGGGACCCTGCATAGGCCCCAGGTTTCAAACAGCCGACTCATGCAATGAGCACAGGACCCGGTGCCACTGCCTGGATGCCTCCCAAACAGATCAGGCCAATCAACTGTCTCACCCACTCAGAGGGCCTGATCCAGTTGGTGCCCCCTCAGCCATTGGTTCATATTTCATGTGTTTCCATTTGTTTGGCTAATTGTTTCTGTGTTTTATCCGACCTTGGTCTCAACAATTCTCTCTCATATAAACCCTCCTCATTCTCGCTAATTGGACTCCCAGAGATCCACCTGGGGCCTAGTCATGGATCTCTGCATCCAGATCCCTCAGTAGTTGGATGAGGTTTCTAGCACGACAATTAGGGTGTTTGGCCATCCCATCACCAGAGTAGGTCAGTTCGGACTGTCTCTCGACCATTGCCAGCAGTCTGTTGTGGGGGTATCTTTGTGGATTTCTGTGGGCCTCTCTAGCACTTTGTTTCTTCCTATTCTCATGTGGTCTTCATTTACCATGGTCTCCTATTCCTTGTTCTCCCTCTCTGTTGTTGATCCAGCTGGGATCTCCCACTCACCCAAGCTCTCTTTCCCTCGACCCTCGCCCTTCACTACCCCCACTCATGTCCAGGCTGTTCATGTAGATCTCATTCCATTTCTCTGTCATTGGGCGATCTCTGTGTCTTTCTTGGGGTCCTGTTTTCCAGGTAGCCTGCCTGGTGATGTGAGTAGCAGTCCAGTCATCCTTGTTCCACATCTAGTATCCTGCTATGAGTGAGTACTTACCATGTTTGTCTTTCTGAGTCTGGGATACCTCCCTCAGGATGATTTTTTCTAGATCCATCCATTTGTCTGCAAACCTCATGATGTCATTGTTTTTCTCTGCTGAGTAGTATTCCATTGTGTATATGTACCACATTTTGTTTATCCATTCTTCAGTTGAAGGGCATTTAGGTTGTTTCCATGTTCTGGCTATTACAAACAATGCTGATATGAACATAGCTGAACAAGTGCTCTTGTGGTGTGGTTGAGCATTCCTTGGGTATATGCCCAAGAGTGGTATAGCTGGATCTTGGGGGAGATGGATTCCCAATTTTCTAAGAAAGCACCATATTGATTTCCAAAGTGGTTGTACAAGCTTGCATTCCCACCAGCAGTGGAGGAGAGTTCCCCTAGCTCCACATCCTCTCCAGCATAAGGTGTCTTCAGTGTTTTTGATCTTAGCCATTCTGACAGGCGTAAGGTGGTACCTCAGAGTTGTTTTGATTTGCATTTCCCTGATGATTAGGGATGTTGAGCAATTCCTTAAATGTCTTTCAGCCATTTGAGTTTCCTCTGTTGAGAATTCTCTGTTTAGTTCTATAGCCCATTTCTTAATTGGACTGTTGGGCATTTTGCTGTCTAATTTCTTGAGTTCCTTATATATTCTGGATATCAGTCCTCTGTCAGATGTGGGATTGGTGAAGATCTTTTCCCATTCTGTAGGCTGTCGCTTTGCTTTGTTGACCGTATCCTTTGCCCTACAAAAGCTTCTCAGTTTCAAGAGGTCCCATTGATTGATTGTTTCTCTCAGTGTCTGTGCTACTGGTGTTCTACTTAGAAAGTGGTCTCCTATGCCAATGCGTTCAAGACTACTTCCTACTTTCTCTTCTAGCAGGTTCAGAGTAGCTGGATTTATGTTGAGGTCCTTGATCCACTTGGACTTAAGTTTTGTGCACGGTGATAGATATGGATCTATTTGCAGCCTTCTACATGTTGATATCCAGTTTTGCCAGCACCATTTGTTGAAGATGCTTTCTTTTTTCCATTGTGCACTTTTGGCTTCTTTGTCAAAAATTATTTGTTCATAGGTGTGCGGATTAATGTCAGGGTCTTCAATTCGATTCCATTGGTCCACATGTCGGTTTTTATGCCAGTACCAAGCTGTTTTTATTACTGTAGCTCTATAGTACAGCTTGAAGTCAGGGATCGTGATGCCTCCAGAGGTTGTTTTATTGTACAGGATTCTTTTGGCTATCCTGGGTTTTTTGTTTTTCCATATGAAGTTGAGTATTATTCTTTCCAGGTCTGTGAAGAATTGTGTTGGTATTTTGATGGGGATTGCATTGAATCTGTAGATTGCTTTTGGTAAGATTGCCATTTTTACTATGTTAGTTCTGCCTATCCATGAGCATGGGAGATCTTTCCATTTTCTGACATCTTCTTCAATTTCTTTTTTCAGGGACTTAAAGTTCTTGTCATATAGGTCCTTCACTTGCTTGGTTAGTGTTACCCCAAGGTATTTTATGTCATTTGTGGCTATAGTAAAGGGTGATGTATCTCTGATTTCCTTCTCCGCTTTTTTGTCCATTGTATATAGGAGGGCTACTGATTTTTTTGAGTTGATCTTGTATCCTGCTATGTTGCTGAAGGTGTTTATAAGCTGTATCAGTTCCTTGGTGGAATCTTTGGGGTTGTTCAAGTATACTATCATATCATCTGCAAATAGGGAAAGATTGACTTCTTCCTTTCCAATTTGTATCCCCTTAATCTCCTTATGTTGTCTTATTGCTCTGGCTAGAACTTCAAGTACTATATTGAATAAGTATGGGGAGAGTGGACAGCCTTGCCTCGTTCCTGATTTCAGTGGAATTGCTTTGAGTTTCTCTCCATTTAATTTGATGTTGGCTGTTGGCTTGCTGTAAATTGCCTTTATTATGTTTAGGTATGTTCCCTGTATTCCTGATCGCTCCAAGACCTTTATCATGAAGGGGTGTTGGATTTTGTTAAAGGCCTTTTCAGCATCTAGTGAGATGATCATGTGGTTTTTTTCTTTGAGTTTGTTTATATGGTGTATCACATTGACAGACTTTCGTATGTTGAACCGTCCTTGCATCCCTGGAATGAATCCTACTTGATCATGGTGGATAATTGTTTTGATGTGTTCTTGGAGTCTGTTTGCCAGTATTTTATTGAGTATTTTTGTATCAATGTTCATGAGGGAGATCGGTCTGTAGTTCTTTCTTTGTTGTATCCTTGTTTGGTTTGGGAATCAGGGTAATTGTAGCCTCATAGAAGGAGTTTGGTAATGTTCCTTCTGTTTCTATTGTATGGAACAATTTAGAGAGTATTTGTATTAACTCTTCTTTGAAGATCTGGTAGAATTCTGCACTGAAACCATCTGGTCCTGGGCTTTTTTTGGTTGGGAGACTTTTAATGACTGTTTTTATTTCGTTAGGAGTTATTGGACTATTTAAATAGTTTATCTGGTCTTGATTTAATTTAGGTATGTGGTACCTATCCAGAAAATTATCCATTTCTTTTAGGTTTTCCAGTTTTGTGGAATAGACATTTTTGAAGTATGACCTGATGATTCTCTGGAATTCCTCAATGTCTGTTGTTATGTCCCCCTTTTCATTTCTGATTTTGCTGATTTGGATGCTCTCTCTCTGTCTTTTGGTTAGTTTGGATAAGGGCTTATCTATCTTGTTGATTTTCTCAAAGAACCAACTCTTTGTTTCATTAATTTTTTTGCATTGTTCTCTTTGTTTCTATTTTATTGATTTCAGCTCTCACTTTGATAATTTCCTGGCATCTATTTTTCCTGGGAGACTTTGCTTCTTCCTGTTCTAGAACTTTCAGGTGTGCTGTTAAGTCACTAGTGTGAGATTTCTCCAGCTTATTTATGTGGGCGTTTAGTGCTATGAATTTCCCTCTTAGTACTGCTTTCATAGTGTCCCATAGGTTTGGATATGTGGTGTCTTCATTTTCGTTGATCTCTAGGAAGTCTTTAATTTCTTTATTTCTTCCTTAACCCATTGGTAATTCAGTTGGGTATTGTTCAGTTTCCATGAGATTGTAGGTTTTCTGTAGTTTTTGTTGTTGTTGAAATCCAACTTTAGACCATGGTGGTCTGATAGAACACAGGAGGTTATTCCAATTGTTTTGTATCTGTTTAGATTTGTTTTGTGACCAAGTATGTGGTCGATTTTAGAGAAGGTTCCATGGGGTGCTGAGAAGAAGGTATATTCTTTTTTGTTAGGATAGAATGTTCTGTAGATGTCAATTAAGTCCATTTGAGTCATGACATCAGTTAAGTCCTTTATTTCTCTGTTAAGTTTCAATTTGGGGGATCTGTCCAGTGGTGAAAGTGGGGTGTTAAGGTCTCCCACTATTAATGTGTGGGGTTTTATATGTGATTTAAGCTTTATTAATGTTTCTTTTACATATGTGGGTGCCCTTATGTTTGGGGCATAAATGTTCAGAATTGAGATTTCATCTTGGTGGATCTTTCCTGTGATGAGTATGTAATGCCCTTCTTGATCTCTTTGATTGATTTTAGTTTGAAGTCTATTTTGCTGGATATCAGGATGGCTACACCCGCTTGTTTCTTAAGACCGTTTGATTGGAAAGTCTTTTCCCAGCCTTTTATTTTTAGGTAGTGTCTATCTTTGAATTTGAGATGTGTTTCTTGTATGCAGCAGAAAGATGGGTCCTGCTTTCGTATCCATTCTGTAAGCCTATGTCTTTTTATAGGTGAATTAAGTCCATTGATATTGAGGGATATTAATGTCCAGTGATTGTTCATTCCTGTTATTTTTTGGTGGTGATGTGTACTTTTCTTCGTTGGGGTTTACTGCTGTGGCTTTATCTATTGCCTGTGTTTTTGAGGGTGTATCTGACTTCCTTAGGTTGGAATTTTCCTTCTAGTGCTTTCTGTAAGGCTGGGTTTGTGGATAAATATTGTTTAAATCTGGCTTTGTCATGGAATGTCTTGTTCACTCCATCTATGATGAATGAAAGTTTTGCTGGGTATATTAGTCTAGGCTGACATCCATGGTCTCTTAGTGTCTGCATTACATCTGTCTAGGACCTTCTGGCTTTCAAAGTCTCCATTGAGAAATCGGGTGTTATTCTGATAGGTTTGCCTTTATATGTCACTTGGCCTTTTTCCTTTGCTGCTCTTAATATTCTTTCTTTATTCTGTACGTTTAATTGTTTAATTATTATGTGGCGAGGGGACTTTTTTTTGGGGTCTAGTCTGTTTGGTGTTCTATAGGCTTCCTGTATCTTCATAGGCATTTCCTTCTTTAAGTTGGGTAAGTTTTCTTCTATGATCTTGTTGAATATATTTTCTGTGCCCTTGAGTTGGTATTCTTCTCCTTCTTCTACCCCTATTATTTGTAGGTTTGGTCTTTTCATGGTGTCCCAAATTTCTTGGACATTTTGGTTCATGACTTTGTTGACTTTAGTGTTTTCTTTGACTGATGAATCTATTTCTTCTATTGTATCTTCAACGCTAGAGATTCTCTCTTCTATCTCTTGCATTCTGTTGATTATACTTGCATCTGAAGTTCCCAATCGTTTTCTCAGATTTTCTATTTCCAGCATTCCCTCTGTTTGTGTCTTCTTCATTTTTTCTATTTCCCTTTTCAGGTCTTGGACTGTTTCCTTCATTTGTTTCATTGATTTTTCTTGATTTTCTTTCATTATTTTATTGTTCTCTTCCAGGACTTTTTTGATTTCTTCTAATTTGTTTGCCCTTTCCTCTAGTTGTTTACAGCGTTCTTCACATTTTTTTGTCTTTTCCTCTACCCGAGCCTCTAGCTTCTTCATGATGACATTCATAAGGCTATTTTCTTCTGCTTCTTCCAACTTCTGATGTTCAGGTCTAGGTGTTGGAGGAGGGCTAGGGCCTGGTGATGGTGTATTGCTATTCATTTTGTTGTATGTGTTTCTGCCTTGACGTCTGCCCATCTCCTTCTGGTTCATTCTTGGCCTTATCCGCACACTTGGTTCAGACAGAGCTGACAGATTCAGGAAGTCTCTCTCTGTTGTCCAGATGGGAGCTCTCTTATCCAAATTGGAAGTCTGGGGCAGGATGGGAGCTCTTGTTCAGAAGGGAAGTTCGGGGGAGGATGGGTGCTCTCCTCTCTCTCTCTCTCTCTCTCTCTCTCTCTCTCTCTCTCTCCTCCAGACGGGAAATCCGGGGCAAGATGGGAGCTGGGGGCCAGCCTCTAAGTCTCAAGAAGAGGCTTGGGGCTCGGGCGGATGGGCGTGGGGGCAGGGCTTGGAGACTGCAGGGTCTGCCAGGGGTCTTGGAGAAGGGGATCCTTCCCGGTGGGGCTAGAAGGGAACTTGCCCGATGACCAGAACCTGGGGCCAAGTTGGACAGGTCTTCCCGAGTGGCTGGTGCCCAGGGATGGGGTTGGGGGCAAGTTAGGGGACTCGCCTGTGCTTCAGAAGGGAAGTCCGGGGCAAGATGGGAGCTGGGGGCCGGCCTCTAAGTCTCAGGAAGAGGCTTGGGGCTCAGGCGGATGGGGGTGGGGGCAGGGCGTGGAGACTACAGGGTCTGCCAGGGGTCTTGGAGAAGGGGATCCTTCCTGGTGGGGCTAGAAGGGAACCTGCCTGGTGACCAAAACCTGGGGTCAATTTGGGCAGGTCTTCCCCGGAGTGGCTGGTGCCCAGGGATGGGGTCGGGGGCAAGCTAGGGCACTCACCTGTGCTTCAGAAGGGAAGTCCGGGACAAGATGGGAGCTGGGGGCCGGCCTCTAAGTCTCAGGAAGAGGCTTGGGGCTCAGGCAGATGGCGTGGGGGCAGGACGTGGAGACTGCAGGGTCTGCCAGGGGTCTTGGAGAAGGGGATCCTTCCCGGTGGGGCTAGAAGGGAACCTGCCCGGTGACCAGAACCTGGGGCCAAGTTGGGGTTGGGCAGGTCTTCCCCGGAGTGGCTGGTGCCCAGGGATGGGGTCGGGGGCAAGTTAGGGGATTCACCCGTGCTTCAGAAGGGAAGTCAGGGGCAAGATCTTAAATGGTTCTTATTAATAAAAACAAACCTGCCTGGCGGTGGTGGCGCACGCCTTTAATCCCAGCACTCGAGAGGCAGAGCCAGGCGGATCTCTGTGAGTTCGAGGCCAGCCTGGGCTACCAAGTGAGTTCCAGGAAAGGCACAAAGCTACACAGAGAAACCCTGTCTCGAAAAACCAAAAAATAAATAAATAAATAAATAAATAAATAAATAAATAAATAAATAAATAAATACAAACCTGGAGCTGGGTATTGGGGTGATTGCTGGAAGATCAGAGAAGCAGAACAAGACACAGCCACCTCACCTCACCTCTCCAGTTCCTCAGCTGATCCTGTTTCCTCAGACTGGAAGCCTCTGAGTCCTCATCCAGAATGAATCTCAGCTGAACTGAGCTGCTCAAAGCCTGAAAACTTAAGCAGCCAAATGCGTCTAGTTTCTGGTCCTTATGCCTTATATATCTTTCTGCTTTCTGCCATCACTCCCTGGGATTAAAGACTCACTTTCTGGGATGAAAGGTGTGAGTCACCATACTAGGCTGTTTCCAATGTGGCCTTGAACTTACACAGATCCAGAGGGATTTCTGCCTCTGGAATGCTAGGATTAAAGGTGTATGCTATCACTGTCTATCCTCTATGTTTAATATGTGGCTGTTCTCTTCTCTGACCCCAGATAAGTTTATTAGTGTGCACAATATTTTGGGGAGCACAATATCACCACAGAATACTCTTGTCTAAATCAGGTCGCCTCATGAAGCCTCCACCAATGGGAACAAAGAAAAGCTCCACCTGTGCCTCTCCATTAATGAGAAACTTTATGAGCCTAGACTAAGCGTAGTGCCCCAAGCGTTCTCAGTTCCTCTGTATCAAGTCCCACTTGCACTGGAGGAGCATGCTCATTGGAGCCTAGGACTCACAGTTTAGAACACCATTTTTGGAAACAATGGGTGTTGAAGTGATCACATACAATCCCTTCAAATGACAGATTTGAGGAAGGGGTACCTAATACCTTGACCCTGAACTTTCCTGATAAAGACTCACCCATGCTACAAAGTAGCCATTTGCATAGAGTCTACCAGATGAATCCAAATCAAGGAACCAAAACAACTGATTGATTTTTTTCCTGTATTGACAGTTAAGTAGTGTTGGAGCCAGACTACAGGAGAGCCAGACTGAGAATGGCTGAGCTGATTGAATCTGTACTTATTTGTGTCATCCAGTCTTAGAGAGTCTCTGCAAGACAGGCCTAACTTGAGAGAGATGAGATGTAGGTGTTGTGCCCGAATCTCGAGATCCCAGAGCAAGACCACCAAAGAGCCGATATCCAATGTGAAACACACAGGGGTTTATGAATTACAAGCAAGAGTGGGTTTGGTCTTTGTCCAACTATCCGTCACATGGCCTGGAAGGAGGACATCCCTGAGCTCTCAGAACGGGGGTGTTTAAAGGGAAAAACTGCAAGCAGGGTGGTAAAAGGCTTTGATTCATAGGATTGGGTGAGGGTGTGTAACCTTTGAATTTACTGGTTGGGGTCCAGAGGAATTTTTCAACAACGTTTATCAGAAGGACATTTGGAGCCTGCAGATGCTTATTAGGATTGTTTTATTGGAGTGTGCTACCGTGGAGGCTGTGTGGTCTAGCACATACTGACTTGTGGGAGATGACTTAGTGGCCCAGGCTCTGTCCTTGACTCATACACATAGCTCTAAGTTGGTGAGGGGTCCCAGACAGTAAACAATTGCCTGAACCTTGAGAGGTCAGAGTACATGCACAAAGGGAGCTACTTCAAGGACTATGTCCTTTTTTCAAGCCCTCTCAGAAACTGCTTGCTCAAGTCTCACGAAACTGAAATTGAGGCCTGAACTCTGAGAGAAGACTGAGCAGCCTGTTATGGCATCTGCTTGGTCCTTTCAGTGGGGAGCATTTTGATCATTATGCTATGCAGGGGGGTCCATCCCGAAGTCTCTCCCTCTAGCTTTCTGCTGAATCTATTCTACATTTCATGGAAACAAGAATAATCTCTCACTTTTAAGAACAAGCAGAATAAGAAGGACAGTTCTAAGGTTGAATAGAAGAGAATCTACCAAAGGAGGAACAAGAATATGAGCTAATGGGAAGCTGAATCTGGTCATTCTAAGATATTGACTTGGGAAGCATTTAGAATATTTATAAACCACACCCTGAGATGGACCTGAAAGACTGTTTCCAAGTAGGATTATCTGAGGGGCAGGGGAAAGATCTCCACTAAAATTTGTTGGAGTCATCCCGGGACTGTGGGTCTGGATGGAATAAAAGGCAGGAAAGAAGAGAGCCACATTTAGAAGTTCCTGGCTCTGCTTCCCACTGCTCACCATGTATGAGCTCTTCACCTGCCATCAATCTTGTGCAAACTAAGTCCATTGACAAGTGAAGGAAAACACTCCTTTCTTAAAAATTATGCTCAACTTTTGTGTTTTTTCTTTCATTTAATTTTTAAATCCAAACAAAAATAAAATGAAAAAAATATACCAAAAAAGAGCATGATTTTTAAAATAAAAGTTGAGTGTAGACATCTTCTTTAAGGAGAATATATAAGTGATGAATGATATGTCATGAATAATAAAATAAAGTGGCCCAATTAAAAGTGCATTCCCCTCAGCCTCTAGGTCTGGATTAAAGGTGTGTGTCTTCCTTCCTCAAAAGTCCCCATTTGAAGTACATTTCCCTACTTTCAACTTAAGCTACAATTTCTCACAGTTGTGCTTTCCATTTTGTAGATTTGTTAATTCCAGATAGAATCAAGTTGAGAACCAAGATTAGCCATCACAAGAGCGTTTTATTTCTTATGGTTAGTCTTCCATCAATGAGGGATCATGTCAATATTTTCACAGCTACTATTTACACTTGTATGTTGTTACAATACAGGAAGGGGTGTTTTACTTAACTTGTCAGAGGTCTTAGTTTTCACAAGATGGATGGCACGTGAAGAGCTCATACATAGTGAGTGGGAAGCAGAACCAGGAACCTCTGAAGGTGGCTCTCTTCTTCCCTGCTTTTGATTCCATCCAGACCCACAGTTCCAGGATGACCCCAACAAACTTTAGTGGTGGTCTTTCCCTGTATCTCAGATAATCCTACTTGGAAACACTGTTTCAGATCCTTCTAAGGACACTAAGATAAACAAATTAGAAAGAATAGGTCCCATTGACCAAAATGTAATCAAGATCAGACATGTAATTTAAACAGATCATTAAACCCTAATAGAAGAGCATAATCACTACAAGGCTCCCCACCAAAAAAATCCCAGGACCAGAGAGTTTGAGGGAAGCAGTATCTGAAACTCTGACCCCTAACTTATAAAGAACAGTCACTGATATTACTAGTAGCCACCGCCAAAACTTCTTAAGAGGAACCAGAAAGAAATAGAGAAAGAAACACAGAAAAAAACTTTCAAAATAGCCTCAAATAGTATAAAATATCTTATGGGTAACAATAACAAAGCAAGTGAAAGACTTGTTTAATCAAAACTTCAAGTCTTTGAGGAAGAAAGTGAAGAAGATATCAGAAAATGGAAAAATCTCCCATGCTCATTGATCAGTAGGATTAACATCTAAAAACAGCCATTCTAACACAGCAATCTACAGATTCAAAGCAATCTGCTTCAAAATTTCAACACAATTTTTTTAAAGACCATTCTTAGCTTCATATGTAAATACAAAAAGCCATTTGAGTCATAACATTGGTTAAGTCCCTTATTTCTCTGTTAAGTTTTTATTTGGCAGATCTGTCCAGTGGTGAGAATGGGGTGTTGAAATCTCCCACTATAAATGTGTGGGCTTTTATGTGTGATTTAAACTTTAGTAATGTTTGTTTAACATATGTGGGTGCCCTTGTGTTTGGGGCAAAAATGTTCAGAATTGAAACTTCATCTTGGTGGATCTCTCCTGTGATGAGTATGTAATTTCCTTAATGATGTCTTTTGATTGATTTTAGTTTGAAGTCTTTTTTGCTGAACATTAGGATAGCTACACCAGCTTGCTTCTTAAGACCGTTGGATTGGTAAGATTTCTCCTAGACAGATCTGGTAGATTTCTACCAGATCTTCAAAGAAGAGATAATACCAATACTCTTTAAATTGTTCCGGACAATAGAAACAGAAGGAATGTTTCCAAACTCCTTCTATGAGGCTACAATTACCCTGATTTCAAGCCAACCAAAGATGCAGTACAAACAAGGAGAACTACAGATCAATCTCACTCATGAACATTGATGCAAAAATACTCAATAAAATATTGGCAAACAGTCTCCAAGAATACATCAAAACATTTATCCACCATGGTCAAGTAGGCTTCATCCCAGAGATGCAAGGGTGGTTGAACATACCAAAGTCTGTCAATGTAATATACCATATAAACAAACTGAAAGAAAAAAACACATGATCATCTCATTAGATGCTGAAAGGCCTTTGACAAAATCCTGCACCCCTTCATGATAAAGTTCTTGGAGAAATCAAGAATACAGGGAACATACCTAATCATAATAGAGGCAGTTTACAGCAAGCCAATAGCCAATGTCAAAGAAAATGGAGAGGAACTCAAAGCGATTCCACTAAAATCAGGACCAGGACAAGGCTGTCTGCTCTCCCCATACTTATTCAATATAGTACTTGAAGTTCTACCCAGAGCAATAAGACAACAAAAGGAGATCAAGGGGATACAATTTGGAAAGGAGGAAGTCAAGCTTTCATTATTTGCAGATGACATGATAGCATACATAAGTGACCCCAAAAATTCAACCAAGGAACTCATACAGCTTATAAACACCTTCAGTAACATAGCAGGATACAAGATTAATTAAAAAAAACCAGTAGCCCTCCTATATACAAATGACAAATGGGCTGAGAAAGAAATCAGAGAAACATCACCCTTTACAATAGCCACAAATGACATAAAATACCTTGGGATAACTCTAACTAAGCCAGTGAAGGACCTGTATGACAAGAACTTTAAGTCCCTGAAGAAAGAAATTGAAGATGTCAGAAGATGAACATATCTCACATGCTCATGGATAGGTAGAGGATTAACATAATAAAAACGGTAATCTTACCAAAAGCAATTTACAGATTCAATGCAATCCCCATCAAAATCCCAACACAATTCTTCACAGACCTGGAAAGAATAATACTCAACTTCATATGGAAAAACAAAAGACCCAGGATAGCCAAAAGAATCCTGTACAATAAAACAACCTCTGGAGGCATCACAGTCCTTGAAGCTCTACTATAGAGCTACAGTAATAAAAACAGCTTGGTAGTGGCATAAAAACAGACATGTGGACCAATGGAATCGAACTGAAGACCCTGACATTAATCCAAACACCTATGAACATATGATTGTTGACAAAGAAGCCAAAACTGTACAATGTAAAAAAGCAAGCATCTTCAACAAATGGTGCTGGCATAACAAGGGACTGTTGTTTTAAAATGGGAAGTTGAGCCCTGATGCACACCGTTCTTTTTTTTGTTTGGAACAGTCTCTTTTCCAGCTCACACCCACTCTGTGCCTCTGAGTTGAAGCCAATCTTCCTCCTATCATTTTAGTATTTCTTACTTAAAGAATTGTCACTCTCAAGAACAGCACTAAGACTGTAAGACAGAAGAAACATTACCTATTTGACTCCACCTCTGAATTAGCATTTCCACCGTTCTGCATTGAAAACTGGGCCATCCGGTGTTTTTCTTCAAAAGAGGCGATTTTAAATGGTGTCAAGCCACACTGTAAAGAAAAAATTACATTTTATAAATCAACATGCTTCTCAACTGAAAATTTATCACAGATCTGCAAATAATCAGTCACAAAGGACAGATTTTCCTTCATCCCTTGCTGCACGTTCACACACACACACAGCTGGCCCCTTCCTTTTGACACACCACTGCCCTGTCCAACATTGCCTGTGAGCACCCCTCCTTTCCAGAACTCTCCACAAACACTCACTAGCTCCAAGCTTCTTAGCTCCATGGAGATGTGCCTCCATTGCCCCAACCCTATCATGTGGCATCTAGGTTTGGTGTGCCTTTGTTCAATGAGTGAGCTCAAGTGGCCTCTCTGGGTCAGTGTGTTAATCTGTTTTTCCAAACTATTTCTCCCCTAAACTGAGAATTATTATCTCCCAACCTGAACAGCATTTTCTACATACACAGAAAATTTGAGCAAGTTAAATAAAAAATGTCTTCTTGGCATGTTTTCTTCAATGATCAATTTCCAAATTTGCCTGTGTGCCTCTGACCTTTTTCATTTTCCACTTCAGCCTTATCTCTGAGAGACAAACCACACCAGTAACTTCTTAATTTCAACAGACTTCTGTTTATTCTACAGACATTTATCTTTAAAATTAATTTATTTTTAGTGTGTGTGTGTGTGGGGGGGGGCCCAAATCCTTTATTTGTTTAATTTTAAAATTAAGCCCAATTCTAAAACAAAATAGGCTATGCTGTGTTCCTTTAAACAATGTATAAAAATATAAAAAAAAATTCGGAGAAAGATTTTTTACTCTGAACAGATTCATTGAGACTGCTTGAGCTTTGGCATGTGATCCGTGGATCTGAGTGTCATTGCTGGAAGTACACTAGGGATGTCGTTGAATGATGTTTACCTCGGTTTTTGCTTCAATGTCTGCATTGTATTCTAGAAGTTTTCTTACAGTTGTTGTGTTGTCCCTTGAAACAGCGTGGTGTAGGGCTGTATTTCCACTTAAATCCCTCAGGTGGGGATCCGCACCCTGAAACACACACTCCACATTGTCCCTCTGTGTGGCCTGTGGGTATTGTATAAAGAAAGAGATCTTCAATTCAAGAAAGTCAAGATAGATATTTCTAAAAATTGCATTGAATAGTTACCCTTAGATCAGACAAATTGCTTAGGTTATGGATATTATCCCTCTCTTTTTGAGACAGGTCTTCTTTAGAACCCCAGACTTGCCTAAGTTCATAATCTCTCCACCAAAGTTTTTCAAGTGGTAGAATTTCAGGGGTGTGCCACAACACCTAGATATTGAAGTATCTCATCAGTACTAGTTGGTTATTGTTGTAGTGAGGGTGGTTGTTGATGTAACCAACCATCTTATTAAATAAGAAACACAGAGCCGATTCAGAGAAGAAAGCCAAGAGGTCAGAACTAAGAGCCTTACCCTTCCTGCTTCAGCTATCCTGCTTCAGCCAAGAGAGCTCTCTGAAAAAAAGGGGCCTACTTCCTGTGTGTATGCCTTTTTATAGTCTAGCTGTTCTGCCTTCTCATTGGTTGTAAACCTAAACACGTGACTGCCTTGTCATTGCCTGTATGTACTGCCCTCCAGGTCCTTAAAGGCGTGCGCCACCACCGCTACACACTTGCTATGGCTCTAAAACTCTGACCCCCAGGCAACTTTATTTATTAACATACAATTAAAATCACATTTCAAGCCGGGCGGTGGTGGCGCACGCCTTTAATCCCAGCACTCGGGAGGCAGAGCCAGGTGGATCTCTGTGAGTTCAAGGCCAGCCTGGGCTACCAAGTGAGTCCCAGGAAAGGCGCAAAGCTACACAGAGAAACCCTGTCTCAAAAAACTAAAAAAAAAATAAAATAAAATAAAAAAAAATAAATAAATAAAATCACATTTCAGTACAAGTAAAATACCACCACATTTCCCCTTTTCTATTTTAATAAAAAGGAAAAAAAGAAAAAGGTTATAACTAACAAAAGAAAAACTATATACAAAAGTACAATAACTATATACATTATATACAAATAATAAATGTCTAAACAATGTCTAGTCCATTTGTATTTGACAAATTCAGAGATAATAATTTCATTATCCTATTTTGCTAAGTCCAAAATGTATCTAATTCACTTTCTATCCTAATTAATCTTCAACTATAACTAACTAACCTTCAACTATAACTAACTAATCTTCAACTCCCTCAGAGACCCAAGAAGGAAATAATATTAGCTAACAAAAATAAAAACAGAAAGTGCACGCAAGCAACTTCCAAAAAATTTGTGAGTTGACAGAAACAGCCAGCTGCCTGGACAGTCACCTGAGGTTTCTCTGCAATGCTGGGGCATCATCTTCAGCCTATAGGCTTAGCATATCTGACAGACTCATTTGTGAAGTAGGATATACACAAGGTCAACAATTCAACCTCACATTGGGTGAGAGCAGTCCATGCACCAGAAACACCTGAATTCCACTAGTGTCATGTCATGATTCAGGATTTTAAATTCTGGAAATTGTTGATGGTTTTTTAATTCAGCTCTCCATTCTTCTTGGCTGTGTACATATGGCTTCATCTCAGCATCCCGTTCTTCTCCACATCCCTCTATCAAATGCCAGTTTACTATTGAGAGGCGTGAGCTTAGTTACTCTTCAAGAATAACTGTTTCAGCTGCTGTTCCATTGCACATCAGAAGCCATCAGCCCACTGCCTGTTCAGCTGCCTTCAAAGAAAAGGGCACTGTAACTTTTCCGAGTTGCAAAGGCCACTTCAGGGATGGTGCCATATTGTCCTGGCCTCAGAAGATGCCTTTTGATAAAGCCATAACCATGCTTGTTTAGGCAAGAATCAGTAGTCCTTTGTTTCATGTTTTGTCAGCAGTTGATTCGAGGATACTTTGTTGTCCAGTGGCTAACTTTTGCCACAATGAAAGCTAACTCCATACGCAGTTTCTTCAATGCCCATATTTTCTCTGAAGTAGATTGGTACTGCCAGGAGCCGACATGTCTCATAGTCATAACAAAAAAGAAAAATTTTCTAAGTTATTAAAACATTTTAAATGCCATATTCTGTAGATCTCTGAAGGGTTTGAAGATGACCTATCTAAAATATATCTGCTCAATTTTTAAAACATATCTAATATGACTACAAGTTCTACTGTAATGTCTAACTACTAACTATCATTTCTTTATATCCTAATAGTTGGTAATAATAACATTCAAGGATCAGAAAATTGCATTGTTAAATGAACGATATAAGTACAATTAGAAATATACATATAGCATTTTCTAACAATATCAATTTCAATATATATAATTTGTATACAATATAAAACAATCCAATCCAATGTAAAGTTTTTAAAACTAGTAATTGTCTTTTTCTTCTTCTTTCTTTCTCTCTTTTTTTTAAAAAAATAAGAACCTTAAATCTAATCTGCTTAGTCTTTTTCCTAACCCTTGACAACAACTTGTAACCAACCCCCCTAAACAATGAAAATTATCGCAGACCCAAAACCCATAAAAAGACCAAAAAACCACCCGCCCCACACCAACTCTTTGGGAATGTGGGCGTTGTATCCTTAAAATTGCTTCCTGCTGGGTATGGGCAAAGTTATCTTTATCCTGAAAGAAAAATTTTAGGTTAATTGTCAAGTTCTAGGAAAGGTAACTATATCCTTCATTATCCAGTCTGTGTATAATGCCAAAGTTCAGGGTTTATTTCAAGTCCTTATTCAAGTAGTCTTTGAGACTGGATCATCTCATCTAGTCATCTCAAAATTGCTCTGAGCACCTTGTAGTTCAAAGCTGATCTGTAGATGATGTTTGTCAGCTTAGTGATGTTATTATTGTCCATGTGGAATTGTTGTTGTTGTGGGGCCCCAACTTCTTCCTGGAGACTTCAGTTGATGTTAGGCCTGGCCGTGAATTCCTGCAGAAAACTGATAAGAGACTCGAACACAAAGACATATATATGCAGCTAATTGAAGCCTTTTTTCTAGAATTAATTAGTACTCTATATGACCATTCATATCTTAACAAAGTTTAAAATGTATATCTATCTATCTATCTATCTATCTATCTATCTATCTATTAATCTTGTAAGTTTTGATATAAAATTTATACTTTAAGAAAAGTTTAAAGAATCAGAATAGAATCAAAGAGTTGAGATTAGTAATAGAATAGTCCCTTAATTAATTTGGCTTTTCTCCTGTCTCATAGCAGAAGATGGCTCTTTTATTCTGGCATGATACAGGGAGTTTGCATTTTCCTTTTAACAACATCCTTGAGTTTAAAGAAGGAGAGAGCCATTCTCCAACTCCAAAGTCAGCTTTAAATTTTAAT
Source organism: Peromyscus eremicus (assembly GCF_949786415.1). Taxonomy (NCBI): domain Eukaryota; kingdom Metazoa; phylum Chordata; class Mammalia; order Rodentia; family Cricetidae; genus Peromyscus; species Peromyscus eremicus. Next base: position 195,880,738 of record NC_081416.1, read on the forward strand.
TGAACTGGGACTATTAGAAGACCAATAGTGTTAAATCTTTAGAGAAAAGCAGAAACAAACATTTAGGAAGACATAAAATTTTTTAGATAATATATACCCATACGCCATTTCACTCTGCTTCCTGGGATAGATGATTTGTCCCTTTTCTTCAGTTGTCTTATTTGTCCAGTGTTCTTCAGATTCCTTAACCTTCATTCTCCTAAAAGACAAAAACAAAAACTTTCCCCAAGACTAATTTTGGGGATGTTCCTTTTTGGCAAGTTATTATCTGATTAAATGAAAAGACATGTGTTACTGGTATAAGTTAGTTTAAATTGGATGTTCATGTTGGTTGATGAGCTATCACCTCCTCTAATTAAGAGGTTTCTCTTGTTCAAATCGAACCTTTATCAATTTTGATGGTACCCACAACTTATCTTCTCCTGTAGAAACAAAAGCAAAACCTTGTCCCCAATGTAACACATACCCTGGTTTCCATTCTGAGGTCAGCACATCCTTAAAATATATAGGCTGACTTAATTCTGTAGTTTTTTCTATTATCCAATGTCTCTCTGCAGCTGTTGTTCCTTTCTCATTGGCATTAAGAAAATTCAAAGTTAATAGAGCATTATGCAGTCTATTTCTGGGGGTTTTTGTTACCCCTTTCTGTTTATTTAGCATATTCTTTAGAGTTCTGTTTGATCTTTCTATAACTGCTTGACCTGAAGGATTATGTGGTATACCTGTAATATGCTTTATATTGTAATAAGCAAAAAACTATTTCATTTTAACAGAGACATATGCTGAAGCATTGTCAGTTTTGATTGTGCAGGTATACCCATGATGGCCATAACTTCTAGCAAATGAGTGATTACAGAATCAGCTTTTTCAGAACTCAAAGCAGTTGCCCACTGAAATCCTGAATAAGTATTGATAGTGTGGTGTACATATTTCAGTTTTCCAAATTCTGCAAAGTGAAACACGTCCATCTGCCAGATTTCATTCCTTTGAGTACCCTTTGGGTTACATCCTGCTGGTAGTGGCGTTTGATTGTAGAAGGAACAAGTAGGAACATTTCTTTACTATTTCTTTGGCTTGTTGCCAGGTTATGGAAAAATCCTTTTTTAAACCTTTACTATTGATATGATGTTTTTTATGACATTCTGAGGCCTCCAGCACATTTCCTATTAATAACTTATCAATCTCATCATTGCCTTGTGCTAGAGGGCCTGGCAGACCAATATGGGATCGAATGTGAGTTATATATAAAGGATGACTCCTTTTCCTGATTGTATCTTGTAATTGAATAAATAGTGAAGTTAATTCTGAAGCATCAGGGATAAATTCTGCAGTCTCAATATGTAATACTACTCTTTCAGCATACTGAGAGTCAGTTACTATGTTGAGAGGTTCTGAAAAATCCATTAATACTAACAGAATAGCATATAATTCTGATTTTTGAACTGAATTACAAGGACTTTAAACCACTTTACTTAAATTTTCTGATTTGTAACCTGCCTTTCCTTGTTTGTTGGCATCTGTATAAAATGTATGAACTCCAGATATGGGCTTTTCCCGTACAATTCGAGGCAAGATCCAATCAGCTCTCTTTATAAGATCAATTCTATCGCTTTTGGGATATTTGCTGTTAATTTCTCCCAAAAAATTACTGCAAGCTCTTTGCCAAGGTTCACTTTCTGTCCATAATTTTTCAATGTCCTCCTTAGTTAAAGGTACGACAATTTCTGCTGGGTCTATTCCTGCTAATTGACAAAGTCTCAATTTTCCTTTCCAAATCAAGTCAGAGATTTTTTCCACATAAGTTTTTAATTTTTTATTTGGTTTATTTGGTAAAAATATCCATTCTAATATAATATCTTCCCTCTGCATTAATATTCCTGTAGGAGAATGCCTAGAAGGTAAAATAACCAAAATGCAATCCAGCTTTGGATCAATACGATCCATGTGCCCTTCATGTACTTTCTTTTCTACCAAGGCCAATTCTTTCTCAGCTTCAGGTGATAACTCTCTTGGACTATTTAAGTCCTTGTCACCTTCTAAGGTTTTGAACAAATTATGCAGTTCATCATTTTTTACCCCAACAATAGTTCGTAGATGAGAAATATTTCCAAATAATCTTTGAAAGTCATTAAGAGTCTGTAGTCTATCTCTCCTAATTTGCACCTTTTGGGGTCTAATTTTTTGTAGCTCTATTTTATATCCTAAATAATTAATAGAATCTCCTCTTTGTATCTTTTCAGGAGCAATTTGTAATCCCCAGCAAGGCAAAATTTTCTTTACCTCTTCAAACATTCTTTCTAAAGTATCTGCATTTGAGTCAGCTAGTAAAATATCATCCATATAATGATAAATTATAGATTTAGGAAATTTTTTACGTATCACTTCCAATGGCTGTTTTACAAAATATTGGCACAGAGTTGGGCTATTCAACATTCCCTGTGGGAGGACCCTCCATTGAAATCTTTTAACCGGTTGAGAATTATTACAAGTAGGCACTGTGAAAGCAAATCTTTCTCTGTCTTTTTCTTGTAACGGTATTGAAAAGAAACAGTCTTTTAAATCAATAACTATGAGAGGCCATCCTTTTGGTAACAGAGTAGGCAGAGGAATTCCAGATTGTAGAGAGCCCATTGGCTGAATTACTTTGTTAATTGCTCTAAGGTCTGTTACCATTCTCCATTTACCAGATTTCTTTTTAATAACAAATACAGGAGAATTCCAAGGGCTGGTTGATTCCTCAATATGCTAAGCATTGAACTGTTCTTCTACCAGCTCTTCTAAAGCCTGGAGTTTCTCTGTTGTTAAAGGCCATTGCTGGACCCATACAGGCTTGTCTGTTAACCGTTTTAAAGGTAGAGCTGTTGGTGTCTTTTGAAGATCATCAGTTGTTGTGCCCTGTTCTTGTATAATATGGATGGCTGGTGACCACTCAGAATAATGCCTTCTAATATTTCTCTCAGAAACATGTGCTAATTTATGATTTGTTTCTGAGATTGGAGGGATGTTAATCTGAGTATTCCATTGTTGCAACAAGTCTCGACTCCAGAAGTTCATAGCTATGTTAGCTACATATGGTTTCAATTTTCCTCTCTGTCCTTCTGGACCTATACACTTGAGCCATCTTGCACTCTGTTTCACCTGAGATAATGTCCCAATTCCTAACAGTTGAACGTTTACCTCCTGAAGAGGCCAAGTTGGATGCCAAAATTCTGGTGCAATTATGGTAATGTCCGCACCTGTGTCTACCAGACCAGACAACAAAACACCATTTATTTTTATCAATAATTTTGGTCTCATTAATCTTCTCATATAGCTGTTCCATTGTCAGACTGTCTAAAATTGCAAACAAAGCCCAATTTTCTTCCAATGTACACAGAAAACCCATTTTTTTTAATGTGGAAAAAATTTTTCTTTTAAATAGTTTCCTTTAAAATATCTGATATGTTAAGTGACTTACCAAGTCCTTGTAGAACAGTACCAATCCGAGGGAGTTTCAAAACAGCCACCTAGTGTCCGAGGTGTGAGTCCAGAGAGAGAGAGAGAGAGAGAGAGAGAGAGAGCAAGCAAGCATAGCCACAAGTTCTACCTAAGAGCTTGAATCCAGCCACGTGTTCCCGCTTGAGCCTAGTCAAGCCTTGGCTCTGGCTACCTTAAGCTCCAACCACGTGCGTTGGCTTTACAGGCAGGGGCCCTGTTCGGCAGGGCAGGCCTGAGTTGTTTGTAGCACTGGCTTTAAGCAAGTAGCTCAAGGTTAGTCCGGCCTGAGGCCAAGCCGACCTGGGCCTGGGCTAGGGAGCCGGCCGCCCTGGCGGGAAACCAGACCTGCTGGCCGCCCTGGCGGGAACCCGAACCTGCCGCCAAGCCAAGTTAAGCAGTTTTTAATGGATTCTTGTCACGTTGGGTGCCAAATGTTGATGTAACCAACCGTCTTATTAAATAAGAAACACAGAGCCGATTCAGAGAAGAAAGCCAAGAGGTCAGAACTAAGAGCCTTACCCTTCCTGCTTCAGCTATCCTGCTTCAGCCAAGAGAGCTCTCTGAAAAAAAGGGGCCTACTTCCTGTGTGTATGCCTTTTTATAGTCTAGCTGTTCTGCCTTCTCATTGGTTGTAAACCTAAACACGTGACTGCCTTGTCATTGCCTGTATGTACTGCCCTCCAGGTCCTTAAAGGCGTGCGCCACCACCGCTACGCACTTGCTATGGCTCTAAAACTCTGACCCCCAGGCAACTTTATTTATTAACATACAATTAAAATCACATTTCAGTACAAGTAAAATACCACCACAGGTGGTTGCTTGTTCATTTGTTTTGCTAACTTGACATAGGCTGAAGACTCCTGGAAAGAGGGATCCTTGCTTGAGAAATTGCCTCTATCAGATTGGACTGTGGGAAAGTCTGTGGAACATTTTCTTGATTGAGGCTGATGTGGGACAGTACATCTTCCTATAGGTGGTGGCACAACTGGGCAGGTAGTCCAGAGTAGTATAAAAAAGCTGAGTAAGCCATGGAAAAGCAGCACTCCCCCCATGATCTCTGCTTCAGTTCCTGCCTCTGGTTCCTAATTTGAGCTCCTGCCCTGGTTTCCCTTCACGATGGACTGGACTGTGATGTGGAATTGTAGGCCAAATAAACATTTCCTTTTCCAAGTTGGTTTTGGTCAGTATTTTATCACAGCAACAAAAAAAACAAACAAGAACAAGATCTAATCCAATTCATACCAAAACTGCTGTCCAATAGCTACCTTAATCAATGGTGTGCAGCCTTCATCATCCTGGACATCAATAATGGCCTTTTTGGATAGCAACAGTTTTACCACATCTGGATGATTGTGTGCACAGGCATAATGGAGTGATGTCCTACAAATTGAGAGGAGATTTTAGGAAATTACAGATTACCATATAAAGGCACATTCAACTCTAAATACTAGATAGCAAACTTCATTTCCTTCTAATGTAAGAGAAGTAACTGGGATTTTATTATTTACTTATTTCTCTACTCAAGTATTCATTTGCTGTGCTAGGCCATCCCATTTAAGGTAAGTGCTCTATCACAAGTTTCATCCTTCCTCAGAGTAGCCCGTCTGCATAACAGAACACCCAATAGATTTAACTCAGCTTGGATTTAAATCCTACTCTAATTGCTGTTATAAACTAGTTATATATTATTAGTATCCAGTAGGTAGGATTGCAGGCCAGTGCCACTGTGCCTATCTTGCTCTTTATTTCACATTTTAGCATCACTGACATCTCTGCCACTTATACTTCATGATATTTTATGACTATAATTGGCAATATTATATGTTATATATTAGGCTTTCTATGCGCTCTATAACTCAATTTCCCCATGCACAGGATGGGGATTCAACACTGTAGCTATCTTACATCATGCTACTGTGATGCTTCAATTCATGTCTTCAAGAGGATGGACAAGTGCTTCCGGCACCTGACAGTCAGTGTTTGGTGGATATGATAATGATTAGTCTTCCTACTGATAACAAGCACAATATTTCAATGAAGAGAAGTAACAGAATTCTACTTACTGTGAAGACACAAATTTTTTTTAAATATGTTTATAATATTTTAAAACTATATTCCCCAAGATGACCTTGAACTTGGTAATCCTCCCAGTAGGTAGGATTGTAGGTCAGTGCCACTGTGCAGACCTTACTCTTTATTTTACATTTTAGCATCGCTAAAATCTCTGCCATGATATTTTGTGACTATAATTGGCAATATTTTTAACTTTGCTACTATACAAGATAAAAGGTTATCATGCAGTCCACTATGCCTTACATTAAATGAAATATGATACAATCTACAGGCCCATGGGTGGCGCATGCCGGCAGGATTTGCTGAAGGAGGCAGAGGCAGGAGGATCCAAGTAACGGCACCAAATAAAAGGATCAATGGTGCTGGTGGTGGAGCTGATTACGTGCGGAAAAGTCATGAGCCATGGCCACAGGCCCATGGCAATTCTACAGTCCACTTGTATCTATGTAAATTTTAGCTCTTAAGACTATGAAAGGCAAACAGGTTTAAAATAGCAGTAACAACAAACAAAAATCTAAATCCTCAGTCATCAGTACTTCGAATTTTTTTCATTTTTCAATACCCAAAAGTAATGTTTCTATATTGCTGCCAACAGTGCCCATGATAATCCAGACACCAAATGGTAGCAAAGCAGGCCATTGTACTTTGCCTTGCACCCCCAGTGTGTCCATCACACCAAAATTGAGCAAATGTCTCTATAAGGAGATAACCCATTGCATCATAGTTCCCTTGCTTTGATTTTCAAAAAGCTTTAAACCAAAAGAAACTAGAGATTCAAATGAGCATGGTTCATTGTATTCAATATTTAAAGTTATAGAATGTAAGGAAAGCTGACTGGGCAGAGAAACAAAGGATTTAAGAATGAGAGAATCTTGAGAGATAGTAGAATGTGTTTGCTGTATAGTAGATAATAACTAAGTTCCATGTGGGGAATAAATGGATTGAAAGAATGGACAAATACAGTTGAAAATTCAGTGTTTTTAAAGAATGTGTTTGTTAAGCAAAGAATACTTTGAAAATATAATTTATTGTTCTATTATTTGTATAAATCTCACATTTAGAAGACTAAGTAACCACTCAGAACTACAGAGATTATCAAGAAGCATACGGGCTATGGAAAATCTACTGTTGAGTGTCCCTGGTTCCCCTTTAGAACATAGTGTGAAGTAAGAAACAGAAAAGAAGGGCTGGGGTGATTGGAAGAGCTCAGTTGGTAAAGCACTTGCCATGCAAGCCTGAGGGCCTGAGTTCAGAACCCCCAGCACCTCTACCTCTAGTAGAGATTCGGGTGAGAGAACCTGCCTCAAAAAATGAGGTGTAGGGACCACAAGGTGGTTCATCAGGTGGTGGGACCTGCCAGCAGACCTGATGGCCTGAGTTCAACCCCCAGAACCCACAATATGGCCAAACACACAACTCTCAAATATAGCTTTCTTCTGACCTTCACACACTTACCTGCAGGTGTGTGGGGTACATGTGCCCACACACACATACAATTTTTTAATAAGATGAAAATCAGTTGAGGAAGATAATGTCAACCTGTAGCCTTCACGTATATACCAACACACACACACACACACACACACACACACACACACACACACCATGTACACATAGTTCTGGTTAAAAATTTCCTTATAAGATCCCTCAGCAAACATGGGTCCCCTTGATGTAAGATTTCTTGGTGATTCTTTCTTTGGCTTAAAGTTGACATTTTATGTGAAAATTTATCTCATGTTACAATTTTCTGTGTTGTATATAACATAGTACTAAAAACATATACAGTAAGGGCTGGAGAGATGGCTTGGTGTTTACAAGCTCCAGTTTTTACTTGTAGAGGACCTGGGTTAGGTTTCTAGTACCCACGGCTGTCCGTAACTCCAGTTCCATGTAGCATGAATCTTAAAAGTTCTTATTAATAAAATCAAACCTGAGGCCAGTTATTGGGCTGAACGCTGGAAAATCAGAGAGACAGAACAGGCCACAGCTAACCTCACCTGGCCAACTTCTCGGCTGGTCTTGTTTCCTCAGACTGGAAGCCTCTGTGTCCTCATATCCGAATGGCTCTCAGCTGAACTGCTGCTAGAAGCCCGAATGCTTAACCAGCCAAAATGCTTAACCAGCCAAATGCTGCTAGTTTCTGGTCCTCCCGCCTTATAAACCTGTCTGCTTTCTACCACCACTCCCTGGGATTAAAGGCTGCTTTCTGGGACTAAAGGCGTGAGTCACCATGCCTGGCTGTTTCCAATGCAGCCTTGAACTCACAGAGATCCAGAGGGATTTCTGTCTCTGGAATGCTAGGATTAAAGGCGTGTGCTACCACTGCCTAACCTTTATGTTTAATATTGTGGCTTTTCTGTTCTCTGACCCCAGCTAAATTTATTAGGATACACAATATTTTGGGGAACACAATACCACCACAGTTCCAGGAGACCCAACACCTTCTGATGCATGTAGTGCATTGGAAATATATGCAGGCAAAACACTCATATACATAAATCTAAAAAAAAATTTTAAGTATACACATAAAAATAAAATGTATGTAGTTTCATTAGCTAAATCGCTTAAAGTGCCCAATAAAGTGCTCTAAAAGAGACAATGTAAAAGGATTTGTAAACTAACTGAAGTTCTTTGTTTTGCTTCTTTCAAAGAAAGCCTGTGAGCTGTCCTTCCAAGATGTGCTGGTCCCAGATGCCTAGAAGCCTAAAGCAGGCACAAACCCCACTGGGCTCAGTCCTGGAAGGTGTGTTTCTCCTTAGTTGGCCCTGACTGTCGCCAACAGTTCCTGTCCTTCCTGGCCCTCTCTCTTCCCCGGGCCCCATTACCTGCGCCTTGTGTCCTGTTCATTCACGTAGTGTTGGTGGCAGTCGATGAGTCGCTCTATTAAAGTCAGGTCCCCCACGCTGGCCGCCCTTTGGTGTTCCCCAACAGGGTCATACCCGATGGAGTAGAGGGGAAATTTCCGTTTTCGTTTGCGACACGAGCACCCATGACCCAGGCATGAGGGCCACAGGTGGCAGGCAGTACCAGCGAGCCCTCTTTGGGGCTTGAATAGTAAGGGCATCGTAGTCTATGTCTTCCTGCATGTTGAGCCTTAAGGCTCCGCAGGCCCTTCCTCCCCTCCCTGCCCTCCTCTTTAGCCACCCACACCCTCCCAAACTCTAAAGTAAAAAATAGAACACTGGTACACTAAAAATTTGAAATACTGTTAAAGTCTCGCCACTGACACACAGGACCGTCCTGCTAGCGCAGATCCTTGGTTCAGTGTGAGCCAAACTCTGCTTCACCCTTAGCAACACAGCTGCCCTGGCATTGTGATGCGCTGTGAGCACACAATGATGCTCAGCAGCTGTGAACCCCGTGCGCACCCCGTGCGCGCGTGCTCCGTCCATGCCCATGTCAGACTCCAGTGGCAAAAGCCTACCATGCCCAGCCCCTGTGCAAAGCACTGTCAATTGGAATTTTGGGGTAGAGCTACCTGCAGGGCCTCCAAAGCAAAACACTGGGGAATGGGTTAGTTTCTTACAGTCCTGCAGCCATGAGAAAATACCTCCCTAAGACTGGCCTGATGGAGCTAGAAAAAAATTCATCCTGATGGGGCCAACCCAGAACCAAAAGGACAAATATTGGTTTTGTTGTTGTTGTTTTTTTTGTTTTTTTTTTTTTTTTGGTCTTTCTAGACAGGGTTTCTCTATGTAGCTTTGAGCCTTTCCTGGAACTCACTCTGTAGGTAGCACAGGCTGGCGTCAAACTCACAGAGATCCGCCTGCCTCTGCCTCCCGAGTGCTGGGATTAAAGGCGTGTGCCACCACTGCCCGGCTTGGTTTTTTGTTTGTTTGTTTGTTTTTGTTTTTTTTTGTTTTGTTTTCTTTAAAGGTTCTGATATGGGAACTACAATCTGAATAACCACAGAGGTTTGGTACCTGGTAAGGGACCAGAAGGGAGGAGAGTATCTCTCAAGGAAGGGGAAAGTCTATGGTGTTATGAAGATATAAATGAACACTAGATTAGGAGGGTTTAATTAGAGGAGGATGGGAGAGAAAGGTAAAGGAGGGAATCTGAGCAGGGACAATCAACACTGCAGACCCTTTGAAAAACTATATGGAAACTGACTACCCCAGAAGCTTACCATACATATGTGAAAGGAATCTAAACGGGCTCAAAACATAACAGGTTTGACAAGGCTCCGATTAGACATCTTATGCCACCATCTTAAACCTCCTGTGCCAGGAACAGGGTACAGCCTGTTGAGTCCCTAACCAAAGGGACCCACAGAACCCCCAAATAGCACAGGCTATTTCCAAGGCTGTTGGTGGCTCTATGAACCTGAGGTTAAGGTCTTGTTTCTGAAGGTAACACTTCTGTCATTGAACACGGAGAAGTTCAGCTGACGTCTAACTAGATTCTTCACCTACTAACCAGAGTTCATGGTACTGGAAGGCAGTCTGTACTGGAGAGAAAGTAATCCTCAATATCTCTCTCAGCTACAAACCCTGTGACCCACAACAGCATCCACATGGAGCTCACAACCATCTGTAAATTCAGTTCTAGGGGATCTAGCACCCTCTTGTATCTTCACAGGCACCAGACATGCGCACAGTGTACAACTTACATGTAGGCAAAACATCATACACATGAACTAAATGTAATCTTTAAGTAATAATGTAATACACTTATGTAGTAAGTTCACTCTATTAAAGTATACAAACCAGTAGGGTTTTCTTAGTATGTTCTTAAAATTATGCAACCATCACCCTATTTGATTTTAAAATATTTTTGTTATTTGAAAAGAAACCATTTATTTATTGGTAGTTATTCTTTGTTCCTCCAGACCCCAGCCCCTATCAGCTACCAATCTAACTTTCTGCTTCAGGTTTCTCATTCTGGGCATTTAAAAGAAATCAAACATCTAATAGAGAACTGTCCCATTCTTCTGTCATTTCGCTTCTTTCACTGAGTTTAATGTCTGTCATGTTTTTTCATGTTGTAGGATGTAGCAGTACTCTACCCCTTTTCATGGCTAGACACTTGACCATTGTATTAATACTGCACCCTTTGTTTACCCATTCATCAAGCAGTAGGTGTTTGGGGTTTCTACCTTTTCTCTATTATAAATGCTGTGCATACTCTGGTGCTAGTGGCTGCATCCTTTTTTTTTTAAGATTTATTTATTACGTATACAGTGTTCCATCTGCACATATCCCTGCAGGCCAGAAGAGGGCGCTAGATCTCATTACAGATGGTTGTGAGCCACCATGTAGGACTCGAACTCAGGACCTCTGGGAGAGCAGTCAGTGCTCTTAACCTCTGAGCCATCTCTCCAGCCCCGGCTGCATCCTTTTATAGCTACAGTTCCAGCAGTTATGTAGCAGGTTCCTGTACCTCGGTTCCTTTACACTCTTGCATGTGCCCCAGCACCTGTACATGCTAGACAAGTGCTCTGTCCCTGACCTATGTCCTCAGCATGCAACATGTACATTTCAATTTTTCTTTTTTCCCCCATTATTTTACAATGATTACATATTGAAGTGACAATTACATTAAATGAAAGTAAAATACTAGCAAAATTAATTTCACTTGCTTAGTATTACATTTACCGTAATTTATAAAGATGTTTAAAATTCAGAATATGCAGCCAGAAGTGGTGGTACATTTCCTATAATCCTAGCACTCAGTGGGTAGAGGCAGGAGCATCTGTTCAAGGACATCTTCACTTAAATTTGAGACCAGCCAGGGATACATGAAATCCTGCCTTAAAAAACAAAACAATAACAACAACAACAACAAAAACAAACAAAAAACAACAACCAAACAAACAAAACACAAAATCCCCACAAATTAATCCCCCCAGTCAGCATATAGTTGATTTTATATCTCTACTAATTAGAGGTTGATAGGAGCCATAAGCCTAAGCGACCCTTGACACACATGCTGCCATATTTGGGCTTCTCTCCTCTTTTCTTAGATCTAGGCCTTGCTTAAGTCTCCATAGCACCAGAACCTCTTCTCACAAATACCAGAACCTCTTCTCAGATATCAGGTGAATGAGCTGCAGTTAAACAATTAGGCAGTTAGACAAGAGTAGATAGATAACCCCCAGAACAACATTCCCTGCTGGCCAAACAGCCCACAATTAAGTCCCTTCCTGCTTGCAACCCCCATAATTAAGTCCCTTCCTGCTTGCAACCCCCATAATTAAGTCCCTTCCTGCTTGTAACCCCTTTGCCTACCTATATATGCCTTAAGAGAAAAAATAAAAATTTGGAGCTTGATCAGACATCCTGTCTTGCTCTCATTCTTTGTGTCTCTTGTCCCTCTCATTCGCTGGCCCTCCCTTTAGGTCCCCGTTGAGGACCCCGCTGGCCGGGGCAGAGGTGGCATGCAGTTTTGTAGTATAGAGAGTGCTTAAGATTCAAACTTATTCTGAGGCACAACAGAACCCACCCTACTTTTTCTTTTCCTTTTCTTTTTTTCTTTCTGAGACAGGGTTTCTCTGTGTAGCTTTGGACCCTTTCCTGGAACTCACTTTGTAGCCCAGGCTGGCTTCGAACTCACGGAGATCCTCCTGCCTCTGCCTCCCAAGTGCTGGGATTAAAGGTATGCGCCACCACTATGTGCCCCCCACCCACCCTACTTGTTAACCGCCCCCTCCTGTTCATCTATCCAGAGGCTGATTTTTCCCCCTGCTTGGCTTCAAACTGAGTGTGAGAGTATAACGAGATGTCTGAAAGACCCTCCCTATGCAAAAAGCAAATCAGGCAAAGAATTTGTATGTGTGGCAAGCCTATTTTCTGAGGCCCTCACACTGTCTCCCTGCCCTCTCACAACCCTTTCCAGGAAAAGATCAAACATCACCATTCACAGCTTCTTAACGAGTATTTAGTTTGGCAATCTGTTTGGGCATTTTTGTTCTCTATTTAATCTCAACGACCACAGTGAAAGGTGGAGAGTAGAGCCCTGGGAGGAGGCAAAGGATCTATGAGACCTCAAGTTTACAACCCAGACCCAACACTCTGGTTCCATCCCAGTTTTGCTCACAACTCCTGTTTCTGTTTCTCTAAGAAGTATCACTGTGGTCCTTCTTTTCCATCTTCTAATTGACACAGTGTGAAAAAGGTGACCTGGGTATGATGGGCTTGCCGGGGTCAAGAAGGCCAATGGGCTCTAAGGTCAGTGTGTGGTCCAGATGGACATTCCCAGGCCTTCTCACTAAGACTGGGGTAGCGGCAGTTGTCTACAAAGATGGGGAGGGCAGGACTGGGGGACTGTCACCCTGTGCTGGGGAGTCAGCCCTTTGGAGGACATCATGCCCTGGGGTGCAGGGACATGGGGATCCTGTTCCTTTTGTTCTCTTTGGCTATCAGGGTTTTGCCTCCAGATTAGGGTTTTGAGGGCTGAGAAAAGCTACATTGTTTTCAGGCCTAGTATAAACACAAGCCTCCAGGACATCTTCCTATTTACCACTACATGCCCCTTAAAACTCACAGTAGAGTGCAGAGACCTAAGCAGCACATTCAGGGAGTCCTTCCATTCTTCCAGCACACTTGGCTGTCTTGGAGACTGACTTTAAACAGTCTGCTTTCTTTTAGGGCTTCCCTGGATCCAGAGGGGAAAAGGTCAGTCCTTGTCTCTCCTAGCATCCCAGACATTGGTCTGGGCACAGCTCTGGAGTTGGGGGTGGGTGGAAGACAAGCCCAGCTCTCTCTTCAGACATCAACTGCAGCCATCATTCCCAGCTACTCCTCTGTCCTTCATCGTGTATGGGCTGAGAGAGAAGAGCTGCCTCCTGAGGCAGGGCAATTCTGGTTAAAAAAAAAAAAGGACCTCCCAGTGAGGCTCCTGCCCCCCACAGGGACCAGGGAAACTAATGAGAGCCAGGTAGGGAGTTATCCTAAGTCAGGGTGCTGGAAGAGGGGACTTAGCCTTAGGCCAGGTTTCTATCACACAGCTTTCTCTTCTACCAAAATCAAACAGACACCAACAGGCATCTGCGGACACATGCCCTGTGAGATGAGAGGATCTGAGACCTAGGACTTTCTATGTTTCCCTTTATTAACTAACATTAAGAGGTCTTAGGGGTGCCGGGCACGCCTTTAATCCAAGCACTTGGGAGGCAGAGCCAGGTGGATCTCTGTGAATTCCAGCCCCCCCCACCCCCCCAGAGCGAGATCCAGGACAGGCACCAAAACTACACAGAGAAACTCTGTCTTGAAAAACAAAACAAAACAAAACAAACAAACAAACAAACAAACAAAGAGGTCTCGGGGGTCTAACCAGAAAGCAAGCCTTTACTTGGCAAGCTACCTATTATCTGAGCCCCCAGAGCTTTGCAAAAATGAGGGTGTTGGCTTAGGGAGCTTATCAGTTTGAAATGCTCCTATTCCCCCCCCCACACACACACACATAAGGGCAATATTAGTGCATTGACCCTCTCTTTTGGTTTCCTCCTGGGGATCCAGAAGCAAAAGGGGTGACTTGGGCCCCAAAGGAGAAAAGGTAATGGCAAATCTGTACCAGTGATGTGCTGCAATAGAAGTGGGAGCTCCCCCACCTGTGGACTGATGGATAGCTGTCATATAAATGGCTGATCAAATCTATCCACAGCCAGTTCCAAGTGTCATTTCAAAACAATCCCAGTATTTGTTGTTCTTTTCACAGGGTTTCCCTGGATTTCCTGGAATGCTGGGGCAGAAAGTAAGTGTCTAGAAGTAGAGATGACAGACCTTAGGTCCTCCAAACATAGCAAATGGAGCCTCCTTTTGGTTCTTCAGGCAGAACATTGATTTTAACTGTGGAAAGTTCCCATTTGAGATGGGGACCAAGTTGTCTTATCCACTGGAAGAGGGTAGCAGGGAGGTCTGAGGTCAACCTCCAGTTGTGGGAAAGACTATTTCCACTCCCTCCATACACACACCATGGAGAGAGGTCTCTCTTTGCTTCTCCTGCCTCCGGGAGCTCAAGGCAAGATTAAAAAACTGGAAGTTTTGTGAGGAGCAACTCCTATCTCCTATCTGAGCCACAGTGGTCAAGACCCCTCATATACCTCAGACCCTGGAGTAAATTAGGGGTTCGTTTGATTTAGTTTCACTGCTGCCTAAACACTCAATACAGTCTTCAAGGGTGGCAAACACTGTTGGAGGGGCACAGGATTATAGTAAATAGGTGACAACTATTTTATTTAACTAGCGAGATATTTAGTATCTCACTTGGGACAGGCTCAAATTTAAAAGGAGACAGTTTTAGGTGTTAAAGAAAAACCATTCAGGGCTGGAGAGATGGCTCGGTGGTTAAGAGCACTGGCTGCTTTTCCAGAAGACCCGGGTTCAATTCCCGGCACCCACATGGCAGCTCACAACCATCTGTTATGAGATCTGGTGCCCTCTCCTGGCATCCAGGTATACATGCAGGAAGAATATTGTATGCATAATAAATAAATCCTTAAAAAAATCATTCAGTAAATAACCATGGAGTAATATATTGATATAACAAAAATTGTGAAGGTGGCAATAGACTGACAGATTTGGGGACACTTTTGCTTAGGTTTAGGATCTAGAGTAAGGCTGGGCGTTGGATGAGGGAAGATGTCATAGCCTAAAGAAAGATGCATACATGACCATGTAGAACAGCTCCCAACCTGACATGGAAACACTGGGTCCTTACATTATAAGGCATTAACCATGTAAAACAGCCCCTGACATGATAGTGCTGGGTCCTCAGTGCTGTAAGGTGCTGACCATGCTGAACAGTTCCTGAGCTAACATGAAAATACTGGGCCCTCAAGATGTAAAGCATTGACTGTGTAGGACAGCCCCTAAGCTGTCTTGGCTACTTTTCTATTGCTGTGATAAGATACCATGACCAAGACAAGTTATGGAAGAAAGTGTTTCAGAAGCTTACGTCCATGGTAGGGGAGGAAAAACATGGCATCAAATAGCTGAGAACTTCCATCTAGATCTATAAATGAGAGAGAGAGAGAGAGAGAGAGACTGAGACTCACTGGACATGGCACAAGTCTTCTGAAACCCAAAGCCCAACCACAGTGACACACCTCTACCAATAAGGCCACACTCCCTAATCCTTCCCAAACAGTCCCACCTACTGGTAACCAAACAATCAAATACATGAACCTATGAGGGTCATTATCATTCAAACTGCCACCTAGGCTAGCATGGTAATGCTGGATCTTCACATTGTAAGGTACTGACATTGGAAAGTGTAATCTTTACCTAGGTCACAATCTGAAATTCTTCAAATATGCAAACAAGTATTTTCTTAGTATTTTTAATTGTTTTTAAACATTCACTTTAAAGTGTTACTTTCTAAAGTGTAATATTTTTATTGGGCAGTACCCAGCCATCAGGGCATGATGAAGTACTTTCAGTCATTATGCAAGTCACTGTAACTTATCCTTAACCTGTCAGAAATTCAATTCCTGCTATCCTAGATAAGATGCTACATTTAAAAATAGAGTAATTATATAAACAAATTAAAGCAAACTTCAAAAGAGAAGTGAGTCCCGTAAGATATTTGGTCTAGGTTTTCATTCCCTGCAACAGTGACCATCAGAGACTCATACATCACTGTAAAATTAAATATGACAGTTTCCCTGGCTTCTGCACCATTTCCTAGACTTGGCATCAGGAGCTATCTCCCCCTTTCATGGCAGGATGTTTTAAGACAGAGCTGATATGATAACCATAATTAGGTCTTAGGAGAGAAATTAGATCAAGAAATTATGGGCTGCTTCTAGTTCTTAAAGAAAAAGGCCATACTTCCTTCTGACAATTTCTTTTCAAAAATTCATATTTTTTAATGGTGATGTTTTCTCCTAGCCAAGCAAGACATGCCCTAGGCCTCTTTAAATAGCCCAGGGGAATTGTGAACCATCTCCATGGCCCAATTAACCCATCATACTCTCACTGATGAGCATCCTGAAGGACAACATTGCTGTGGGATGTTCTGTATGGCAAATGTGTTGCTGATTAGTCGATAAATAAAACATCGATTGGCCATTGGCTAGGCAGGAAGTGTAGGCAGGACAAGGAGGAGAATAAAGCTGGGAAGTGGAAGGCTGAGTCAGAGAGACACTGCCAGCCGCCGTGATGACAAACAGCATGTGAAGATGCCGGTAAGCCACGAGCCACGTGGCAAGGTATAGATTAATGGAAATGAATTAATTTAAGCTGTAAGAACATTTAGCAAGAAGCTTGCCACGGCCATACAGTTTGTAACCAATATAAGTCTCTGTGTTTACTTGGTTGGGTCTGAGCGGCTGTGGGACTGGCAGGTGATAGAGATTTGTCCTGACTATGGGCCAGGCAGGAAAACTCAACCTATACAACATGGTCGAAAGACTACATGGACTCAAGAAAAATTCATTCTTAAAGATTGATTGTTTTAATTGTGTATGTGTGTGTGTGTGTGTATATGTAGGTATGTGCACATAAGGGTCAGTGCCTGTGGAGGTTGGATGTCTTGGATACCCTTAAGTTGGAAATTTTGTGACCATTCACTGCCTGGAGTTGCAGGCAGTGTGAGCTACCTGATACAGGTGCTAGGAACTGAACTTGGGTCCTCTGGAAAACAAGTAAGCATTCTTTTTTTTTTTTTAAATTGAGATTTTTCTATTCATTTTTACATACCAACCACAGATTCCTCTGTCCTCCCCCCTCCCCCCAGCTTTCCCTCCCCCCAATCCACCCCTCATTCTTACCTTCTCCAAGGCAAGGTCTCCCATGGGGAGTCAGCAGAGCCTGGTACATTCAGGTGAGGCAGGTCCAAGCCCCTCCTTCCTACACCAAGGCTGTGTAAAGTGTCTCACCATAGGCACTAGGCTCCAAAAAGCTGGCTCATGCACTAGGGACAGGTCCCCCAATCCCATTGCCTGGGGGCCCCCTAAACAGTTCAAGCTAAACAACTGTCTTGCCTATCCAGAGTTCCTAGTCCAGTACCAGGTTGGCTCCTCAGTTATTGGTCCACCATTCATGCGTTTTCACTAGTTTGGCTAGTTGTCTTTGTACTTTTTCCCATCATGGTCTCGATGTCCCTTACTCATAGAATTCTTTCTCTCTCTCATCAATCGGACTCTTGGAGCTCGGCCTGGCACCTGGCCATGGATCTCTGCATTTGCTTCCATCAGTCGTTGGATGAGGGCTCTATGATGACAGTTAGGGTATTCAGTCATCTAATCACCTGAGTAGGCCAGTTCAGGGACCCTCTCAACTATTGCCAGTAGTCTATAGTGGGGTCATCCTGTGGATTCCTGGGAACTTCCCTAGCACTCTGTTTCTCCCTATTCCCATGATGTTTTCATTTATCATGGTATCTCTTTCCTTGCTCTTCCACTCTATCTCTGTTCCAGTTCAAACCTCCCATTTCCCTATGTTCTCATCTCCCATCCCTTGCCCTCCATTACTACTCCCCACCCCTAGTTTGTTCATGTAGATCTCATCTATTTCTCCTTCACTGGGTGATCCATGTGTCCTTCCTAGGGTTCTCCTTGCAAGGTAGCTTCCCTGCAGCTGTGGGTTGCAGGCTAGTTATTCTTTGCTTTACATCTAGTATCCACTTATGAGTGAGTACATACCATGCTTGTCCTTCTGAGTCTGGGTTACCTCACTCAGGATGATATTTTCTAGTTCCATCCATTTGCCTGCAAATTTCATGATGTCATTGTTATTCTCTACTAAGTAGTACTCCATTGTGTATATATATCACATTTTCTTTATCCATTCTTTAGTTGAAGGGCATCTAGGTTGTTTCTAGGTTCTGGTTATTACAAATAATGCTGCTATGAACATAATTGAGCATGTGTTTTTATGGTATGATTGAGCATTCCTTGGGTATATGCCCAAGAGTAGTATAGCTAGGTCTTGAGAAAGATTGATTTTCAATTTTCTGAGAAACTATCATACTGATTTCCAAAGTGGTTGTACAAGTTTTCACTCCCACCAACAGTGTAGGAGTGTTCTCCTTGCTCCACATCCTCTCCAACATAAGCTGTCTTCAGTGTTTTTGATCTTAGCCATTCTGATGTGTGTAAGATGGTATCTCAGAGTCATTTTGATTTGCATTTCCCTGATAATTAAGGATGTTGAGCAATTCCTTAAATGTCTTTTAACCATTTAAGATTCTTCTGTTGAGAATTCTCTGTTTAGCTCTGTAGCCTTTTTTTTTTAATTGGATTGTTAGGTATTTTGATGTCTAGTTTCTTGAGTTCTTTACATATTCTGGAAATCATCCCTCTGTCAGATGTTGGGTTGGTGAAGATATTTTCCCATTCTGTAGGCTGTTGTTTTGTCTTATTGACCATGTCCTTTGCCCTACCAAATCTTCTCAGTTTCAAGAGGTCTTGTTTATTAATTGTTGCTCTCAGTGTCTGTGCTACTGGTGTTATATTTAGGAAGTGGTCTCCTGTGCCAATGCTTTCAAGACTACTTCCTACTTTCTCTTCTATCAAGTCAGTGTAATTGAATTTACTTTGAGGTCTTTGATCCAGTTGGACTTGAGTTTTGTGCACGGTGACAAATATGGATCTATTTGCAATCTTCTATATGTTGACATCCAGTTATGCCAGCACCATTTGTTGAAGATGATTTCTTTTTTCCATTGTATAGTTTTGGCTTCTTTGTAAAAAATTAGGTGTTCATACATATGTGGATTAATGTCAGGGTCTTCAATTCAAATCCATTGGTCCACATGTCTGTTTTTATGCCAGTACCAAGCTGTTTTTATTACTGTAGCTGTATAGTAGAACTTGAGGTCAGGGATTGTGATGCCTCCAGAGGTTGCTTTGTTGAACAGGATTCTTTTAGCTATCCTGGGTTTTTTTGTTTTTATATATGAAATTGAGTATTGTTCTTTCCAAGTCTTTGAACAATTGTGTTGGGATTTTGATGGGGATTGCATTGAATCTGTAGATTGCTTTTGCTAAGATTGCCGGTTTTACTATGTTAATCCTATCTATCCATGAGCATGAGAGATCTTTCCATTTTTTGATATCTTCTTCAATTTCTTTCTTCAGAGACTTAAAGTTCTTATCATACAGGCCCTTCACTTGCTTAGTTAGAGTTACTCCAAGGTATTTTATAGTATTTGTGGCTATTGTAAAGGGTGATGTTTCTCTGATTTCTTTCTCAGCCCTTTTATCATTTGCATATAGGAGGGCCACTCATTTTTTTTTAGTTAATCTTGTATCCTGCCATATTACTGAAGGAGTTTATCAGCTATAGGAGTTCCCTGGTAGAATTTTTGGGGTCACTTATGTACACAGTATTATATTGTCTGCAAATAGGGAAAGTTTGACTTCTTCCTTTCCAATTTCTATCCCTTTGATCTCCTTTTGTTGCCTTATTGCTCTAACTAGACTTTTGAGTACTATATTGAATAGTTACATGGAGAGTAGACAGCCTTGTTGTGTTCCTGATTTTAGTGGAATCGCTTTGAGTTCTCACCATTTAGTTTGATGTTGGCTTGCTGTAAATTGACTTTGTTATTATTTATTGTTATATTTCATTAAAAATGGGAAACACTATTACAATGGAGGGAGTTAATTCTCTGTATGATTACACAATAGATGGTTTAAAAATGGAACAATTAAATGAGAGGATAATTAACTTAGATGGGATTTATATACTGTCAATTATAAACATTATCAGTTTCATCATTCTTGTTTTATCCCTAAAAAACGTTGGTTAATATAAGTGCCAAAATGCAAGTCTTAGAAAAACTTTTTAAAACATATCGTAGAGAACCCAGATAGAGGAATGTAAAGGAGAACCAATCTCAGCATTGCATTATAAGGTTAGAGAGGAACAGCAGCCCAAGGTTTTCAAACAAGCAACATTACTTTATCTAGTCAATTTACTTTTTAATTTAATTTACTTTTATTCACTTAGTGTTTAGTTTTTTATTAAGAGATTTTCTATTCATTTTATATACCAACCACAGATTACCCTGTCCTCTCTCCTCCCACCCCCAGCCCTCCTCCCCAACTCACCTCTCATTCCCACTTCCTCCAAGGCAAGTGTTCCCATGGGAAGTCAGCAGAGCCTGGTACACTCAGTTGAGGCAGGTCCAAGCCCCTCCTCCCTGCACCAAGGCTGTGTAAAGTGTCCCACCATAGGTAACAGGCTCCAAAAAGCCAGCTCATGCACTAGGGATGGGTCCAGATCCCATTGCCTGGGGCCCCCCTAAAGAGTTCCAGTTAAACAATTGTCTTGCTTATCCAGAGGGCCTACTCCAGTACCATTAAAGGAATGGCCAAATGGCAGGTATACCCAAGTTTATGTAAGAGCTGAATGGACTCCTGAGGAAATGCTAGACTTGAGGAGATTTAAGGAAGTGATAGTCTTATATAGAATGCATTCACTTTTTGTGAAGCAAATGTTTAACTCATGGTCAACTTGTAAGAGATTTATCTCATAAGAATGGAGAGAATTGGTTACAGCAGTATTGGAGCCTGATCTTCAATTACAGTGGAAGACCTGGTGGACAGATGAGGCTAGGACCATGGAACAATGGAGTAGGGTTAGAGGTATTGAAATCTCCCAAGACCAACTTCATGAAGAGGGTGATTATGCTAATGTACAAAGATAGTTTCTATATGAGGACTCTGGCTCTACGCCATGGCAGCAGCTTTGAATGCTTGGCAGAGAATTGAAGAATTTGGAAAGAGAACTGAATCATTTTCTAAAGTTACACATGGCCCCAAAGAAACCTTCATTGATTTTTTTTTATAAAGATTGTCTTTAACAGTAAGTAGAATTATACAAAATCAGAAGCTAGACAAATAATAATTGAACCTCTGGCTTTTGAAAATACTAATTCACAATGCAAAAGGGTAATTAGGCTATTAAAGGAATGATCAAGACCCATAGAGGAATAGATCTGAGATACAGTAAGTATTAAATCTCATAACTATGATAAAGCTTAGATAGGAGAGGTGATTTCCAGAGGCTTGAAGAGAAATAAAAATATCAAGTGTTTTAATTGTAACAAACAAGGTCAACTAAAAAGGGATTGTACGCAAGGTGTTTCTAGAATCAATGTTTTTTTCTAATAATGCAAACAGAACACCTCTCCCTCCTGGAGTATGCAGAAGGTGAGGCAAAGGCTGACATTGAGCCAATGAATACAGATCACAAGGGACAGATAAGGTAACACTTTTCCATCAGGAAACACTTTGAGGGGCCTCTTTCAGGCCCCCATGTAAAATTCGGTTCACTGTGGAGGAAACTCCTTCCCAGCACAATTAAAGAACCTAATGCCTATTGTAAAAAAAACTATACTGCTCTGGATGATAAAACAGGTTTAGAAGATTTAAAAAATATATGCAGGAGAAACCATAAAGCAAATTTGGCAAACTTCTAAAAATGACCAAAGACCAAAGTTAAAAACATGAATAAATGACATTGTCATTGTCATTGAAGGTCTTATAGATACAGGTGCAGAAGTAACAATAATTGCACCAGAATCCTGGCCCCCAAATTGGCCTCTTCAGGAGGTAAATGTTCAGCTTTTAGGGATTAGAACTTTGTCTCAGGTAAAACAGAGCACAAGATAGGTCCAATGTCTAGGGATAGAAGGACAGAAAAATTGAAGTCATATGTGGCTAACACAGTACTGAATTTATGGGGACATGATTTGTTACAGAAATGGAATACCCAGATTAACATTCCTCCAATCTCAGAAATAAACCATAAACTAACGTATGCTTCTGGGGAAAATATTAAAAGGTATTACAGAGAATAGCCACTGACCATTCAGTTTGTACAAAAACAGGGCACAACAGGGTACTCTTTCAAAAGTACCAACAGTCTTATTTTTAAAATAGTTAATGGACAAACCTGTGTGGGTTGAGCAATGGCCTTTAACATCAGAGAAATGCTCAGCATACTGAAGAATCAACCAGACCTTGGAATTCTCCTGCATTTTTTATTAAAAAGAAATCTGGAAAACAGAGAATGGTAACAAATCTAAAAGTTTTTAATAAGGTGATTCAGCCAGTGGCCTCTCTAGAGCCTGGAATTCCTTTGACTTCTCTGTTACCTAAAGGATGGTCAATTATAGTTATTGTTTTAAAAGACTGTTTCTTCATTATTCATTTATAATAAAAGGATAGAGAAAAATTTCCCTTCATAGTGCCTACTTATAATAATTCTCAGCCTGTTAAGAAGGTATTTCCTTTCCTTTCTTTCTTTTCTTTCTTTCTTTCTTTCTTTCTTTCTTTCTTTCTTTCTTTCTTTCTTTCTTTCTTTCTTTCTTTTTTTCTTTCTTTCTTTCTATCTCTTTCTTTATCTTTATTAAAAAATTTTCTACTCACTCTACATACCACCCACAGATACCACCTCCTCCCTCTTCCAACCCCCCAGCCCTTTCTCCCAAGCCACTCCACATCCCCATATCACCCAAATCAAGGTTTCCCATGGGGAGTCAGTAGAGCCTGGCACACTGAGCCTAGGCAGGTCCAAGCCTCTAATGGAAGGTTTTTATAACAGAGAATATTAAATAGCCACCCTGTGCCAATATTTTGTAGGACAGCCATTGGAAATTTTACAGAAGTGGTTTCCTCAATCTATAGTTTACCATTATATGGACAATATTTTACTAGGTGAATCAAATGCAGATACCTTAGAGAAAATGTTTGAAGAAGTAGAGAAATTTTGCCTTGTTGTGGATTACAAATTACTCCTGAAAAAATACAGAGGATATTCTATTAATTACTTAGGATATAAAATAGGTCTACAAAAAATTCAGCTCCAAAAGTACAAGTCAGGAGAAATCAATTACAGACTCTTAATCACTTTCAAAAATTGCAGGGTGACATTACCTATCTATGGCCCACTATTGGAGTAACAACACAAGAAGTGAGTGAGTAATTTGTTTCAAATCTTAAAAGGCCACAAGGAATTAAATAGTCCAAGAGAATCATCAGCTAAAGCTGAGAGAGAATTGGCTTTGGTGGAAAAGAAATTACAGGATGCATATGTTGACTGTTTGGATCCAGAACTTGATTGCATTCTGGTTCTTTTACCTTCTACACATTTCCCTACAGAGATTTTAATGCAGAGGGAAGATATCATTCTAGAGGGATATTTTTACACATAAACATAGTAAAAAATCAAAAACCTATGTGGAAAAGGTTTCTGAGTTGATTCTTAAAGAAAAATTGAGACTTTGTCAATTGACAGGAATGGATACAGAAGAAATTGTAGTACATTTTACTAATGCTGAAATTGACTCATTATGGGCAGAAAACAAATACAGGCAAAGAGCTTGCAGTAATTTTTGGGGAGAGATTAACAGATATCTCAAAGCAAGAAAATTCAGTTTATAAAGAGAACTAACTGTATCTTTCCTCACATTGAACAGGAAACACAAATTTCTGGAGCCCCTACATTCTATACTGATGCAAACAAATCAGGAAAGGTAGGATATAAATCAAGAAATTTGAATAAGGTGGCTCAAATCCCTTATGATTCTGTTTAAAAGTCAGAATTATGCTATTCTCATGGAGTTATTAGATTTTCCGGAACCTCTTAATATAGTTACTGATTGTCAACATGCAGAAAGAGTTGTTTTACATATTGAAACTGGTGAATTTATACCAGATGATATCAGATTGACTTTATTATTTATTCAGTTCCAATCAATAATCAGGGATAGGAATCATACTATATCTAATACACATCAGATTCTACATGGGTCTGTTAGGCCTTCAAGCACAAGTTAATGATGAAATTGATCAGCTATTGATAGGAAATGTGCTGGAGGCCTCATAATTCCATAAACACCACCATGTCAATAGCAACGGATTGAAAAAGGATTTTTCCGAGCCGGGCGGTGGTGGCGCACGCCTTTAATCCCAGCACTCGGGAGGTAGAGCCAGGCGGATCTCTGTGAGTTCGAGGCCAGCCTGGGCTACCAAGTGAGTTCCAGGACAGGCGCAAAGCTACACAGAGAAACCCTGTCTCGAAAAACCAAAAAAAAAAAAAAAAGAAAAAGGATTTTTCCATCACTTGGGAAAAAGCCAAGGAAATTATAAGGAAATGTCCTACTTGTTATTTATACACCAAACTCTACTACCTGCAGGAAGTAATTAAAAGGATATTCAAAGAAATCAAATTTGGCAGATGGATGTGTTTCATTTTGCAGAATTTGGAAAATTAAATTTTGTACACCATAGCATAGATACATATTCAGGATTTCAGTAAGCAATTGCTTTGAGTTCTGAGAAGGCTGATTCTATAATTACACATTTGTTAGAAGTTATGGCCATCATGGGTATACCTGTACAAATTAAGACTGACAATGCTCCAGCATATGTCTCTAGTAAAATGAACAGTTTTTTGCTTATTACAATATAAAGCATATTACAGTATATCACACAATCCTACAGGGCAAGCAGTTATAGGAAGTTCAAATCGAACTCTAACAGATACGCTTAATAAAAAGAAAGGGGCAATAAAGTCCTCCAGAGATAGATTGCATAATGCTTTACAATCTTTAAATTTTGTAAATGCTAATGAGAAAGGAATGACAGCTGAGGAGAAACATTGGATAACAGAAAAACTACTGAATTAAATCAGCCTGCATACTTTAAAGACATGTTGACCTCAGAATGGAAACCAGGATATGTTTTACATTGGGGAAGGAATTTTTCTTTTGTTTCCACAGGAGAAGGAAAGCTATGGATACCATCAAAATTGATAAAGGATTAGATTTGAACAAGAGAGACCTCTCTATTAGAAGAGGTGATAGTTCATCAAACAGCATGACCATTCAATCTAAACTAAACTATAAGACTTATAAATGCTTTTCATTTGATCAGGTGTAAATTGCCAAAAGGGAACCTTCCCAAAGTTGGGTTGGGGCAGGGTTTTGTTTTTGTCTTTTCAGGAGAATGAAGACATCCAGCTAAGGAATCTGAAGACCACTGGACAAATGAGACATGTGATGAAAAAGGGCACATCCAGAAAAAATGTCTCAAGAAAAAGATAAATTGACCTATTAATATATCACATTTCCAACAGGATAAAATCTCATAAATCTTCCCAAATGTTTGTTTCTGCTATTCTTTACAGACACATAATACAAATGATCTTTTTTTTTGTTCCAGTTCTACTGAAAATTAAAGGTGGCTTTGGGGTTGGAGTGTGGCTCTCTCCTTCTTTACACACAAGCATGCTTGTTAATGTAAAATCCAAAATCTGTGTCTCATGTCAGAACAGCTACCTGATATGCAGCAGAAGAATAACCAAAATTAAGGGACTATTTTATTGTCACTAATCTTTAATCTTTTGGTTTTATTTTGACTCTTTAAAGCTTTTCTTAAGGTATAAATATCTCAACATATATATATATATATATATGAATTATACCTATATATGTGTGTTATAGATTAAATTTTTTGTCATGATAGTAGTGGCCATATAAAGTATTAACTAATTCTAGAAAAGGCTTCATATAGCTCCCTGTACATGAATTCAGATTTGAGTCTCTATCAGATAACTAGGAATTAAGTTTTTGTACTCAGAATGCTCATAACAAATTATGGTCCTTTAACCTCTTCAAGATCTGCTGCATATGACATTTAAGATGTTTAAGTTTTATGCTGTGAACCAAAACTGTGCCTAACAGAGATCTTTGGAGTCTCCAAAAGGAAGATAGGGCTCTACAATGATGATTCTACCAAGACTGTGATAATGCCATTGAGCTGACAAACATCACCTGAAGATGAGCTTTGGACTACAAACTGCTCAGGACAATCAGTATCATGGTGGGTAGCTGAGATGGTTCACCTTCACACACTACTCTAGCCGGGACTTGAGATAAGCCTTACTTTTTCCCATTATGCAGAGACTGGACAACAAATGATATAGCTAGCTCTCCCAGCACTGACAAATAACCCAATTTTTTTCAGGGTCGCCTAAAGATGTTATCACCCCCCAGATAGCAGGAAGTAATATTAAGATCATGATGCCCACATTCCCAAGAGGTGGAGTGGGCAGTTTTTGGTCATTCAGTGAATTATGGATATTTGTCATTGTTTAGGGTGTTTGGGTAATGGTCAGGAAAAAAAAACTGAACAAAGGAGATCAGATTCAGAGTTCTTGTTCTGATAAGAAAAAAGGGGGTACAGAAATGATAAGATAAAAGGGTAGATCAGTCAATCTACTCTGAAAAAAGGGGGGATATAGAAATAGGATAAAAGGATAGATTATTGAATCTGTTTTAAACCAAAAAAGGAACTACTAGTTTTAAATATTTTACATTGGCTTGTATTTTTGTATAATGATACAAAATTGAGGTTATGTTTGTTATACTGTATGTATTTTATAGAAATGTTAGAATAAAAGGGTAGATTATTGAATCTACTTTTAAACCAATAAAGCAACTACTAGTTTTAAATAGTTTACATTGATATGGATTTTTGTATATTGATACAAATTTGAGATTATTTTTGTTAGAACATACTGTACATACATTTCTACTCTTGGTCAAGAGATTGTACCTATAAAGTTCATTTAACAATGTAAAGCAAATTTATAGTCCTTGAAAGTTATTACTGCCAACTACTTAGGATAATAAAGAAATGCAGTTTAGTAGTTAGTCACCTACTACAATCCAACTTGAAATCATATCAGGTATGTTTTCAAGGTCAAACAGGTAGACAGGTGGTCTTCAAACACTCCAGAGATCTACAGAATATGGCATTTAAGATGTTTTACTAACATAGGTTTTTTGACAATGAGACATGTCTGCTCCTGGCAGCACCAATGTACTCCATATGGAGTTTATTTTCTTTGTGGCAAAAGTTAGCCACTGGGCAAGAAAATGTCCTTGCCTCAACTGCTGACATGCTGTCCAAACTGAACAAGGAGGACACAAAAGAGAGTGACTGCCAAACTTTGCCAAGACAAGGTAGGACAGTCCTTCAAAATATCTTTCTTCACAGAAACATCTGTCAGCTCTGCTATGCATGTAGGCTGAAGATGGATGCCCAATATAACAGAGGAACCTTGGGTGACTGCCCAGGCAGCTAGCTGTTTCTGTCATTTCTCACTGTTTTTGGAAGTCTCTTGCTTGAACTTCTTGTTTACTCAGGTAATATTACTTCTTTCTCAGGTCTCTGAGAGAGTTGAAGACTATATAGTTATAGTTCTATTTTTCCTTGTTAACAAATTCAGAAAAGAAACTCACTAAAGAAGTATAAAGTACATAGGGTTGAGAAACATCAAAAGGTAGTTTTGGGTGGGTAATGCAAATTAGGATAGAAGGTGAATTAGGTACAACCCTTTCGACTCACCAAGATAGGACAGATAATGGAGTATTTTCTCTGAATTTGTGAAATGTTAATGGACTAGACATTGTTGATATAATTATTGTCTGTATATATTTGTACTTATTGTATATAGTTCTTCTATGTTAGTTATAACCTCTTTATAATTTCAAGAAAGGAGGAAATGTTGTGATATTTTGTTTGCGTTCTGACAAATAAAGCTTGCCTGAAGATCAGAGGGTGGAGCTAGCCACTAGTTAACCATAGAGGTCTGGAAGTTGGTACAGACAGGAGACAGGAAGTGATATCTAGAAGACTAAGTGATAAGGCAGGACAGAGACAGGAACTTGGCCCTTTTCAGTCTGATGAATGGGAGAGGTAAGAGGTGACTGTGGCTGCTCCTTTGCTTTTCTGACCTTTTAGCTTTTACCCTGACATCTGACTCTGGGTTTTTATTATTAAGACTATTAGAATTGTACTTCAGTTCCTGGAAAGAAATTATTTTACATCAAAGAATCCCGGTAAGCACTTTAATCAGCCATAATGAAACACAATAGAATTTTACCTGATAGGATCTAATGTAAGAGAAGAGAAATTGTAATATTATTTTAGAATTAGTTTAATCAGGCCTTTCCCAAGCTCATCCCTTTCACATCATGAGCAATCTAAGCATAAGAAACATGCTCAACACCATGGATGCTGTCTGTTCCCCTGCATCTTTTTCAAGCTCTTCATGTTCTCTCTTTGTCTGTTACTGTGCATTTTAACTGCCAACTGTATTGATCTCCCATTAAAGTTTCTTTTAGTTTCTATCTTTCCTCTGAGAATATCCTTATCGATTTAGACTCTTTTAATGTCTTCCATATACATCAAGCTTCATCTAGAGGGAAGGATAGACAACTTTCTTTATGGAAACAAGCTCAGAAATGTTAAAAGACTTAGTGCCTAGAGTATAAAAGCCCTGAACACAAACTACCAATTGTGGGGGTAGGGTGGTGGTCTCAATGGGTAAAATGGTTGTACAAGAAATAGTCTTTTGGCCAGGCAGTGGTAGCGTACACCTTTAATCCCAGCACTCTGGAGGCAGAGCCAGGCAGATCTCTGTGAGTTCAAGGTCAGCATGGTCTACAGAGCGAGATCCAGGACAGACAGACACTAAAACTACACAGAGAAACCCTGTCTTGAAAAACCAAAGAGGGAAAAAAAAGAAAAGAAATACAGTCTTTTGTGTCTGTAATCCCATTATGCCTATAGGCTAAGGGGAGGTAGAGACAGGCTAATAACCAAACTCTGGATGAGCTGTATGAAGCAGCAAATGATACCATCTCTATGTCTAGGAAGAGGACTGACACTTGAGATCATGGCCTTCACATGCACACTGGGGCAAGTGAACCCCTCCACTCAAAGATGAAAAACCATCTTAGCATTTCCATAACGCTCAATTTTTTTGATTCTTTGATTTTTTTTAAGATTACAATGCAGTTATTTTCAATAAAGAAAAATAGCCTTTTCTTTATGTACAATATGTATAAATGTAGATTGATTTTGTGAAATGAAAATGGCCAATTCTTAATGAGAAGTGCTTGCTCATTATAAAAAAATGTAAGTAATTATACTGCCAACTTTATAACTATGTTATTATATGACAGGGATTGCTTAGAAAGACATCATCATTTTTAAAGCTGCTACATCTTGGGCAGGACTGTCCAAAAGGAACAGACAATATTTAAATTCATGTGAAGAATATTTTCCTTAAAAAAATAAAAATGTGAAGGACCCAGAGAATATCAAAGAGGTTATTTCATAAGGAGAATTTGTAAATAGGAAGTTAGAGGCCTTATATTCCCATAGAAAGTACAGAACTATGAAGCGATTCTACTCCAAGATACAAAAAACTGACTGTCACCACCAACACCTGCCCAATGAGCAGTGTGGTCCCTTGGGATGTACCAACTGATATAATAGAATTTAATTTAAAATGGCAAGATACATATTTAGTAAATCCTGAGATTCCCCAGTGCACTAAGACAGGATACAATCTCTTTGATACTGAGAGCTTTACCTATAACCTTTTATGCTCAATTTTTTTACTGAAAAAATAAGTCTATACTATTCATGAGAATACAAATTTGAAAGAAAATGACAGAACTGTATGTATGTAAGATTGAAAACATGCCATGGTGGCAAAGGTCTTAGATAACGTTTAAAAAATTTTCTTCCCCCCGCCGGGCGGTGGTGGCACACACCTTTAATCCCAGCACTCGGGAGGCAGAGGCAGGCGGATATCTGTGAGTTCAAGGCCAGCCTGGTCTACAGAGTGAGCTCCAGGAAAGGCACAAAGCTGCACAGAGAAACCCTGTCTCGAAAAACCAGAGACAGGGTCTCTTGGCACAGCCCTGGTGCCCATCACGGGTCCCGCTCTGCAGACCAGGCTAGCCCCAAACCCACAAAGATCCGCTTGGCTCTGCGGATCTTTGATCCCGTGCGCTGGGATCAAAGGCACACACCACCACTGCTCGGCAATAGGAAAATGTTTTTTTTTTTTTGTTTTGTTTTGTTTTTTGGTTTTTCGAGACAGGGTTTCTCTGTGTAGCTTTGCGCCTTTCCTGGAACTCACTTGATAGCCCAGTCTGGCCTCGAACTCACAGAGATCCGCCTGGCTCGGCCTCCCGAGTGCTGGGATTAAAGGCGTGCGCCACCACCGCCCGGCGGCAATATTAAAATCTTAAAAAAAAAAACATTAAAAAATATAAAATTCAAACCACTTGGAGGTAACCACTGCAGGCTTTTAGACTGACTCATTAGCCATGTGAATGATAACAAGTACTATTATCTAAAACTATACTTACCAAATGATCTAGTAGTCTAATTTCTGTACATTCTAAGAACTACAAGTCATCATGTTGAAGATTTAGAATTCCTTTATTCACTGAAGCTTTATCTGCAAGTCAAAATTATGAACTCAACATAAATATCCATCACAGGATGGTCGATGAGTGAATTAAAAAATACACGTTGTACTTGATAAAAAAAATTATTTAGCTGGGTAGCAGTATTGCACACCCTCAACCCCAGCACTCAGGAGGCAGAGCCAGGAGGACCTCCATGAGCTCGAGACCAGCCTGGTCCACAGAGCAAGCTCCAGGACAGGCACCAAAGTCACACAGAGAAACCCCGCACCGAAAAACAAAAAAACAATAAAAAAAATTATCTAGACTTAAAATTGGGAGGAAACGTATCATTTCTTATATGTGTGAATCAAGAAGACATTATGCTAAGTAAAATGAGCCAGGAACAGAAGGATCCTCTATCTCATGACTGACATGTATATTCCAAAACAAATAATCTAATAACAGAAGACGGTAGTTAGTATGTTTTTAACCATGGAAATGCTAGTGGTGGAGAGAAGGTAACCTATAAAATTAAGATATTAATTCCTATTTTGAATGACTCAGTCAATAAAGCTTAGAATCCCTGAATGAAAATACTAAATTTTACTTGTCTGCTCTATTCTTCCCACAAACATGCTAATGTCAAAGACTGTAATTTAGCATTGGTTTTCAACTTCAACAAAGATTTTAAGTTGGTAGTAACTAAATAACATTTTTATTTGTTTCTAGAATTCTCTTCTTTTTTAAAAAAACATTTATTTATTTATTTATTTATTTATTTATTTATTTATTTATTTATTTATTTATTTATTTATATGTATAGTGTTCTGCCTGCATGTACCCCTGTTGTGAGCCACCATGTGGTTGCTGGGAATTTCGGGACCTCTGGAAGAGCAGTCAGTGCTCTTATCCTCTGAGCCATCTCTCCAGCCCTGAATTCCCTTCTTTTAAAAGTTCTTTACAAAATTTTTCTTACCAAAGTCTAACACAATTCAAAATTTACATAACAATAATTACCACCCTTCAAAACACATTGCCTAAAAATTTTAAAATATTCAACAGTCTTCGTTAAATATCTAAGCATGCACTGCAGCTCCTGATATACACATGATTGAATGAGAGGTACTACGAACTGCATTAAGACTTAATAACTATTGAAGAATGTTCTATGGTCATGTATAGTTTCAGAAAACATCACACAAATTATACTGATTTAGTTTCCTTATTTGCAAATAAACTTAGCTTCCTGTTTACTTGTAACCAAATGAAACAAGTTAAGAAGCCAATACTTAAATTTCAGAAGCCTTTTAATTACTTATATTTTGAAAAAAGTAGTTTAGGGAATTACTATTGCTTGAGACAAATAAAATATTTATATAAAGTAGCTTAATTAAACAGTTGCATTGGTATTACTGCAAACATTTCTTTTTGAACTAAGAGAAAATTGTTATAGTCTAAACCCCTCTCTGAAAAACTGAATTCAGAGAACCCATAATTTCTACATCATGTGCCATGTGCTTGACTAAGGTATTATAGACCACTCTACCTTCCACTGCCCAACGATTGTGTCCTGTCTTTGGGGATAAAACATGCCCAGTGCCTTTTGTTGTGCCTACCATACAACAAGCACTGAGAAAAGGATGAGTCAGTTCTGGTTTTTAAAAATTAAGCATTATGACTGAAATTTTAAAGTGTTTTTCAGCATTAGGTTGTATTTATTAAAAGAATGGAATCTATCCCTTATTAGGGTTGAAGGTACATAAAGATCAATTTCTCTTTCCACTGGATAGTGTTTCACTAACTTTGAAAATACTACCAGTGGACTGTGAAGTCAAGATGAAGTCCAAAGGATCAGGTTTAAATTGCTGTGCTGGCCACCTGAAAATGAACTAAAAGTTCAAATCCCACTATGGTTATCTGTTGGATCATTTTGAGCCTTGGGGAAGAAATTAATAGGGGAATTTTGATGTATCTACATTAGTGGGCAACCTTCATGAAAGTTGTGCAAAGCAGAAATAGAATGACATCAAGTCAGGGGCATGTGGGAGACAGACAAGTTAGTATAATATTGGAGCAGAGTCCTGAGTTTCAACAAGTGATATTGAAATGTAAATGTTATCTTTTGCACAGTTTTGCTCAAGATTTGCCAAAATTTGTCAGGGAAGACAATAATCCCTGTAAATATGTTACAGAATGTGCTGAGTTGACAACTAGTTGTAACACTGTGTAAACAGACTATAAATCACACAGGTGTGCAGCTAGAGTCTTTGAAATGATATATTAAGTAGAAGTGATTTGCCTAAAATCATACTTATAAATGACAGACATACTGTATCCCTAGTCCAGTGACATTTTAGCTTAATTTCAAAACTTTGAATGAATACTTTAAGTCCATTGCAGCTAATTTTTTTCTGTTATCTATTCTTTAGATATTAGATATCTAAATACCATTAGATATTTTTGAAGATGTATCAAATTTAGGAAGTACTCCAGGACATGGTAGAGTTGAATGAAAGGAAATTCCATAAATTTATAATCCTCCAGTCTTAACAGGACTAACCATAAATTGTCAATTAAAGGCACAGTTACTGATGAATCAATTTAGTGACTAGATAAAATATGAAACCAGGATATTTCAAAACTTCATTATTCATGTTCACACCAACATTCACAGTTGGTAACAGAATTATCAAGGTATCAACTGCATGACTTGGGATGTAAATATCTTGTATTCTAGATATCTGATATGAGGCTCTTATGACCAAAGGGGTCATGATCCACAGTTTGAGAACCACTGGTCTAATGCTTATTTTTAAGATTTTATTTTTATTACAGGTGTCTGTGTGTGTGTGTGTGTGTGTGTGTGTGTGTGTGTGTGTGTGTGTGCGCGTGTGCATGCGCGATCAGATTACTGGAAGTTAAAATGAGTGCAGTTGCCTCCACAGCCAGAGGCATATGATCCTTGGCATTAAAATTAGAAGGGTCTCTGAACTGTCTGGTGTATACACCGGAAACAGTTCATAAGTTCATCAGCAAAAGCAGCATGCACACTGAAATGCTCAAATATCTTTCCAGCTCCATTTCTCTTTGTTTCAACAACGTCTGAAATTTCAACAAAATGACTGCCTAAAGAAGATCCTCATGGTGACAACACTGGTTGATGGTCAAATGTGTAGGGTAAATCTCAGAAGATGGCACTTCGAAGTTAATTGATATAGGCAAGTAAGGACTGAATACTTTGATTCATGTCTTCTCAATGGCTTATTAAATCTCTAGGCACTAATTCTGATAATTTCTGTTTGAAATCTGTTGTTTGGTGCTGTAATCAAAATATGATAAGATCGTTTTGATTGATCTAGATACAACTAGAAATCTATAATATGCAGAACATGTGAAGATATGGCTGAAACGGTGAAGGGCTGCAGTTGTACTCGGAGGGGTAAAATGGCTCAGTGTATTCTTACTTTTTTTTTTGAGTTTTTTAAAAATTGTTCTTGCCTTTTAATAAATTTTAGTTTTTCATAGTTTTGCAATTATCATAGAATTGTATCATTTACTCCTCCCCTTATTCAATCCCAACTATATAGCGTGTATATACATAAATCTTTGCTGTTTAAAATGTATGGGCTGTTTTCCGGTAATTTTTGCTACATGCACATACCTAAATGTATGTACAAATATATCCCTAAATATGGAAAACTAAGTTTACATAATGTTTCTTTTTTTGGGGGGGGGGTTTCTCTGTGTAGCTTTGCGCCTTTCCTGGGACTCACTTGGTAGCCCAGGCTGGCCTCGAACTCACAGAAATCCGCCTGCCTCTGCCTCCTGAGTGCTGGGATTAAAGGTGTGTGCCACCACCGCCCGGCCACTACATAATGTTTCTTGTATGTGTATTTTCAGGGTGAAATCTTTGGTATTGGATAACTAAAGGAATATTTTTCCTGTGAAAGATTATTTCTTAATTGTATTTTTTGGACACAAAAATTTTAGAAAAAGAAACTTGTTTTTGGAGTGTTGAGGCCTCCTTGTCTGCCCATGCCACCCTGGCATGGCAATTGTTTTCCTTCTTCACATCATATTTAGCCAGTATTTAGACTAGGTGAGTGTAACTTTCTAATTAGAAGATACATCAAAGCAATCTCCCTCTTCCTGTCTCCTACAACCTTTCTACACAATCTGCAGCAATTTTCCCTGAGAACCAGGTATGGGAGTTGCTTGGTAGATGTATCCATTTGGATTGTTTTCCCAAACTCTGCATTTTCAGTGGCTTTGGTTTTATTTAATGATCTGTTGTGATGTGAAGTTTGCTTGATAAGGAGTCCACTTATCTATTGATAAGGAATTTTTAAAAAGTTAGACATTGTGCTGCTTTAAAAAGTGGTGGTTGTATGTATTTCTAAAGGCTTATATACCCTGGTAGTTGACGTTACTAATCTTTAAAGTGTCTCTAGTGCAGTTACAGAGCTCTTAGTGATGTTAGCCACTATGTATCCTTTGGGTTATTGTGCCATGGTGGTTATTTTTATGGTTGATGGGAATCATAGCTTGGTAGGACATTTTATTGCTCACTTCCTTTGAACTTTGTAGGTTGCATCTGGGATCATGAAACCTTGTCCTCAAGGAGGAAAATGTTCAGGACAGTTCAAGCTGAGAGACCTTGGGGCCCTTCTCTTGAAGTGCATGGCATGTTCAGAAATAGGGAATTGCACTGCACCGGTTGGATGGAGCCACGCAAGGCAGTAGCATTGGTTTCTAATGTTTTGGTAGTTTCTTCAACAGCCCTGACTCCAAACTCAAAACAGGGTCCCTTATGGCTGATGTTGCAGCCTTTTTCAGGTGGCCCTTGTCTCTTGGATGGAGCATTGTTAACACAGATCAGAAAATGTTTAAGTTACATATGTGGATTTATATGCAGACTTACATATATCATCACATGGTGGGGTAGTTAATAGTGTGATTCCTTATGATTTACTCTTTTGGTATTTAATCCAAACATAGAGCACCTCTTTCCCATTTCCTTGACCTTACAGCTTACTATTCCCCTCTCTATTAATGACTGATTCTTACCCCAGAAATCATGTTTTTACTTTTCTGGTGTTTGCAATTACTCTAGAATATATGCTCATGTCTGAAGATTTAGAGCTAGAAGAGTAAGAGGAAAGAGAACTTTTGACCTCTGTCTTTTTGGGCTGGGGGTTGCTACATTCAATTTATTTAATGCAACTCCATCCATTTACCTGTAAAGTTCATGATTTCACTTTCTTTACAGCTATATAATATTTCACACTGGTTTTTATCATATTTTTTAAATTATCTATTCCTCAGTTCAGGGGCATTTAGGGTGTTTCCAAATTGCACGTGTTCCCACCACCAAACCAAGGACTACAGGCATTGCCAGATGAAAACTTAGCTGTTGATGTAAGGCCAGCTTCCAGCAGCTCAGGAACTGAAGAGAAGGCATGGAGTAGGTGACGGCACACAACTGAGATTTTTATCTAACAGACTTAATACTCTGGGGCCATTGAAAAAGGAAACACAAAGACACACGCACACATACACATCTTCAAAATGTCAGGGTCTCTCTTCATTGTATTTTCCCTTACCTTTTTCCTGATGTCTTGCTTCAGACTCTTTCATGGTTATTTCCTCCTAACACTTTCCTGATATCTTCCTTCCCTCATTCTTTACCCCCCCCATAGCTTACATAACCCCCTCAAAATCTTTCAAGCAGTATTAAAATTACAATGTGGGTACATTCTATTGTTCAAGTGAATGGTTACAATGAATACAGGTAAGAAAACAACATGTTTCTCATTTCCCTGATATGATTAAACATTTTATATATTACAGGTGAAAAAACTAATTATTCTCAAAGACCCACACATATTAGTTAATGTCTCAGCAACTGGCTATAGATTAACAAAGTGTAAGGAAGGAATCTTTCTCAGCCAGTTTTCTTTTTACTAGCAGGCTTCATTTCATGGTTACCAAGAAAGGATCAATCGGTAATCTTTTAAAAAATCTGAAAAAAAAATCACAAACCTAATCTTTTATATATGTAAGGCAACCACTCATCTCTATTTTAAATCCCTAGGGTGCATACTCACTCATTAACATTTTTATTAAATCATATCAGAAGATGAGAGCATAAATGGGTACAAGGAATTAATCACCTCTCACAAAGTCTGGAAGTTGCTTTTCTAACCTTTAAATTGTCCCCCAAGACTTTCTACATTAAAGCCATTAACAAAAACAACTTAACCTAACTTTACTAACAATCTACTTGTCTAAGTTCTTTCTAAGAGTGGTGGTTGAATCATTCACTATTATTTATAAGTACCAGTGACACTGCCCAATGAGGTGAGAAGCCTTGAGAGTTTTCATACAACTCAGAGGTTATGAGGGACATTGTGACAAGGAGGATAATAAGTGGAGCTGTGATCTGTAAACAGGCTGAGGTCCTCAGTACGCAGTCCTCGGGGCTCTGCCTCTCCAAGCTCATTTGGCATGAATTTGCTAGTGGCCAGTCTGTGGTCTGAGTTCCAAGGTTGCTTACTGCTCCTCTCACATGGCCACCCACAATTAGCATCTCACAGGGATGAGCTGGCTTCATGGTTTTCCAATAGAACAGAACAGTCTTCTTGATGGCATATACACACAAATGGCAAAAATCAGACTCATAGATAAAAGCATTTAAAAATAATGAGAGAAAAAATGCTACCAACTTGAGTGTGAAGGGGACGCGAACTGGGCTCAAGGTACAGTATCTGAGAGGTGAAGGGAAGAAGGAGGCGAGAGGAGATTACATGATGTAATTCTAATTCAATTACAATATTTTAAAA
Source organism: Peromyscus eremicus (assembly GCF_949786415.1). Classification (NCBI taxonomy): domain Eukaryota; kingdom Metazoa; phylum Chordata; class Mammalia; order Rodentia; family Cricetidae; genus Peromyscus; species Peromyscus eremicus. The sequence continues at coordinate 195,918,303 of NC_081416.1, forward strand.
ATTAAAAACATTTAAGCCAGGTGGTGGTGGCGCATGCCTTTAATCCCAGCACTCGGGAAGCAGAACCAGGTGGATCTTTTTAAGTTCGAGGCCAGCCTGGGCTACAGGTGAGTCCCATGAAGGGCGCAAAGCTACACAGAGAAACCCTGTCTCGAAAAACCAGAAACAACAACAACAACAACAACAACAAAAACCCAAAAAAACAAAATAAAACAAAAAATCATTTAAGCTAAAAAAAGACAAATCCTATGGTAAGGGCCACTATTGAAACTGCAAGGGAGAATTTATGGATTAAAAAACAAAATTTTGAGACTTAATAGCTACATTCCAGAAAATCAAAAATCAAAAATTTAAAAGAGGTTCCTGTTGTAGGTTAACCATGAAACAGTTTTGACATTTCAACAAATCCAATACTGTCAATAAACATATTTCTAAAAAAGGTTTCACAGTCACTCAAAAAGAATTCTCATTCATTGTAATGTGTCAGAATTTCATATGCTGCATTTGATCCTTAACTGTCTGAGTATTAGTTTTCTGATGTATAGCAATTTGGGAAGAACTATTAATGAGGTCTGTTCTTGTTATATGATAGATCTTTCCTGGTAAGACGTGAATCTACTCACTCAAAATGTGGATTGAAAACAGAACCAAGAATAGATAGCAATGAAGTGTGTCTTGTTAAATCAGTAAACCTATTTGGGTTACCTTAAGGAATATGGAAACAAGTTGCTACCAGGAGCAAATCAGACTACAAAATAGTTGTCATCATGAAACTCCAGCCCTGCATGGGATAGGACTGATTAAGCCTAGACACCCAGAATGCATTGCATACCTGGAGGTATGTCTAGAGGTTGTAGGACATCCATTCTTGGAGATTTAGTTCATCAGTGCCTCCGCTGAGGAGCATGGATGATCTCCATTTCTTCAGGAGAGTTTAGGATAGTGAATCCTGTCAGTTTTTTGACTTCCTGAAATGAATTAGAGGTGCTTATTTCCTGATTAATCAGCTTCTATTCAGAATGGAAGGTTTAAGTCTCCAGGGAACTGATATAACACAATACAGTCTAGAGGCTTCTTCATTTTTCATTTGTATACAGTTTTTGAGATTGAAAAGTAAAAGTAACATGTTTCAATGAGAATTGTCCTACATTGTCACATTTTCAAAATTTTTCCTCAGTATAAACTCTCAATGTTTTGCAAAATTTGTAAATTATTAAAGGTTTCCACAAATATCCCATGTTTCTTTTGTATGAAGATGCAGTGGCCTTTAAGAACAGAACTTTGGATAAATCATATGCCACACTATTTACTATGGAAACTTTCCATTCCAGTATGTTTTTCAAGTATTCTTAGAAGCTAGAGGAAGACAGTCTTTGCCACATTCACTACTCACAATTTTCTCTCCTGTATGAATGATCTGATGTTGTTTAAGACTTGAACCCTGTGTAAAGGATTTTCACATTCACTACATTTCTAAAGCTTCTTTCCTGTATGAATTCTTTGGTGATTTCTAAGACTTGACATATGTACAAAGGATTTCTCACATTCACTACATTTATGAGGTTTCTTTCCTGTATGAACGATCCGATGTTGTGTAAGATTTGAAAACAGTCTAAAGAATTTCCCACATTTACTACATTTGTAAGGTTTCTCTCCTGTATGAATTCTCTGATGTACTTTAAGAGAAAAGGAACGTGTAAAGGTTTTCTCACAATCACTACATTTGAATGGTTTCTCTTCTTCATGATTTCTCTGATGTACTTTGAGATATGAGGCACATGTATAGGATTTCTCACAATCAGTGCATTTGAAAGGTCTCTCTCCGGTATGAATTCTCTGATGTGTTCTAAGTCGATCAGCACGTATAAAGGATTTCTCACAACGATTACATTTGAAATGTTTCTGATTTCTGTGAATTCTCTGATGTGTCACAAGTTGCTCTTTCTGGATAAAGCATTGTTCACATTTACTACATTTGTAAGGGGCCTCTCTACCATGGGTTTTACTATGGTTTTTAACCTGATGTAACAGGGAAAAGCACATTCCACATTCTTTACATTTGTAGTATTTCTTTCTAAAATGAGATCTATGATGTTTACTGAGACTCCAGCATGATGTGAAACGTTTTCCACATTTCCTGCATTGGTATTCTTTCTGTATAATAGAGATTTGTTTCGGCATGAGTGTAAGTTTAGAGTCGAATGATTCATCATAGTCTGTAGTATTGTGTAGTTCCTTTGTAGTGTGACTTCTTTGACTTATCGCGGGACACAAATTCAAATGCTTCCCGCAGTCTTTATGTGTGCCAGTTTCTTCTCCAGTGTTCCCACTTTTATGATTCTTTGGCTTTGTTGATTCAATAGAAGCATTCCTGTGGTTACCACATCCATACTTGTTGCAGTTCTTTGTAAGGTTACTTGTGTTTTGGGCCATTTTGCCAATCTCATTAAATCTATGAGACTTCTCTTGGATATTCACAGGATGGTAGACAATGTGCTTTGATCCTTGATTCAAGATATTCATATATTTCCCCCATATATGGTATTTCTCTAGAAAATGAGCATAAATATGGCTTATAGGGGTTGATGCATATTTACAGATTCAAATACTGATGTTTTGTTAAGTTCTATAAGACAAGTTACCTAGAAATTCTTAAAAACAGAGCTCTCAGCAGAGGCCATTTGTGTTTCACTATTATTACATGCATGCTCAGAACCAATCTAATTGTCATCAAACACTGAGGACTGATAGTAGCCACCTCATTTTTATATAAAATGCAAACCTTGCAGAAGTTGGGACAAATAGATTATTGAGCAATAGTGCATTAAAAATGGAGCTCTCTGTAAGATATGTGGGTGGGTTTTTATTTTCTTACTGTTTATGTTTTGGAAAGGGTCACACTGTACAGACTGGGTCATCTAAGAACACATTATGTAACCAGATGGGCCAGGAACTTACCATATCCTCTTACCTCATCCCCCCTAGGGCTAAGATTAAAATTATGCTGTCCTGTGCTCCCAGGGTTAAATATAGAGACTATACCTCAAAAATAAATAAACAAATGAAATGAACAAAACCAGCAAAATATTAATTAAAACCATTTTCCTCTATTTAAAAATCTCTACATTTCTTAAAATTCAGAAAGAAGTTTAATCTGATATTAATATCAATGCATTCCAATCACTAAGTATATTATAATGCATTTCCTTGCTCTGAAAATTCAACATTCTTAAAATTTGTAGTATTCATTAAATACTAGGTAAGAGGACTGTACAGACCACACAATATGTAGCATTGGTTGTGTTTTCAGAGAACAAGGAAAAGTATAATGGAAAAAATATAACAAAGTTATGTTTATTACCAGAATTTTCCCCATTTCTGGTAGTCCTAGATTGTTTACAAAGCAAGTAAATACCATGGATGAGGCGGATATTACTAAAGAAGAGAATTCTTAGCAACAAAAAAATAGATTGCTGTAATTCTCAAACATCACATCAATGCACAAGTCCCTCCAATAGGACCCCAGACATTCCCATTCCTCCTGGGAGAAGTCCACAGCCACATCCCTGCATTTCCACAGACCCTCTAATGGAAAATTATTCATTAACCATGTGCTACTGGTTAATACATTCCTAAGAAAAAGAGACCTAAGGAAAAAGATTGTTTTGGGATGTAAAAGATCCCTGCCCATTAATCATTTAGATAAACATTTTCTGGAGATGGTTTAAAAATGGTTTCAGAAGATAAGAGTACTAATTGCTCTTCTAGGGGTCACCCATTCAGATCCCAGCACCCACATGACAACATACAACTGATTCTACTTCCAGTTCCTTGGAATCTTTGATGGTCTGAATGAAAATGGCTCCAAAGCGAATAGCACTATTGGGTAGTGTGATCTTGTTGGAGTAGTTGTGGCCTTGTAGGAGGAACTGTGTTACTGTTGGGGTGGCTTTGAGGTCTCCTACGCTCAGGCTGTGCTCAGTATGGTAAACCGTTCATTTCCTGTCTCCTGCAGATCATGATGTAGAACTCTCAGCTCCTTCTCTAGCACCATGCCTACCTGGATGCCATCTTTCTTGCCATGATGATAACGAACTAAAACTCTGAAATTGTAAGCTAGATTCAAATAAGTGTTTTCCTTTCTAAAAGTTGTTGTGGTCATGACGTGTCTTCACACCATTTGAAACCCTCACTAGGACAGCAGTTGCTACCAGGGACTGAGGTATTACTGTGATAGGCCTGACCGTGTTTTTGTATAGAAGAACTTGGACTTTTGTTTCTCTGGGTTAGGAAAGCAGTGGAATGCCTTAAGCATTGTTTAAATCAGCCATGTAAGTAGGAACATTGGAAGACAGCGGTACTGAGGATGATTTGAACCGGGGAGCCTGGCTCAAGAGGTTTCAGTAGCAGAGACGTTTAGATGCTGCCTAGCAATCATTCTTGTGATATTTTCATGTATAATGTGGCTGCTTTTAGACCTTGTCCAAAAGTTCTGCCGGTGAAGAACTCTGCATTAATTCTATTGTCTAAGGGAATCTCAAAACAACTTGGTTAACTAGTGTTAAGCCTAATGAAGTTTTATACTGAAAAGAGGCAAGTTGAGGAAGGAAAATACACAATGTATAATTTAGAGAGAAAATGAACACCAGGAAGTAGAATAGAGCAAAGTGCTGTGTTCAGTGAGATGCACAGACACAGACACACACAGACACACAGACACCAAGAAATGAAATAACTAGTGAGATGACCTTGGGACAAGAGCCCACTAAGCTGTTTCCAACTTGTGAAAAAGAATTAAAGAAAAGTTTAGAGCAAGGTGTGGTGGTATATGCCTTTAATCCCAGTAGTCTGGAGATAGAGGCAAGCAGTACTCTAGGTTCAAGGCCAGTGTGGTCTACAGATCCAGTTCCAGGACAGCTGTCTAAGACAGTGAAGGAAACCATAGAAAACAAAGAAAATTGACAAACGTGTAATTGAGCAAAGGGGCCATGTTCCAGCCCTAGCAAGCAGGAGAAGTTGGCAGTTTGAGCCACATGGTTAAGCTTTTAGGGTCATGAATAGAAGTAAAGGGTTATGGGATTTTCACCCACAATTAAGAAAAACAACTGAGGTCAGGCATGTGTCAGTATTGTCCCTGCATGGAGACCCAAAAGGCCACTGTATGAAGCTGTGCCTGTGAAGCCTGGATTATCTTCAAAACCCTAAGATGTTGGAGCTGCCAGATCCATGGAATACCTGCCAAGGAGAAAGTGGAACCTGGCCAAGAGGGAGAAAGGTGTTTGCAGTCAACCAAGCGAAAAGGAGTTGGAGATCTGAGGAGATTTGTTATCAGACATCGAGATGCAGAATTTGGAGTTTGTCTAGCTGTTTTTCAGTCTTGCCTTGGTCCATTTTTTCCTCTCACAATTCTCCCTTCCCCACATATTTGGATGGTAATGTATAGTCTGTGTCAGTGTATGTTGGAAGTATGTGATTGGCTTTTTTAGTTTGATTTTACAGGGGATTACATTTAAGAGATTGATTGAATCTCAGAAGAGATTCTGAACTTTAGCATTTTAAATAAGTGTGAGGCTTCTTATAGCCTATGGGAACATTTGAAATTGGACTGAATATATTTTTGCATTACTATATGGCTACAAATCTTAGGAGTGAGGGAGTGGAATGCGGTTGTTTGAAAGAAAATAATCCCAAAAGAGAATGGTGCTATTAGGAGATATTCCCTCTTCAGGAATATATAAAGACAGAAGTCTATCCTCTATAGGATCTGGTCATCAATATATTTCTTGGATAATCATTTACAATGGAATCTCTTTGAGAATTGCAGGTTTTAAGTCCATGAAAATATATCTTGGTTATTAGGGAAGAAAACGAGTAAAATCATAAGAAATAAATACTTTAGAAGACATTACCAGATGCAGAAAATTAAAAGCTTATACGGTTTCAATATAAAAAAACAATTTTCAAAGTAATGTTGAGAGTACACTGACCTGGGGCACAGTTAAGGGAGAGAGAACCATTGTCTCTGACAACTCTTCTCTAAGTTTCTGATGCAGGAACAAAGACCAGAACTTTAGTTGACATTTCTCATGAAGGTATCAAAAACACAAACCTAAAATTAACAAACAACTATTATGGACATTGCCAAACCACATAATAGGACAAAGCCATCAGAATGACGTCAGAGGTCTTGTCAGAATTTATCTAGAAAACAAGGGCACAAGAGAATATATTTAGAGTACTGAAAGAAAATAACAGCCAACCATATCATCACATACTAATCATTGGCTCTTATAATTAATTCATGGAGAAGGGAGCATACTTAAAGAAAGTCATGAACTGACACAAGTCATTCGGTCAGGCAGCACTGCGGAACACAATGGGAAGAAAGTATACACAGAAATCTCAGAGTGAAATTATCCACAGGAACACAGAAAATAGGACATTTTAAACGTGAAGTAGTTGAATAGAGGGGACCTGGAGAGTAACTGACCATATCCAAAACACTAAGCCCCAAACCCACTGTTTCCAAGTAGAGGGAAGAAAAACCCTGCTAGTAATTTATCCAACCAGAATATATTTTTTTAAAAAATAAAAAAAACCCAAAAACACCCAACACTCATAACAAATAGAGCCCAGTGATGATGAAAATCTTAGCAGAAAATACAAATGTATGAGACACAGTTGAGCAAGATTTCTGTAGGGGTCTAGGAAGAAATGGAATATAACTCAACAGAGAAAAGGGCGTGTGTGTCACACCTAGAACAACAGTACAGAACAGAGACAAAATGCAGTATCAGCAGGAACACACTGAGGAAAGGAAGACATATTTTCTCTCTGGTCTGATTTATTCTAGAGTGAACCAGAGAAATCTGAGTAAGAAAAAAGATGTGATGGAGTTACTGGTAGGACAAGAAGACAGCAAACTCCCCTGTAATGATGATGTGATCACACAAAGAATTTACAACAGCCACCATGGGAGTCTCTCAGAATTCAGAAGGGATTTAAGTGAAATTGAAAAATACAAAACACCACACACACACACACACACACACACACACATTACTAGTTTTCCTAGATATCAATACTGACAACTTCAAAAATAAATTATAAAATTAACCTATTCAGGTTGTTTCAAAAATATTTAGGAATAAGCCTAAGTAATGAGGTATATGTCATCTGCAAAATCAACCAGTGCTCTTAATGGCTAAAACAGTTCGACAACTACTCAAAAATATGTTTTAAAATACTCATCCTTGCCGGGCGGTGGTGGCGCACGCCTTTAATCCCAGCACTCGGGAGGCAGAGGCGGGCGGATCTCTGTGAGTTCGAGGCCAGCCTGGTCTCCAAAGCGAGTTCCAGGAAAGGCGCAAAGCTACACAGAGAAACCCTGTCTTGAAAAAACAAAAAACAAACAAACAAACAAACAAACAAAATACTCATCCTTAGTACTGAAATTACAATGTCAAAACCAAAGTTCAGTGATTCTTAGCTTGGTAGGAATGTTTCATATGAAGTTCTGGTGAAGCTGGTCATGGTAGGCATGTCTTGCGGGTTGCAAGAATATATCATAGAGATTCAGCTGTGTATTAAAGCTGAACTTTGACTGGCCAAGGGTCTGTCAAAAGGCAAGCCATTTATTATGAATATTTGGTGTTACTCAGCCTTTAATATTTCAGCTGTCTTCTGCTTTGAAATCCTTGTGTGCCTAGACCAATTGCTAAACAGTTCAGTTCCCCAGACCTGCTGAACCTACTAAGTTACTAACTGCCCTGCTGAGTTTTGGAGACAAGCTGGCAGGAGACACATGGCTTTGTTTCCTGTGCTAGTGAAGCTCAGACCATCCCCTTGCCTTGAGGAGACCTAGTGGTTCTCCAGAGCATTTTGACTGAAAACAAAAGAGGTTTTTACATATCAAGGTGAGAGATCAAACAACATTCCTGAGGAGGCAGGAAACCATGTGCCCAGGGAAAGTAAGGACAGGCATTTTCTGTAGACAAAGACAGAACAGCATGGCGAGAGAGAAGAGAGGACGACAGAGGTTCCATGGACTAGGGTAAGCAGATCTGCAGCTCTCCAGTAGAGTTTTCTGAGTGCCAGGGGTAGAGAGCAGCAGAGATGGAGAAAGAGGATGAAGAGGATGAAGATGAGGCTGGAAGCATAGGAGTTTAGTCGTCAGCAGGACTGAGCTAGGGAACCGGACGGAACTGAAGCTATGGAGACAGAAGCTATTTCATCCCAGAGAAATAAAGTAGACAGATATAGAGCTTGGTATGTCTAGAGTTGTTCCTGCCTTGAATACATTGTGGAGCTATAGCTGAATTGATAGAATTTTGTCTTAGAGGAATAAAGTTAACAGACATAAGAACATAGTGTACATAGATTTTTTTTCCCTGATATCCCACGCCAGACATAGCAAAGCCCCCTTGGACCCTGGGGAATCGATATCTTGCGCCTGAACAGGATTCCCATAGGAATAGGGCTTTAGCTATGTTGCGGATCTCCCCAAGGGTGATGACTGGTGAGTAAAACCTCATAAATAGAATTAGTTTAGAAGAATAAAGTAAATGGACTAGAAAAAGCTGTATAGAAAAAAATGGCTTAGAGGAATAAATTGAATGGACTAAAGATAGATTCATTCCCATGCCGGGTGGTAGTGTCTCTTCTGGGCTGGGCCCACAGGGACAGTATAATACTAAGGCTGGACCTTCAATATTGTACATAACCTGGGGCTCAGAAGGGTAATCATCCAAGCACATCCAGGATGAGAGGTATTGCTTGGATGGAGGTTGTCCAGAGATGAGGCAGTCTCCCTGGGGAGTCGTAAAGGTGACCACCAAAGTCCCAGCTACCACACGGATCTCAACAAAGGTGCTGTAGACTGTAGGGACTAAGGGCCTCTTGAGTGGTGAGTAATCTGAATTCCCCTTTCCCTATCAAGAATCTTTCTTAAACAAGTCCAAACAAAAACAGCTCTTAATAAAAACAAAAAAACCAAAAAAACAAAACAAAAAAACTATAGGACACAGGCTAAGACAAAAGACATATATATCAGTCAGCTCCGGTCAGTTTACAGGCTTTGCCATCAGACTGTGATAAACCTCTACCCCTCCCTTCTAGGGAGAAGCCTGCCATTATTTCATTCAGGGTTTTACATAGAGATTACACCATAAGACCTCCTGAGAACATATACTAGAGTCAATGAAGTCTGCTATTTTCTCTGAGATGACAACCTATGTTACGAACAATTTTTTTTCCTCTAAAACTCGCCGTAAGACTAAAAAATTAACTTGAGCTGAAAACTTTACAACTGCCCCACTGCTAGCTAGGAGCTTGGCTCCGGCAACCTTCATGTAAATAAGCCTTGCAACACCACCAGAAGCAGTTTTAAAACTATGGCGACCCCCAGCTCTCCCATCTCTTCCATCTCACACATTGCTGTATTAAAAAACTGTCCTTTATCTTTTTCTTTCTAATGGACCATTTTCTACAAAATTCTTAGTTAAAAAACTTGGCCAAGTTAGAACTTCTAATTATTCAGATATGAAGGAAGGGACGTCTTCTGACTATCTGAATTCTTATGGGTTTTTCGGACATCTGGAGACCGAAAAATCCTACCTGAATAAATACTTCTTTTGAAAGATCTGCCTTCCTCTTCCTCCTTGAGTCTAACTCAATTGCTCACCTAGGCCTGCGTCCCCAACCCTCCTCCAGCTCGCCATTATGGGCGACTGGCGGTAAACTAGATTCAGGCTACAACTTTTACAAATGGGTCCTCTTGGGGCTGGAGAGATAGCTTAGAGGTGAAGAACACTGGCTGCTCTTCAAGAGGACCCAAATTGAATTCTCAGTACCCACATGGAAGCTCACAACTGTTTGCCAGTGCCAGCTCCTCTAGAACTGTCTGTAACTACAATTGTTTTGAGATTTTACTGCGCTTATCTTAATTCATGTTACACCATACAGGATTTACTGAATTGCTGCTCTCCTTACATGCTATATTTCTGTATAAGAGCTCTTGTTTCTATATTAAAGTAACTTAAGAACAAACAGTATTATTAAGGCTAACCTGCAGGTATAAAACTTAAAATTCTAAGTTTATAAGGACAGCTGACTTATAAACTGTTAAGAATAAGTTTACTTTAATTATAAACTATTAAATATAATTAAGAAATACAACTTATTGATTAATTGGTCAACTTAACTGTAAACTGTTAAGGATCAATTGAACTTAAATTATAAACTATTAAAGATAATTCTTAAGATACAAGTTAAGCTTGATCATCTTAATAATGATCAAGTTCTCTAATGTATAAAAATCATATTTATATACATGCTAAGTATGTCAAATATAATCAATTCATTACTTGCCCCCTAGCATTTTAAAAATGTTTTAAGCTTTCCACTTTAAACCATGCCAGGATTTAGTCCAATTAAACATTGAGATCATTTAGATATTATCCTTATTTACCAAGTCTAGAGATAATTTACCTTGCTATCCAATTTCAAATAAAAGATAGCTCACCAAACAGACTTCAAAATGATGTTTTACTGTTCCTTTGATTAAAAGAAATTCACTTTATATGACAAATTAAATATATAAATGCTTTTGGATGTAAAGTTTTTATAAGGATATAAAGGTTTAGATATACAGAATACTGAGGAAGGTTAAAAAATAACTTATGATATATGAACTGCCAGTTATTGGTATAGATAAATGTAACACATAAACATCTGGATATGTTATAAATGGCACATAAATCTCAGTATATAACCTAGAGATACTGAGAATGTATGCCTAAGTTAGATCAATGCATAGTTTTTATTGAGGTCTGAGATATATACATATAGGCTTTAAGAATGGGCTTATTATGTATGCCTTAATACAAGAGTCTATGGGACCTCCCCAGAAGGGACACTGGGGCTAATGATAGGCCATAGCTCTTATGCTGTATAAGATATTAAGGTCCTCCCTAGAGAGATTGATTCCCAATCTTACTAAGGGATTGAAATTATTGTACAGGGGCTGGAGAGATGGCTCAGAGGTTAAGAGCACTGACTGCTCTTCCAGAGGTCCTGAGTTCAATTCCCAGCAACCACATGGTGGCTCACAACCATCCGTAATGAGATCTGGTGCCCTCTTCTGGCCTGCAGACATAACACTGTATACATAATAAATAAATCTTAAAAAAAAAAATTAAAAAAAAAAAAGAAATTATTGTACAACCCCCTACAAAAACAACTCAGGTCTATACAGAGCAATGCCTAAGAAGCTCCAGTTTGGATTCTAATGACATAGCTTTCTGAGTTCAGAAATTAAATATTCCAGGCCACCTAAATGCTTAAAATACAGGGAAAGAAAATAATTAAAGTGCTAGACGTAAACACAAACATTTCTTACATTTCAGGAAAAAGGTGGCCAAATACCTAAGACAATTATTACTCCTTTGTCTCTTAGAGGCCTAGGTCAAACTAATATTATAACCAAAAGCTCAGAAATACTAGAATGGTCAGATGGAAAAAATTATGACATATTCTGCCCATATGTCATCCTCCACACCTAACACACTATGGAGAAGAGACATGCTGTAACAATTGGATATTTCATTAATCTCTACTGTGGAATAATGTCAGCTCAAATGCTAAAGAGGGGTTTTAAGCTTAAAAGAACTTGGGTAAACAAATCCAAGGGCATAATTGAACCTGTTATTCCAAAAATTATAAATAACAGACATGACCTAGGATATCAAAATTTATCCTAGGACCCACTGTCCACCCACTGCTGACCCCATTACTTGTAGATCTGATGCTCCTATCTGGGTTAAGCAATGACCTTTAAATGTTAAAAAAGAATTATAATTGCTACCTGTCTGGTAGAGGAAAAAACTGAAATATTGGGCAATTAAAGCCCCCCACCAGCCCTTAAATCACCCCAATATTTTTTATTTAGGAAAATCAGACTTATAGACTACTACAAGACCTCAACAAATTAAATAAAGTTCATTGAAGCCAAGGAGAATCTCATAGTCTGGCTTGCCATCTCCACCGGCCATCTCTATATGTACATATATATTACAATACATTTATTGCATGGATGATATTATATTTATATCAAACTATAAAACTTATAAGTCTATAGATTGACAGACAGGTCTATAGGATATCCTTATACTTTCTTATGCCTGACTAACAGTTACAAATTCTCTCCCTGTGGAAGCTTACCCACAAGGTCTACATCCTTATGATTTATGGCCATGTTAAAAAGGTAATACAATATTTTTTCCTGCTTTTCAATTTTAGGCATGCCTAGAGCTCATATTTGGACAAAGGCCTTACATATACTCCAAGAGCTCTAAGAATTGGTGCTTATCTTCTCATATCTCCTACTAAAGGCATTCCTTATTACCCCCAGATCAAGCCACAAACTTGCATCTAAGCCTCTAGGACCGTCTTACTGATATTTTCCAAGGTCCTGATGTTTTCATAATGTCAAATAGAGAATATGCTTACATGTTTCACAGGGCACTGACCCACCTTTATGAATCCTGGATCGCCTAGCCATGCCATATACTAGGCTGCTTCAGGACAGAGGTGCTCTATAGCGCCTTTAATTACTGATTGTTAATTACTCAGATTCTTAACATTGAGCTTTAACTTTCTGAACAAAGTAATACAATTTCAGGTGATGAACTCTGTTCATCGATGGTATCAAACTTATAGGAATAAAATTATAAAGATGTATTTTATCAATTCTGATCCAAAAATAAACAAGATCCAATATTATGTGTGTGTGTGTGTGTGTGTGTGTGTGTGTGTGTGTATAATTTCAGATTTAATTCTCAGACTATCCTGCTGTTTTGTTAAGGCTCCAAGGATTCATAATTTTACTCTGACAAAATTCACCACTGTTATGTTGCTAATATGCCTAAAGATTTTTTGTCTTTTAAGAAGGTTCTTATAAGCTTCAGGAGATCAAAATTCACCAATGCTCACAAGCCAAGAAGGACCACTAATAAGCCAAGATGGACCAGGAGAAATGTAACCTCACTTACAAATTTTCTTTTTCTTCTATAGGGAGGGGGGAGCCTCACCTCCCTTGACCTAGAATCTGCTAACCATGCATTTAATATTCCATAGGTATACCTACAAGAAAAAGTTTCCTCTTTAAAACTCCTCAACAGCATGTCTTACCATTAACACTTATGTTTACTCCCAGCAGAAATTCTAATCATCTAAAGAGTTACAGGTTGTCATCCTCTGGACCACAGACATGCTGTCTAGCTGCAGGTCTGCACCCCACCCTCCAGCCCACATGGATGTGCTGTCCAGCTCAACCCTGCACCCCGCCTTCCAGCCCATGTGACAAGAAATGCTGCTACACATGTCCCACAGAGCCTGAAACAGCCTGTGCTTCCTGGGTTTCCACTGCATTCCAGCCCTCAAGACTCGCAGCTTCGCCCCCATTATCAGCAGGAAATAACCATGAGAGACTTCTACAGCCTCTTTGCTACCCCCTTTTCTGAGCTGAACTCTCCAGCCCAGGGACTGAACTGCCCTTAAACAGTATTCTATTACTAATTGTATAAATTCTGCCCATGATCCTGAAATGTATGTGCTACCAGATATTTATTTCCCCATGTACTTTTCACAATTGTTCTAAGTTAAGTCTTGCTGTGTATACCCTGACACGGGTTACTACTGTCCTCTTATAGCTTATGGTTGAATACTGCATTGATTACAAATTTAAATTAGGTAAACTTCAGCAACAGCCTTGGTCCCATAGGTGATTTTATCTAACTATACCTCCTTAAAATACAGTTTAAACAAATTTATACCTGAGACTAACAGATAGAGTCAATGTTCAAGACTAATCATTTGTTTTTGATAAGTCAGAATCATAGTATTTAGACATATTTAACCGTATTATGATATACCAGCTAATGATAGGTTTTTATGTTATTCCTCTGCACCCCTTATTGGGATAGAGATATTTTAATTATATACAAATATACCTATTAGATGGTTAAACTAATTCTCAGCTTGCCATCTATATAGATTATTGATTATAAATGTATTTTATAGATTATAAGTATATATTACTGATACAAATATTGATCATATATCAATATTTACTGGTCATTACTTATTATTTATTCCAGTCATCTCCAAAATCAATATTCCTCCACATCATTCATTGCCCTAGAGAGAATTAAATTTCCCTTTTTTTTAATTCGGAGCTGAGGCCCAAACCCAGGGCCTTGCGCTTGCTAGGCAAGTACTCTACCACTGAGCTAAATCCTCAACCCCAACTTCCCTTTTTTACTATACAAGAAAACGGGAACTCTTGTGGGCCACAGGAATATATCATAGAGACTCAGCTGTGTATTAAAGCTGAACTTTGACCGGCCAAGGGTCAAATGGATAGGCATGCCTTCAGTTCTACCATGCTAGAGGCAGAAGACAGGAATTTCATTGCTTCCACGACAGCCTTGACTATCTAATCAGTTCCAGGTCAGCTAGATCTACACAGTGAGTTCCTGTCTCAAAAATACAAGGAAAAATAAAATGAATGGGAACACAAACAGGCAAGGGGATGGAAATGTGGGATCTTACTTATTACTGGTGGGAATGTCAACTGCTGCAAGAGTGAAATCATTTTGGAGGTTTCAAACCACATTGGTACCTACCACAGCTCAACTGAGTTTTCACTCACAGCTCCTAAAGTCTCTCACACACAGACTTACACACACAGGGTTACTGATACATTATTCACAAGAGTCAGTTAGTAGAAAAAGCCCAGAATCAAAATGAACAATTTCAAGGTAAAAATGATAATCATGAACTTAGTATTCAAATCAAAATAGTGAAAATGACATTGAGTGAATAACTAATGAAAAAGTGAAATCCTCCATGTTTTCTTAGGACAAATCCCATATTTCATTTTGTCAGTGTGCTTGTGGTGATAGTCCATGACTCTATACAGAAGAGTATGTGATGGGAACAAGGTCTCACAATGGAAGTAGGAACAAACAAAGTAGTGAGTATTTGAGGACTGGCAATGGTTGCATCATGAAAGGCAGGTGACACACATTTGACCTTCGGGAGTCAAGCACATGGTAACCAGGCTGTGGCCTTGAAGTAGAAGAACATCACTGTGTTCTTCATATGGCTTATGTAAGGCAAGAGTGCACAGTTTAATGACAGTGTCTCAAGCTCATAGCTCAGGAAAAAAGGACTACCATCCTGATAAAGGCCAGGGTAAGACTGTGTATCCTCAGGATAAATACAGGAAATTATCTCCAACATGAACACAGTTGTAATCTCTGATCAGTCACTTCCTGAAAAAAGGAGGTAGAGGCTCTGAAATTTTCCACCACTGCATATTGATGTTGGTAGAAATTACCATCTGCGTATGACCAAACTTCCTTTAATTCTAGATGGCAGATCCAGGACATATATTTACAATGTTTTTCAGACCCTCTTGGAGAACTGAGCAATCATGTCATGGTACAGTCTATCTTGCAAATAAATATCATGCTTTTCTTAATGTGGCCAACTTACTGTCAATCCAGTTGGAGCCATCCCCAGCATTATCCAAGTAGAAGTGTACTCTTCTGAGTTCCCAATACTTACGCAGGAGGATCAAGCACAAGCCCTACATCTGAGAGCCGAACTCGGATCTTAACTGCTGTTTTGTCTTCAGACTGGAACGGAAGTAGGGATGTCTGATGCTGCACCTAGGGACCCAGTGTATTTAGGAGGAGTGCGAAGAGCCGAGCAAAATGAAGTCACACAGGCCGGATCTCTGTGCCCTAACCTGGTTTTTAGACAATAAGGTAGATGTGGAGGGAAAATAAAAGGGGGAGGTGGTGGTGTTTGTGGCCTACTTGGAAAAGTGATTATAGCACACCGGGTACAGTGCTTGTAGCTGAGTAATTTTTGTGCTTCTAGCTCAGTGGGTGGAGAACATTTGTCTCAATGAGTAGAGTGTCTGTAGTTCTGTAGTGAGAGTGCCTGCAGCTCCGTGGATAGAGTGCTTAGAGCTAACTGGGTATGTTGCTTGGAGCTCGAAGTTGAGTTATTACAGTGCTTGTAGCTTGATGGGTAACTGCGTTAAAGAGTCCCCATTCCAGCTGAGGAAAAAAAAAAAAAAAGCACACCAAGAAATAATCAAGATACAAAAGTAGACTGCAGGTGCTATCATAAAGACACAAAATCGCAGAAACCACTCTGTCACAGCCATGCTACAGTGTAGCTGTCCTACCTTGCTTTATCCTCCCTTTCATTAGTTTTGCTGTGTCCACCTTCAACCACCTCCCTTTGTGACCCGAGACTGGGCCATCTCCTGGGTTCCATGTTATGAGTGCCCCCTGTCCCCTTCTCTGTGAAGGGTGTGTGTGTGTGTGTGTGTGTGTGTGTGTGTGTGTCGGTATTTTGTCCAAATTTACCCGTAAACCACTATGGAACAGAATTAATCTTTCCTCCCCTCTCTCCAGATCTCAGTCCTGGCCTGGCTATTTCCCTCCCTTCAACTTCAGAGTCACTGTCTCTGTTAGGGTTACTATTACAGTGAGCAAACACCATGACTAAAAACAACCCAGGAGGAAAAGGTTTATTTGGCTTACACTTCATATCACTGCTCATCAGTGAAGGAAGTCAGGACGGGAACTCCACTCAAACAGGGCAGGAGCTGATCCCTAGGCCATAGGGTGGTGGTTCACAACCTGTGAGTCACGAACCCTTTCATAGGGTCACACGTCAGATATCATGCATATTGGATATTCATATCAGTATCAAAATTAAAGTTATGAGTAGTGACAGAAGTAATTTTCTGGTTGGAGACACCACAACTTGAGCAACTGTATTACTGAGTCCCAGTATTAGAGAAGTTGAGAACCATTTCCATGGAGGAATGCTGCTGACTGGTTTGGTACCCATGTCTTGCTCAATCTGCTTTCTTATAGAATCCAGTACCTCCATCCCTGGATGGTACCACCCACAAGGAGCTAGAACCTTCCATATAAATCCCCAATTAAGAAAATGCTCTACAGGCTTGCCTACAACATGATCTTATGGAGGCATCTTCTTAACTGAAGTTCCCTCTTCTCAGATGACTTAAGCTTGTGTGATACAAAAATCCAGCATAGTCACTATGGCCTCGGTCCCTGCTGTGAAGGCTGAAGCTGAGTCAGCATAGCAGGCACCAGTACCTGGATTCAGACTTCCACAGCTTCCAGGGACTGATTCAGCCATAGTCTAGAGTGGGAACAAGAGTGGAGTGTGGGGAACACAGGGAACCTTCTGCCCAGCTGGATCTTCATGGCCCTATTCACCCTGCCCTTGGCTGGAAACTTCTCTTCTCTTTTACAGTGGAGCAGCTAAGACCCAGAGAGGACCACGTGTTAAGTCTAAGTCACTCTTCTCTCTTGCAGGAAGCTAGGTCATTCCTGCGTCTTTTACTTTTTAATTTCAACGTCTTTAGCTAGGACTGAGCCTCACAGAGGTTTTCATGTGGAATAGTAGGGGAGAGGGTACAGACCTATGGGATCAAACAGGTCTAAGAGGAACACCAAGAAAGTATACTGGTGGGGCTGGGTAGGTGGATGTGGTAGAGTGACGGGAGCCATAAGCCTAAGCGACCCTTGACACACATGCTGCCATATTGACACACATGCTGCCATATTTGGGCTTCTCTCCTCTTTTCTTAGATCTAGGCCTTGCTTAAGTCTCCATAGCACCAGAACCTCTTCCCACAGATACCAGAACCTCTTCTCAGATGTCAGGTGAATGAGCTGCAGTTAGGCAATTAGGCAGTTAGACAAGAGTAGATAGATAACCCCCAGAACAACATTCCCTGCTGACCGAACAGCCCATAATTAAGTCCCTTCCTGCTTGCAACCCCCAGAATTAAGTCCCTTCCTGCTCACAACCCCCTTTGCCTACCTATATATGCCTTGTGAGAAAAATAAAATTTTGGAGCTTGATCAGACTTCCTGTCTTGCTGTCACTCTTTGTGTCTCTTGTCCCTCTCATTCGCTGGCCCTCCCTTTAGGTCCCTGTTGAAGAGCCCGCTGGCCAGGGCAGTAGACACCTGACGTGTCACACCTGAGTTCTATCTGTAGCAGGGTAAGAAGGAGAAAAGTAAACAAACAAAAAACCAAAGTACTAAGGATACTATCCTTTTCAAATCTTGACATAACTTATGTGTAACCTTATATATAATATTTTATTTTTAGACATAAAAATTAGTACTTTATTGCTTTTATTTCAGTGGACAGGGTCTCACTATAAAGCTCTGGCTGTCTTGGAATTCACTTTGTAGAACAGGCTGGTTTCGAATTCACTGAGATCCATCTGCCTCTGTTCCTCATATGCCTGTGCCACCATGTCCAGCCAAGATTTTTAAAATTATTTTTAAATTGTGTATAAATGTGTGTGTGGGTGTGTGCATATGAGTGCAAGTGTCCACAGATGGCACTAATGCCCAATGGGCATCAGATACCCTGGAGCTTGAGTTACAGGTAGCTGTGAGCTGCTTGGCGTGGATGTTGGGACCTGAACCTGGGTCTTCTGCAAGAGCAGTACTCATTC
The DNA here is from genome assembly GCF_949786415.1 of Peromyscus eremicus. Lineage (NCBI taxonomy): Eukaryota > Metazoa > Chordata > Mammalia > Rodentia > Cricetidae > Peromyscus > Peromyscus eremicus. Next base: position 195,936,891 of record NC_081416.1, read on the forward strand.
TAGATAACTGAAACATCTCTCCAGGCCATGTGTGCAGTTCTGATTTGTGTTATCAGGCAGGGGTGTGAGCACATGTACATGCACACATATCTACACAGAAGAAAAGCTCTGTTCCAATATTTGGGAGTTGGGATGCAGCTCAGTTGTTACCACTGCTTGCCCAGCATACCTCATGAAACCCTGAGTTTGATCCAGGGCATCTCATAAGTCAAGTATGGTAGTACACAGCTCTAATCCCAGCACTTGGGGGTAAAAACAGGAAGATCAGAAGTTCAAGGTCATTCTTAAACGTAGTGCGTTTGAAGCCAGCCTGAGATACAGGAAAATTTGTCTCAAAAAAAGAAAGAAAAAAAATTAAGTATCTTACAGGCATCACCACTGCACCCCTGGCTATCAGAACCCTCAAAGGTAACCAGGCCCATAAGTTGTTTCCAATTTCCAAGGGTCTCTGAGGACCAAGCTGAGCTGGACCATTTCTTGTTCCTTAAAGCCTGACAAGGACAGCTGCTGACTGCCAAGTTTCTGGGCTGACCGCCTTGTGCTTCTGTCCCTGATATTGCTGTAAAATGCAGGAGAGTGCCTTGCTAAAAACCACTAGATTACACTCCTAAAGCCAGCCACTGTTACCCTACTCGGCACTTCCTCCTCCTGAGGTGACTATCAATGCCCAGCTATCTAAAATCCAGTGGTCAAAAGCCCCTTCGGTTCATCTAATTAACACGCCCTATTAAAATGCACATCCTAGCCCGTTGTAACACAGACCTCTCTTTTTTCTTTTTCTTTTCTTTCTTTCTTTTTTCTTTTTCTTTTTTTGTTTTCCGAGACAGGGTTTCTCTGTGTAGCTTTTCGCCTTTCCTGGAACTCACTCTGTAGCCCAGGCTGGCCTTGAACTCACAGAGATCCGCCTGGCTCTGCCTCCCGAGTGCTGGGATTAAAGGCGCCTCCACCGCCTGGCTTTGTTTTTTTTTTCCCCATTTTTTTTTTCTTAAGAAATTACACATGCAAGGTCATTTGCTGCTGTTTTTCTGCCTGAGCCAGGAAGCAGCCACTTTAGCTTTGCTTCCCTGCTTAATAAAGGATTTCCCTGTGAAAACAATGTTTGGATGTGGTTTTTGCCTAAGCAGGGTCCAGGCAGAAGCTCCTACTATGTGGGGTGGGGGTGGGGTCTCTTCAGGAGAATGGAGCCTTTTGTTCAGAGAGGAGCTGCAGTACCCCCCTGCTGGGACCACAGAGGAGGGACAATCTTGGAGTAAGGACATCCAGATTGTGACCCAGATCTATAAAGGCTATTTTTTTCCTGCCCATTTTTTGTTTTATGAGACAAGATGTACTTGGGTATGACCTTGAACTGTTCTAACCGTCACTTCTTTTTTTTTTTTTTTAAAAAAAAAAACATTTCTGAAGCCTTTATTTACAAAAGCTTAAAAAACAAATAATACCCTTTGTTTGCAAATAATGTTTAGTTTAAAAAGAACTGCCCAGTTCCAGCATTTTAGTATCATGAATATCGAATGTACAAGGGAAATGAACTATGTTGGTAACATTTGGAGACTTGCTGATATTACTGACTGAAGTGTAGCTAACACACATTACAACTTGTAGTCTATCACTTCAGGGTAGAGTTAATGATCACCAAAATCTTCCAACACATGCTCTGGTCTGGTCACATATTCTGCATGGCTAAATATTTCACAGTCTCTTGTCAATATATATAAAATAGATTGCAAAAATATACACAAAAAATAAACAAGCATTACACTCCTCAGGTAATACCATCATGTCCTAGACCCAGGTATCAAATCCAGTGCTCTGTGCATGCTAGGCAGGCACTCAGGTAACTGAACTACATCCCAGCTTTTCTTTTTTCTTTTAGGCTTGAGACAGGGTTTCTCTGTGTAGTTTTGGTGCCTGTCCTGGATCTCGCGCTGTAGATCAGGCTGGCCTCGAACTCACAGGGATCCGCCCGCCTCTGCCTCCCGAGTGCTGGGATTAAAGGCGTGAGCCACCACCGCCCGGCAGCTTTTCCTACTTATTTCAAAATACTGGAAATGAAAGCAGTTTTGGGTCTTTCCCTTGTACTCACTGTTACACTCCCCTCCCCAACAAATGCTGTTTTCAGCTCGTGGAACGAATTCTGCCAAACTGGCCCGCACAACACCTCGCTCCTGGCCATACTCTCCCATCCCTAGCAGAAAAAGGGCTGGAGTCCGTGTTCTCCCTTACCTTAGCACCAGGCCCTGCCACGACAGTGCTGGAAGAAATCGCAGTAGTGCCAGTGTGGCTCCCTCCTTCACAGCCAGCCAGAGAAAAACTTCCAGCTCACACACACCGGTTCCCGCTGCTCCTCAGAAGTCCGGGGACGGATAGCTGCGGTTGGTCCACCGGAGGCCACTCTTCTAATGCAGAGGAATCTGAAGGAGGGGCCAGAGAGGTGACTCCTGGTTAAAATGGAGGTCCTGGAGCAAGTGGAAGAGCTCTCTACAGTCCCTCCCCATGCAGATAAGTTTTTGTGTGAGAGGCAGTCCACCACCCCACTCCGTCCTACTGTCAAGCCTTGACAGACGGCCCCTGGCTACTCTTGAGATTCCTTCTCAAGATATTATCTGTTGTCTCAAAGGCTCCCATCATCCGGGCAACCTGTGGGAGGAGCCTGGAAAGTCTCCAGCTGCTCAAGGCTGTCTGTGGTGCAAGCCTGTGGTAAGACTCCCTGGAGCGTTTAGATCAGCAGCTCACAAGGTGGGGACTCAGCCTTTCCTGTCCAGGTGGCCGCACCCACTGGGAGCCTACACTGTTCACAGCCATTTTTGCTGTCCCCTTCTAGATGTGGCCTCTGGGTCTGTACCTGAGCTTGGCCTAGTAAGGCTGGCCCTGTCACCTGTCCTGAAAACCTTTCCCAAGGTGCTTGGTTTTGGGGAGGGATACAGAGGTTGGCAGGGATGCTAGAACCCACTGCACTTTTCCTTTCTAGATCTTTCCTGAGCTCCCAGTGGAGGAGGAGGAGAAATGGGGAAAGGGCAGGAACAGGAAGATTCTTAGGTTCCTCCTCTCCCAAGAGCTCAAGATTGTAGTGGAAGCTTCTGGGTCTCCACAGCAGTGACTAGATGCTGGACGGTGGAAAGGTGTACACTAACACCTCCTCCCTTGTGGTTCCTGTCCAAGGATGCTCTGCAGTGACTGGGCTGGCTGGAGAGCTTCAGTAACTGTTTCACTTGTGTTGGGGCCTATGCAAGTCTTCACAGAGAGCACCATGCTGGAGCTTTTACCTCATTGGCTCTTTGTCCTGATTTAATTGCCATCTGAACACCTCCACTCCTGTGCTCTGGGGTTCCTGTTCCCTTCTGGGTGGCACTGTACAACCGTTTCATCAACTTATGCTCTTGGGGAAAAGCACAGAGAAATGGCTGCTGTTTCTCTTAGTATTTTCTTTGCCCAAATGACGGAAAAGATCTGTTTAACAATCTACCCACTCATAAGTACATGGTGCTGTGTACAGTTCTTTTTTTTTTTTTTTTTTTTTTTGGTTTTTCGAGACAGGGTTTCTCTGTGTAGCTTTGCGCCTCTCCTGGAACTCACTTGGTAGCCCAGGCTGGCCTCGAACTCACAGAGATCCGCCTGGCTCTGCCTCCCGAGTGCTGGGATTAAAGGCGTGCGCCACCACCGCCCAGCTTGTGTACAGTTCTTAATCTAGTTAGCTGGATTTTTTTCCCCCAAGATGTACCGGCAGGTGTTGAGGTTCTGAGCCATCTAGCTGAGCTCTAACAAACAGTTCAGAGAGTCTGACTTTCCATTGGTTGAAAAACCATTCTTTGAATATTTTCCACTCTTGATTTCCCTTTTCACTGAAGTTTCAAAGACTTTTGTAAAATGTCTATTCTCATCTCTTGGGACTTAAAGCAGTATTAACTTTGCCTCTGTATAAAGCCACTTAATTGAAACAGGTGAACATTAATATTTTACAAGGTGCAGCCATTGTGGTTCATGGTACTACATGGCCTTTTCATTCATAGATGCCAGAGGAAGAGGTGGAGAACTTTGCATTTCAGACAGAAGTCACTCACCTCATGTCCCTCATCAATGCTTTCTATTCCAACAAGGAAAATTTCTTACAGGAATTGGTTTCTTTTTTTTTTTTTTTTTAATTTTTCGAGACAGGGTTTGTAGACCAGGCTGGCCTCGAACTCACAAAGATCCGCCTGCCTCTGCCTCCCAAGTGCTGGGATTAAAGGCGTGCGCCACCACTGCCTGGCTCAGGAGTTGATTTCTAATGCTTCAGATGGGAGTATTCTGTTGTATTTTTAAAAGTTTATAGAAGTGGGAGAATCGATGTGTATTGGGATACTTAGTGGGAGTGATTGACAGGAATAATACATCAATTGATTCCCAAAAAAATTGCCACAAGTTTGAAAGAGAAGGAATACTTTGGACAAATGCAATAATGTGACTATATGTGTATTTATAGGCCTTGGGCAAGATTCACTATGAAAGTCCAAGAGAACCTTCTAAGTTAGACTACAGTAAAGCTGAAAATTGGCATCCTCTCCAACCCTCGGGGATGTAAGCTGGCCTTGCTAGACACAGGCATTGGAATGACCAAGGCTGACTTGGGAACTATGGCTAATTCTAGCACAAAATTGTTAATGTAGGCTGTCCAGGCGTGTGGCTTTTCATCCATAACATTCTCAATTCATTACTTCTTTTGGGTTGTTAATTTTTCAAAACTTGTTTGAGTGGTGAATGCGGTGTATTTTTAGAGTGAGTACTTTTGGAGGTCAGGGAAGAACTTGGACAATTAGGTTCCTGAGAACTGTTCCTTCAGCAGAGCCATCTTGCTGGCTCTCCCTTAACTTTAAAACCCTTTTGCTGGCTATTGTAAGCATCTCCATGATTGGGCAGTAAGGGGCTGGATTTTACTCTGTCTGTTGTAAGAGAAAGTGGTCTTGATCGCTGAGCACCATGATGATGAGCAGTATGCCTCGGAGTCCTCTGCTGGCGGATCCTTCACAGTTCATGCAGACCACAGTGACCTGGCTGTGTGCATTGTGCTTGGTGGAATTCTCTGCATAAATCAGAAGTCTTGAGCATTGTATTTTAAAGTGGTCTAGTTGAAGTTTGAATTCCACATCTTCATATTTTATTATGATTCATCTTTATGTAGGTGAGCTCATTGTGAAACCAATGTGATCCTTCTTCACCTGACAGAAAATCAGACAGGCTGGGCAGTGGTGGCACAGCACTCAGGAGCCAGAGGCAGGCAAATCTTTGTGAGTTCGAGGCCAGGCTGGTCTATTGAGCTAGTTCCAAGACAGCCAAGGCTACATAGAGAAACCCTGTCTCAAAAAAACAAACAAACAGACAAATAGAAAAGAAAAAGACAATCAGACAGAATGCTTAGAGTCGAGGAGGGTCAAGGAAGTGGTGAAGAAACACTCCTTGGCTATCGCATCTCTATGTGAGTGTGGGCTTGGCAGTCCGAGCAGGCTGCTGTGTTGGGTCACAGCCTCTGGCTTTGCAGGTGCTGAGTTCTCCAGAACTCATTAACACATCTGGTGACTTAGCTGGAGAAGGGAGGACGGAGGGAGACCAGTGAAGAGGAGGCAGAGGAAGAGAAAAGTGAGAAAGAGGAGGAAGACAAGGGAGAAGTCTGAGATTGAAGACGGGGGAACAGATGTGGAAGACCACAATGGCAAAAATAAGGAAAACTGAGACGATTGAGCAGTTACAGGACAGCCGAGGCTGTATGACAAGCACCCATGGCTGAGCAGGCGACATGGATCAGATCATTAAGGTCCAGACATTTCAAGACAACTCCACAATGAGGTAACCGATGACCCAAAATGCACTGGGAAATCAATCCTGCCAACTCCATTGTAGAGACCCTCCAGCAGAAGACTTAGGTTGACAAAGATTGCAAAGCACTCAAAAAGACTACTGCTGTTTGCCACTGCTCTGGTCTCCTCTGGTTTCACCCATGAGGATCCCCAGACCCCCTCAATCTACATCGACTGCATGATCAAACTAGGCCTTGGCGAATTAGGAAGCTTTTGAGCTACAGGTGGCAAGCTGTGGAACTGACTGAGCCCGGGGACAGACTTAATGACAACTGGCTCAAATTTCATGGTTTTCTTTGTAGGCACTGATGATGATAAAGTGACTGCAGAGGACCCGAGTGCTGCTGTTCCTGAAGACCCCCCCCCCCCCCCCCCCGACGCACTTGAAGGTGATGAGGGTGTAGAGGGGCACCAAAACAGCTTGACCACACAGCTGCCATGACAGGCTTAGACACCCAGACACAGCTTCTGGCAGGCAACACCTGGACACAGGAGGAGCCTTAAGCTGACCCCACCCAGTGGGGCCTGCATCTAAGAGGAAATGCCTGACATTCCAAACATTCCCTATACCCCTAGACAAAAGTCAGCAAATTCGGGTCCTGAACCCTGGAAATCCTCTCATCCCAACCTCTGCTATGATAAAAATCCCACCCTGCCTGGGCTCTGGGCTCTCTGCTCTCACTGCTGTGTTAGATGGACAGAGAGCCCAAGTTCTGAGCTTGAAGATAATAAAGGTTCTTTGCTTTTACATACGGGATTTGATCTCTGTGGTGGCCTCTTGGGGATCCCCATGATCTGGGCATAACAAGGGTGCTTTCAAATGGAAAAGGCAGATTGGAGACCTCCCTGGGGAGTCTATGTCTTTTGTTGAGTTTCCCTGTGACTCTTCTAGCAGCCATAATCAGCTTTAACCTGCCTGGTTCTTTTCTTAAATTCAGTGGATCTCTATTTTTGTCCTACTGCTTTAAGGCAGGAAAATACCCTTCCACAGTATAGTAGGTTGGGTATTGTGTTTTTTTGTTTTGTTCTGACATGGAAATTATGCAAAATGGAGAAGTTCCATTTTATGCAGTCCTGTTCTCCTTGTAAAGTGACACTCATGTGTTCGCCTTTTCTGGGTTGTATTCGAAGGTGATGAGACAGGCACTTACTTGTCCACTGTTTTGAACTCTACTGCTCTTTGAGACTGCTTCCGCCACCCAAAACACAGGGCCATGTCACTGCAGCAGTTTATTCGCATACAAACAGAAGGTGACATTTCCAATTATCAAGGCTTGTTGAAGGAACACGGAGATTCTCAGTGGGCCTGGCCAGGGCTATGACTTCTGGCACAAAAGTGTTTTTCCTGCCCTAGAGAAGTGGCCTTAGAGCTTGGAATTCTCTGGCTGAATCAGTTTCTCACAGTTTGAGGAGTGGGTGGTAAAAGTAGCTAGCATACAAGCAAAGGACTTACACCTGACAGCTACCTCAAGATATCAGAAACAGTATGGGGTTGCGCATTTGAATTACCTCTGCAACACAGACCCACAACTGTCACCTCCCCAGTAGCTCAGAAGAACCAGCTTAATGGAAAGGTGTATCAGGCTCTTATGGCAAAAGAGGCTGCCTCCAGGACTCCAAGGCTCTACTGTATTCTCTGATGCTGGGAAGACACTTTGCTCTTGAGCCAGCATCCCTGAGAAACTACAGGAAACCAGAGTGACAAAGCAGTGATTAGGATTGCAGCTCTTCAGCCCCTCTGCCCTCCTGAGCAGGCTGTACCAGGGAAGTGCCCAGTGCCCTCCTTGTCCCCTCTGCTTCAGCCCAGCAGGACAGATGAAGAGCCTCTATCTCCCTTTCTTAGGGGTCTTGAAAGGCTGGACAGAACCTCCTGCCTACCCAGGGGCAGCCCTGCCTGTGCAGTCTCATAGGACACCTCTGTTCCCTCCAGCACAAGGGCAGCTTAGGCCACACACCCAATTCCTTCCTGCTCTGGAGAGCCACAGTCCTGCATACTGACTGGGCAGTGCTTTGAAGTTTCTCGGGGAGCAAAGGCCCCAGGCTGCACCTTCATCCACCCTGGATCCTCAGATTGCCATGCAGGTCGGTGACTTGGTGCCTCATTCTGCTTCCCAAGCCCTCCACCTGGTATCCATGCCTTAGCATGAGTGGAGGGGGTAATGGCAAATGGCTGCTCTTTCAGTTCTCTGCCACCCCGCTGCAGCAGCCAGGGAGGCCATGAAAATGCCACAAGCTTCTTGCCTGGTCTCCATATCTCCTCAGCTCCCAACATGGCTACATCACCAGAGAGCCTGCAAGGCCGGGGCCAGAAGGGAGTCCAGGCACAGGTCCCTTGGGGAACCCCAGTACTGAAGATTTCCTTATTTTCCACCCTGCTTGGTCATAGCCATCAACCTTTGGCACCCCAAGTACAATCAGATCATTACCATTACCACTTAGTGGTCAGGCCTTGTGAATATCTAAGGCTGTGGCGGTTTGAAGGAGTGGCCCCCATACACTCATGGATTTGAATGCTGGGTGACCAGGGAGTGACACTGTTAGAAGGTGTGGCCTTGTTGGAGTACGTATGGGTTTGTAGGAGGAAGTGTGTCATTCCCTAATGACAAGGCTTTGAGGTTTCAGGTGCTAAAGTCAGACCCAGTGTCCCCCTTTCTGGTGTGGACAGATCCGGATGTAGAACTCTTGGCTCCATCTCCACCACCATGACTGCTTTTGCCCCACCTCACTTCCCACCATGATGATAATGGACTAAACCTCTGAACCTACAAGCCGGCCCCAATTCAATGTTCATGGGGTCTCTTCATCACTAGAAACCCTAACTAAGAGAGAGGCCTTAGGCTAATTTTCTGTTTTCTAACAATGATCCCTCAACCACTCACCCAACCTTTAGACTCCTGCTGGCTTGCTTTCTGTTCCTTCCCTTAATGATCTGTCCCTTTCTTTGCACATCCTATGTCCTCATTTTATAACAAGCACCTCAGGCTTCCCTGGGCCACCCAAAGCATGGTCCTCCACCCACTACATAGTCCACTTCCTGTGTTTCCTCTCCCAGCACACATTGCAACTTAGAGCCATGCTTATGATTTTTAATGGCCATCTCATGTACATGAAGCACCTGCTTTGAGTTTAGAATCATCAGAACCTATGTTGGTTCTGTTGTACCCATTTTGCAAAACCCCCAGAGATCACCAAGGAGCCAGTTTCTGATGCAAGCACGTAAGGGCTTTGTCAGGTTCCACCTGGGCCACCATCAGGCAGCTGGAGGGAAATATGGCTGCGGCGGCAAGTCCAGGGGCAGAGAGGGAAAAACTACAAGCCAGGGCTTACATGCTTTGGCATCTTGGGATTGGGTAGTAGGGATATGGGGCAAGGTGATTTTTTTTTTAAAACTATTGGTCTAGATTTTTGGCACAAAGCCACATTTGAAACCATTGGGTTAGAGTTTTGGCGGGGAACCACAACCGGCTGAACAGGATTATCTGGGCTGCTCAGCAGGATTATCTAGATATCTTCAAGGGCCATAAACCACAGACAGGATGTCTGCAGGAGGATACTGCTCTGCACCTGTTTGAGTTGTCATGGCACATTCCTGAGGTCCTTCCTGGAACTGAGTACAGCAGGTGGTCTGAGATGGTGGCCCTACCCTAAGATGGAGTCTGCATTGCCTTCACAATTCATTTCTTCTTGTTCTTCCTCTAACTTAGGACTACACTAACAGAGCAGCACGTTGTTTGAGTCCCAGTTGTATCAGCTGTGGTTCCAGCTTCCAGGTAGGAAGAGGTGGAGGGCCCTGTCCAGTCTTCAGGCAGTACACTGCTGTGGCTTCCTGAGATTTTCAGGTTATCAAAAGGCAAAGAAGAAAGGTGCTTAGAAAGAGAATGAAGAGAAACTGAGATAGTGTCATGAGATGCTGCAGCAAGATCCGAGGAAAGCTGCTAGGCAGGCAGCACTCTTCCCACCAGAGCTGAAGACCGGCAGAGGACTCAGACTTCCCAGGTAGTGTGTGGTCTGAGTATGGCCAATCTCCAAAGTTTGAGACAAGCTCTCCTAAAAACCATGCAGCATACATAGGCTAGGAGTGGCTTAGAGGCAAATCCATTTTCCTACTTTTTGTGGCTGTTTTGCAGGTGTAGAAGGATCTCATTATGTAGCTCGGCCTGTCAGGAAATTCACTGAGTAGACAAGGCTGACCTCAGACTCACATAGTTCTGCTGGCATTTACCTTCTGAGTGCTGCGATTAAAGTCACGTGCCACTTGGCCCAAGTGAAATATCCCCCCCCCCCAGCTGAGGACCAAACCCAGGGCCTTGCACTTGCTAGGCAAGCGCTGTACCACTGAGCTAAATCCCCAACCCCCTCAATATTTTTATGTATGGAAAACTTCAGTTTTGCCTCTTAACAAAACCTAATATGTGTGATGTTGTGAATTATTATGCAGTGGGGCTCCCATGGGTATCCCGCGCACAGGGAACCATGCTGGCATGCTGGACAGATGCAGCGGCAGTGGGCGGGCATGGCAGCAGGGTGGCAGGTGGACATTCACAACCCAGAGGCTGCATCCGCATGGAAATGGTTTATTACAATAGAGAGATAAAGATGCAGAGAGACAGAAGGAGGGAGGGGGGGGAAGAGGAAGGGAAAGAGAGTGAGAAGTGTATCTAGAGGTGCACACCTCATGGGGGCAGGGAGAGAAGAGAAAGAAATGGGTGGAGTTATCCCTTAATAAGAGACTTCTATGTCAGGATGCAGGGTGGTCCCAAGGGGTGGGGTTATAATATTAACATATGCCCCCCTCCCCGTAAAAAAAACCCCTAAGACCTGAAAATGGAAGGTATATATGTGTAGTTGCACATATTTGGTGAAGTTGACTGCGGATACATGCTGAAGCATGGCTCTCGGGTTCTCACGGGCCTCACCATTCCCTTTCTTTTATCTGGTAGCTTCAGTGATTCATTCCTGTTTGTTAGTTCATGATTGGGCTCCTGGGGCCTGACCTGTTAAAGAAACAGTCTGACTCGGGCAAAAAGCAGCTCATGGTGCCTCAGTTGGTAAGAAGCGGCTCTGTTCTATCCCTGCAGGTTTTTTTTTTTTTTTTTTTTTTTTTTTTGATAGAGGTGATCTCATGTAGCTTAGGCTGGCCTTGACCTTTCTGCACAGATGAAAAAGATCTTTACTTTTTAACCCTCCTGCCTCCATTTCCCCAGTGCTGGAATAGCAGGTATATGCCACTTTATGTGGGGCTGGGAAATGAACCCAAGGTCCCTTATAGGCAAGGGAAGCACCCTGTCAACTGAGTCACATCTAAACCCTGACCACTGTTAAGTGGTGGCGGTCCTTTCCCTAGTGAAAGTGCCCCTGTTGTGGATGGGAGGCCATGCTGTGCAGAACACATATCTCTTACATTCTCACCCTGGTCCTGGGGTGCTTCATTTTCCATATTCAGCAGCAGGGAGTCAGCAGCAGCCTCCCAAACAGTGGAAGCGATACTGTTGAGGCCTCGGTCAGTTGCCAGGTGCACAGGTGTGCATTCATTGAGCACGGGGTCATCTACCTAGGAACAGCTTGGATCAGGAACCGCACCATGCTGTGCTCCTGAGTTTCCACAGCCAGGTGCAGTGCAGTCCATCCACTGGGCCTCCTGGATAGGAATAGGGATGTCAGCTATAAAGTTCAAGAGGCCATATACTGATCCTGTGCCCTGGAGATGGAGTTTCAACAGATTTGACATTGTCAGGGGACTTGTGGCTGGACCAGAAGGAGTCAGGTTGTGGACCAGGTGGCATCCTCGCTGCATTCTGTAGCAGGGATTCTATGAATGGTTGGTTCTTCTGCAATGTGGTGAGTTGAAGACAGAAAAGGCCTGGGGTGGACTGGGTTAAGGACAGTTGTTTGCCATGTACTGGCCATTTTCTTCAAGGACCACCCTACCCTTTAGCCTCAAGGAACCACTGCCAACTCAATTCCTCTAATCCCAAGACTATAATTTGCACTAAGCAACATTCTAAATATAGAAAAAAAATCATTAAAACATTTTACTCTTTTAATCTCAAAGACTGCATAATTTATGCAAAGTGGTAAAAACAGGAAGGTACTGTTGATTAAATATTTTCTGGAGACTGCAACATTTCATACACAGGCAGGAGCAGGGAGAAGGGCATGTGACCCTTCTCCAGCCCCTTAGAAGAGGTCATGTACATGCGCAGGAAGCACTTTGGGCTGTATAACCCAAGGTGGAGCAAATACCACTACACTTCCCTTTTTTGTCTAAATAAGAAAGTTCTACTCTTAATGCAAACTATATACAATAAGAATGATTATCAATTATTGTCCAGGAAAAACAAAGGGTAATAACATAAACAAAAACTGAAACTACAACCAACAAGAATAGCATCAAACAAGAAAGACATGCTAAATGTCCAGAATGTAGGTAAATGGCAAATTACCAAGATTACGATAGCTGTCCTATCTTGAAGATTCTAACTCTGGTACTCATATGTTCTAGCTAAGATATGAGAAGATTGTAACTGTAACTATTTAGTCTTCAACTCCATCAAAGACTGTTAGGTTTTTTGATGTCTAGTTTCTTGAGTTCTTTATATATTCTGGATATCAGCCTTCTGTCAGATGTGGGATTAGTGAAGATCTTTTCCCATTCTGTAGGCTGTCGTTTTGTTTTATTGACTGTGTCGTTTGCCCTACAAAAGCATTACAGTTTCAAGAGGCCCCATTTATTAATTATTAATTGTTGCTCTCAGTGTCTGTGCTACTGGTGTTATATTTAGGAAGTGATCTTCAATGTCAATGCATTTAAGACTATTTCCTACTTTCTCTTCTATCAGGTTCAAAGTAACTGGGTTTATGTTGAGGTCTTTGATCCACTTGGACTTAAGTTTTGTGCACAGTGACAGATATGGATCTATTTGCAATCTTCTACATGTTGACATCCAGTTATGCCAGCACCATTTGTTGAAGATAATTTCTTTTTTTCCATTGTACAGTTTTGGCTTCTTTGTTGAAAATCATATGTTCATAGGTGTGCGGATTAATGTCAAGGTCTTCAGTTTGGTTCCATTGGTCCACATGTCTGTTTTTATGCCAGTACCAAGCTGTTTTTATTACTGTAGCTCTATAGTAGAGCTTCAAGTCAGGGACCGTGATGCCTCCAGAGATTGTTTTATTGTACAGGATTCTTTTGGCTATCCTCAGTTTTTTGTTTTTTCATATGAAGTTGAGTATTGTTCTTTTCAGGTCTGTGAAGAATTGTGTTGGGATTTTGATGGGGATTGCATTGAATCTGTAGATTCCTTTTGGTAGGATTGCCATTTTTACTATGTTAATCCTACCTATCCATGAGCATGGGAAATCTTTCCATTTTCTGAATTCTTCTTCAATTTCTTTCTTCAGGGACTTAATGTTCTTGTCATACAGGTCCTTCACTTGCTTAGAGTTACTCCAGTGTATTTTATATTATTTGTGGCTATTGTAAAGGGTGATGTTTCTCTGATTTCTTTCTCAGCCCTTTTATCATTTGTGTATAGGAGAGCTACTCAATTTTTTTTTTTTAGTTAATCTTGATCCTGCCACATTACTGAAGATGTTTATCACATTCAATTCCTACTACACAACTGAATTTAACTCCAGTTCCATGGGCTCCAATGCTCACTCCTGATCTCTGCAGGCAGGAGGTAGACAGCAGTCATGCATATATTTTAAAGGAAAAATGAAAGTTAATTTTGAAGATACTTTCTAGAATATTCATACTGTTTTTTTAAAATCTCTGTAAAAACAGGATGACATAAAGATTTTGCAATTAAACTTCTAGGGAATATGAAATAACTATTTGAGGTATAGATGTAGAGATGCACCTTTATGAGGGGCATTTTGATATCAAACATTATCACCATATCTAATCTCACATGGAAAAGTTATGATAAGCAAAACTGCTTTCAAATGTTTTACCTATAGTCCTGCTCTCATATGGATACTGGCTCAATCTGAATCTTGGCTTCATATGATGCTATTCTAAAATGCTCAGTTGGGATACTGAAGCCGAGGTTCCATGCTGCACCCTCTGTAGAACAATGTGGAAGGCAGAATTCAGGGATGAATTCAAAGTCAATGAGGTCTGTTGTTTTTTCTGATAAGGAAGATCAGTAAGAGTGCATATATCCCATGCTCTAAAATATACAACAAAGTCAAATAATCTGTGATGTTAAGTTATGACACTACTTTGACTACCATGAAATAGAAAAATCAGTATTAGATGCTGTTATTCCACAAGCCAATACAGATGAATAACAATTTCAGAAATTCCATATATGGTTTTACTACAGAATAGTTAGAGAAATTTGCATAAATAAATAGCCTATATGACAATGCATTCAGATGAAGTAGAAAAATCTTCTGTGATCAACAAGAATGTGCAATGTTTGTCAGAATTATATTGATTCTTCATTAATATTAAGTATTTTGCTGCCTATGAGATTAGCTCAATTTAAAACTTGAATCTTGTCATTCTAACTCTGTTCTTTACTTCAATATTTGAGCTCACTCCTCTAAAAGAATTTTAGATTGCATGAAAAATTGTCATTTATTGTTGTTCTTTCATATTTCAGAAAGAAGACACAAGATTATTATCCCCACGGCCGGGCGGTGGTGGCGCACGCCTTTAATCCCAGCACTCGGGAGGCAGAGCCAGGTGGATCTCTGTGAGTTCGAGGCCAGCCTGGGCTACCAAGTGAGTTCCAGGAGAGGCGCAAAGCTACACAGAGAAACCCTGTCTCGAAAAACAAAAAAAACAACAACAACAAAAAAAAGATTATTATCCCCACTCCTTCAAAAATGTCCATGAGAAATGTAAAGCTGTAGGCTAGAGAAAGACTTCAGTGGTAAAAAGAACTTGCTGTTCTTGCAGGGAACCCAGTTCAATTCTCTCTACACATGTGGCAGCCCACTACAGTACCTGATTCCAGTGCCAAGTGTTTGGTGACAACCTCAGGACTCCATATTCACCAGGCAGGCATGCAGTACATATAAAAACATGCTGAAAACATTCACGTATGTAAATACATTGTATTTAAAAGAAAGAAATGGAAACCTGTCCATTGCAAACCTCACTTCAGAATCTCCACCTAGGTAATACAGTAACTTTGGGGAATCAAAACCATAGGATGGGGGAGCTTTCCTCCTCCCAAAAGAAAAGAGAGCAAAATCATTAACAGAGGCTAGAAAATTGATGGTTTATGCACAGCTCCAAGACAACTCTTTCTAGAAAAGTCTTACTTTATATTTCACATGATGCAATATCAAAATGGGGCCTGCTTTGCTTATAAAATGCACTGTGGTACAATGTCTGAAAAATAAAATGAAGGACAAAGAGAAATTACTAATCTATTGAGAATCTACCATTGACCATTGGAATTGAGAGAATGATAAGAGCAAGAAATCTCCTGAGACAAATATATTTCAGGTATTCAAAAACTGTGTTCCCAGTCCCCAACTCAAACAGAGACCCCCTGCCTGCCTGACCAGAGGCCATGCAGGCCACCAAAACTGCAGGTATGCCGTGCCAGAGGACATTCACTCACTCTTTAGTTGCCCGACCACCCTACTCTCAAATCTCTCCCATCTTCACTACAGTGTCATGTCCAAGCCCACAACTCAGACAGAGGCCCCCTACTTGATGAGATGTTATGCTGGCCACCAGAAATCTAGATAGGTCACCCACCACAGACCACCTCCACTCTCTCAGTGCCTGCCCAATCTACCCCCAACATTCTTTACCCTCCTCCCTGCCCTGTCCCAGTCCCTGACTCAGTCAGAGACCCCCTGCTTGACCAGAAGCCATGCTGTTTACCATAAGACCTAGTAGGCCACATGCCAACAATGCTCCTCTCATACACTCAGTGCACTTTCTATTCTCAATTCACCTACAACACCTCATCACCATGTCCGAACCTCCAACTCAGGTGAAACCCTGCTTAACCAGATGCCTTCCTAGCCACCAGAAATTCAGCCCTCAACATGAATGAAGGACACATGCTCAACCACAGGGCACATCAACCTGGAGACCAGAGATAATACAGAAACCAAAAAAACCCAAAAAACCAAAGAACACCCCTTCAACAAAGATAAAGTCAGAAACTGACACCTGCACCTATAACCACCACAAACCCAGATGCCTAGATGCCAGCCCAAGAGCACAATCAACAACAGCCAAGGCAACGTCACCACCAGAGCCCAACTATCTTACTACAACAAGCCCTGAATATTCCAACACAACTGAAGCACAAAAAAATAAAGACATTAAAACCAGGTTTATAGAGGTGATAGAAGTCCTTAAAGAGGACATAAATAAATCCCTTAAAGAAATCAAGAAAAACACAAACAAAAACAGAGAAAATTAATAAATCCCATAAAGAAAGACAAGAATAAACAGTTGAAGGAAATGAATAAAACTTTTCAAACCTAAAAATGGAAAGAGAAACAATAAAGAAAACACAAACTGAAAGAATTCTGGAAATAAAGGAGGTAAGTAAACAGGAACAAAAGATGCAAGCATCACCAGGAGAATTCAACACATGGATGAAAGAATTTCCATGCAGGGATTGCCCTGGGAAGGGGAAGTAGAATAGATTTTGCCAGTGGACTAGGGGCAGGTGGTAATTGAGACATGATCTACTTCAAGACCCAGCTATAATACTTGTGTGTATATACCCAAAGGATGCTCCATCCTACCACAAGGACACTTGCCCAACTATGCTCATAGCTGCATTATTCACAATAGCCAGAAACTGGTAACTCATGTCCTTCACCCAAACAATGTATAAAGGAAATGTGGGGTGTTTACACAATGGAGTACTGACAGGAGCCATAAGCCTAAGTGACCCTTGACATACATGCCGCAATATTTGGGCTTCTCTCCTCTTTTCCTAGATCTAGGCCTTGCTTAAGTCTCCATAGCACCAGAACCTCTTCTCAGAACTGCAATTAGGCAGTTAGGCAAAGTAGATAGATAATCCACATAGCAACATTCCCTGCTGGTTGAACAACCCATGATTAAAGTCCCCTCCCTGCTTCCCCCTCCCTATATATGCCTTAAGAGGAAAATAAAATTTTGGAGCTTGATCAGACATCCTGTCTTGCTTTCATTCTTTGTGTCCCTTGTCCCTCTCATTCACTGGCCCTCCCTTCAGGTCCCTGTTGAAGACCCCACTGGCCGGGACAGAGTATTACTCAGCTGTTGAAAATAATCACATCATGAAATCTGCAGGTAAATGGATGCAACTACAAGAAATTATCCTGAGTGAGGTAACCCATTATAGCAAACATGGTATATACTCACTTAGAAGTTAGCTGTTAATAAAGGTTAAGCATGCTACAACCCACAGACCCAGAGAGGATAAGTAACAAACTGGGCTCAAAGCTTGGATGTATGGATCTCCCTGGGAAGAGGAAATCGATTTTCCAGATGGATTAGGAGGGATCAAGTTGTAGGGGAGGGGTGAAAGAATACAGTACAGAGGAGAGAGGCTAATGGAATTGGAGAACATTTGGGGGGCTACATGGAACCCTAGTGCAGTGGAAACTTCCACAATACTATGAGAGTAACCCTAGGGAAGACTCCTAGTAATGGAGGAAATAGAGTCTGAACTGGCCATATTCTTTAACCAGACACCTTCCAGTGTTGAGACTGGGACACCAACCCAGCCACAAAACCTTCAACCTACAATCTATCCTGACTGCAAGATATGCAGGGACAATGGAAGTGTAGAACTTTTGGGAGTGGGCAACCAGTGATTGTGACCCGTCCTGCGGGCCAGGTTATTTGATGAGACCCGAGGAGGCACCTCCTGAAAGATCAATGGGGGCGAGAGAGAAAGGAGACCAGGCGCGTAAAGGAAGACAAAGTCAGTCTGAGTTGCATCAAGGTCTCGTTTATTGCAAGGGGAGTCAGGCTTATATATGCTAGGAGCTAGGAGAAGTAGATAGGGGTATGGAAAGTTACTAGGAGGAAGTTAGGGTAAGGTAGGGTTCAGGAAAAGGTCTCTTTGTTCCAGGGCCTGATCAACGAACCATACAGCAAACCATTATGTTTCAGGGAGTTGATCAAAAGGTACATACTGTGGTCTTGTTGAAAAATGGTTGCTATTGAAACTGTTAACGGAAGGTTGGGTACACAGCTTTTTCCCATGAGAATCAGTTAGGCTACTTGGCTCCTGACAATTCCCCCTTCTTTCTATAAAATGGCCAAAGCAGGCTTTGGTCATAAATCGAGAGGGCCCCTGTCTTAGGCTATAAGGGGTGCAGTCCTGTGTCTGGCAACGTGCCATGTTGAGCCGGTCTCTGGTGACCTCTGTACGTTGTGCTCCGAGCACAGGCCCCATACTATTCCCGTCATTGAGTACCCTCTAGCTTTTAGTTGTAGGGGTTTTTAGGTTCGTAGGCCGCTGAACCTGAGCCTTTCACCTGTTTTGATAGTTTCCTCTCGAGTTTCTATCCGATGGTAGTGTACTGAAACAGTTTTTGCTAGGGCCGAATCGATCTGATTTTTGATGAATTGTGTTAGTCGTTGAAAAGCCCAAGGACCAAAGGTGAGGAGGAGAAGGAAAATGATCAAGGGGGCCAAGAGGGTGGGGATCAGAGTAGAAAGCCAAGGGGACCCCTTTAGCCAGCCCTCAAACCAATTGTTTTGATTTTCAAAATCACGTTTTCTTTGTGCTAATCTTTCTCTTAGTTTCTCCATTGATTCTCTGACTACCCCAGTGTGATAGGCATAAAAGCAGCATTCTTCCTTCAAGGCTGCACATAATCCCCACTCCTTTAAAAATAGTAAGTCCAGACCTCTTCTGTTTTGTAACACAACCTCAGAGAGTGAGGTTAAAGATTTCTCCAGAGCAGAAATGGATCTTTCTA
Organism: Peromyscus eremicus; assembly: GCF_949786415.1. Classification (NCBI taxonomy): domain Eukaryota; kingdom Metazoa; phylum Chordata; class Mammalia; order Rodentia; family Cricetidae; genus Peromyscus; species Peromyscus eremicus. The sequence goes on from NC_081416.1 coordinate 195,955,634, forward strand.
TGGCCTCTAGGTCAGTAGTCATCACCATTTGTAACTGCATAAGGTGGTTGCTCTGCACGAGGGCAGTAGTTCCTGTACCAATTCCTGCAGTGATGCCTCCAATACCTAACAATAGGGCAATAGTCATAGACACAGGTTCTCAAGTGTATCTGCCTCTCTGCTCAAAGAATTCTATCACTGAGCTTTCTTGATGATAAGTGACACGAGGCCATAACTGGACCATCACACAAAATTCATGGGAATCATCAAATATCTGAGCAGATATGCAAGGGGTCAATCCTGTGTTACAGGCCCAGTAGGACCCGTTGGGGGCTTTGAGATAATAGCTCCCTTTATAGGGTGTCAGAGTTTGTTTACAGAGGTGACTATGGGTCAATGGAATCTTGCCCAAACAAGAACCTTGTCCGGAGACTTCAGGGAGTGTTAGTTTATGTGGCTTAGTCTGACACCTATTACTCGGGGAAGTGAGGTTATTGGCAGTAGACTGAAAGGTGATTCCTTCATAATAAGGGGGACTGGAGGTAAGGCCGAGGCAGCAACCCAAGGTTTTGTTTGGATTTGTGGCATTTAGGGCCAGATAAGCTCCCTGGACCAAATTAAACAATCTATCTCCTGTTCCCCCAAAGGGAATAAGGAGAGTGCCATTGCTGGAGTCTACGATGGTAGTCACGGTGTTTGTATGGTAGGGAAAGAGATGAGGATGAGGTGAGGGGGGAGGAGGTGATGGCACCTTTTCAGGATTGGAGGGAACTTTTTGGTCAGAGAGAACTATGTTGGGTCCTACCGACTTTGGGTACAGGTTTTCTATTGTTAGCAAGATCTTGAAAATGACTCCTTTATCTGTGCCATCAAGATATCAGCAGAGTCCCCATGTTTTTCCTGAGGGCCATTCTCGATTCGCCCTACCCTGAGGGGTGAAGGTTATGTTTAAAGGTAATGATAACCCGGGATTATGGGCTGTCCCAGTATAGGAGCTAAAGCAAAAATGTCTATTCGTGCTAGGCTTACTGTATCCCCTTGTAACTGAAATAAGGTCCCAAGATGAAGTTGGTTTCCAGTAAGCTGCCCCTGTAGTTTCACAACCCCATCGAGCACAAAAGAAGGTCTTGAATCCTCCACATCTAGCAGCCGTGGCTCGGCTTCTACCATCCTTAGGGCAGACATAAAAGTCAGATTGTGCTAACCTACAACGAGCTGTAGGACTAACACAGCCTGGGGCAGTCATCACGGCAGGGTCATTATCATGGAATGTCCCACAAGGGCTTGTCCAAGTGGTTTTAGGACTATGAGGAAATTGATTGCAGTTTGGAATCGTTTGAACCCCTGTACCATTTAACTGGTGTTGGCCAATAGTAGGTATATCCCAAGAATCCACTCCTGCAGCCAGCTGACAGAAGTCAGGAGTGAGTGATGGCCACCAGGAATAGGGAGCATGGTTTGCAGTAATGCTCCAGACCTCCTCCCCTGTTACTGTGAATATTCGCCAGGTAAGCTTTTTAATAGCATGGGGGCTTTCCTTGGAGATGCAGGAGAGGGGAAGGGGGAAGAGTAGTAAGCAAACGATGAAGCAGGGGTTGGTTTTCTAAGGCTCGCGATGAACAGGTCCTGCCATTGAGATGTCCGTGGCTCCCTTTATTTTCCAAGCTGGAGGCATTTCTGAAAGAAAAAGAGAGAATTTTGTCTCAGGATTATGTCCTGGACATAACAGTTATTTTTTCCTTAATCTAGGGAGGCAATCTGTGTAGAGTAAAGCTTAATCAGTCTTTCTGGTAGCCAATGAGCCCCATTTTCCTTGGAGTCATAAATACATGCAGACCCCTTTCCCCAGATTATAACTGGATCAGGACCATGCCATATTCCAGTTATTGGATTTTTCCAAAGGGCCTGCGCATATCCTTGTTTGGTTTCTGGGTGCCAGTGTCGCTCAGCCGCAGATTTTCCAAAGCGTCCAATGTCAGAAAATTTAATACGAATAGGGCGTGAGAAAGCAGAGCTTTGTGGTTTCCTTTAAGGGGAAATAGTGTCTCTTGTGAACTAAGTTTATTAAGAGTATTTTTTAAAGTTTGATGAGCTCTCTCCACGATACCTTGGCCTTGAGGGTTATAGGATATTCCAGTGATGTGTTTAATTCCTAATTGTAAACAAAATTGTCTGAATTTGCTACTAGTATATCCTGGACCATTATCAGTTTTTATACATTTTGGCTGACCCAGCACTGTGAAGACATGTAACATATGATTGATAACATCTTTGGTGGCTTCTCCACTATGAGCAGAGGCACAAATAAATCCACTGAAGGTATCTACAGTAACATGTATAAACTTTAATTTGCCAAAAGAAGAAACATGGGTGACATCCATCTGCCATAGTTGTCCAGGTATAAGCCCTCTGGGGTTTACTCCATAATGAGGTTCAGGTAAGAGCATCAGGCAATTTTTACAGTTTTTTACAATTTCCCTAGCCTGTTCTCTAGTAATTGAGAACCTTAGTCTCAAAGTTTGAGCATTGAGGTGATGAAGGCGGTGCGCCTCACAAGCAGCTGCTACCTGATCATGTTCCAAATGAGAAATCAAGATAGAACGTGTAGCAGAATCAGCAAGTTCATTTCCCTGAGCTAGGGGTCCAGGTAGGCCTGTGTGGGCACGAATATGGCCAACATAAAAGGGTGACCTTTGTCGGATTAATTTTTGTAATTCAGAAAACATTTGAAAGGTGGGAGTAATGGGTTGGATTACTGGGACCATTTCTAAAGCCTGTAAAGCCCCTACCACATATCTACTGTCTGAATACAAATTAAAGGAACAATCTTCAAAATTTTTAAAGACAGCAAGGGCAGCATATAGCTCCACCAGCTGAGCTGACTTAAAAGGGGTTGTCATAACATTCTTTTGGCCATTGAGGACATAAGCAGCTTTACCATTACTTGACCCATCTATGAAAAGCACAGGGGAGTCCGGGATGGGCTCCATTCGGGTATTTTTAAGAAAAACAAAAGAAGTAAGGGAGAAGAATTGTAGGAGTTTATTACTGGGCATCTGTGTGTCAAGTTTCCCTTCATAGGTGCAGACAAGAATGGCCCAGTCAGGACTACGGGTGCATAACCATTCAAGTTGCTCTTTATCATATGGCATAACAATAATATCAGGGTCATGTCCAAAGTATCGAGTGGAGGCTTTTATTCCTAACATTATTGATTGGAAAACCAGGGAAGGATAAGTAGGAAGGATTTTTCTTTTAGTAACAGGAAGATGTATCCACAGTAAAGGTACGGACTCTTGCCAAAGCAGGCCTGTAGGGGCAAAATCTGTAGAAAAAATGATCAAATACAATGGGAGAGTTGGGTCAAAATATCCCGTGTGTTGTTGAGTGATGGCCGTTTCAACCTTTTGTAACACCCTCTCTGCTTCCACCGTAAGGTATCTAGGGGATTGAGGGTCGGAGTCTCCTCTGAGGATATCCTCAAGGGGGCGTAACTCTCCCTTGGTTATTTTTAAATAGGGTCGCAGCCAATTGATATCCCCTAAAAGCTTTTGAAAATCATTGAGACAACGAAGTGTATCTTTTCTAATCTGGATTTTTTGTGTATAGAGGAGGTCCGGGTGTAACTTGAACCCTAAAAACAGGAAGGGGTATTGGGTTTGTATCTTCTCTGGAGCTATATGAAATCCTCGGTCCTGAAGTGTGATAATTATCTTTTGAGCTACATTTTGTGTTTTTTCTTCAGATTTTCCTGCTATTAACAAATCATCCATATAATGTATAATATAAACTTCAGGGTACTGGACCCTCACTGGATCTATAGACTGAGCTACATACTTTTGACATAACGTAGGGGAATTGGCCATTCCTTGGGGCAATACTCTCCATTGAAATCGAGGGTTAGGCCCAACGTGATTCACAACAGGTATAGAAAAGGCAAAGTGTTTGCAATCCAGAGGATGCAGGGGGATAGAGAAAAAACAATCTTTAATATCTATGACTATCTTAAAATATTTTTTGGGAATGGCCACAGGGGATGGCAACCCAGGCTGTAACGCTCCCATGGGGACCATGGTTTTGTTTACTTCCCTGAGATCCTGCAATAGCCTCCATTTTCCTGTCTTCTTCTTTATCACAAAAATGGGAGTATTCCATGGAGATGTGGAAGGTTCAAGATGCCCTTGTTTTAACTGTTCCTGCACCAACTGAAGGGCAGCCTGTACCTTTTCTTGAGGCATCGACCACTGATCTATCCAAACCGGATCATCTGACTTCCAAGTTATTTTATCGGCTTGGCGTGCAGGAGGAACAGTGGTCCTTAGGAAAAAAGGTCTGTCCCCAATCCCCTTTTATCCAGCTTAGGGGTGAGCATGATGGGCTGAGTTCGTCCTTGTTCAAACTTCCCCAACCCTTTGCCAGGAAAAAAGCCTGTCTTTAGCATCATTTGGGTCACTTTATCATTGGGACTCATCATAATAACCCCCATTTGTGTCAAAATGTCTCTTCCCCACAGGTTGGTTGGCAACCCCTCAACTATAAAGGGCCTTATTGTTCCAGTATTTCCCTCAGGGTCTTTCCATTTTAAAAATTTAGAGCTTTGTAATGTATTTTGAATTTGGCCTATTCCCTTTAAATGTGTGGCAGTGGGTTCCAGTGGCCATGAATCAGGCCAGTATTTTTTTGCTATAATGGTAGCATCAGCGCCTGTATCAAGAATTCCCGAAAATTGCTTCCCCTCCAAGGAGAGGTTGAGTATAGGCCGGCCCTCCGTTAATTGTTGTACCCAAAATATATCTGAAGATCCTGATGTTGAGTGACCACGAGTTGGACCCTTATGGGGGAATCGTCCAACCATTGGGAGAGGAAGGGCCTGTGCGATGCGGTGGCCTGCGGGGATGGTGATAGGACCCCGAGAAGCCATGGCCAGGCATTTTATCTCTCCTTGATAATCAGCATCTACTATGGAGGGAACAATGGAGAGCCCTTGTAATGAGCTGGAGACTCGGCCTATAATTAGGAAGAACATACCAGGCGGGGGAGGGCCAAGGACCCCAGTTTCTATAATCACTGTGCCCTCTTCCGGAGTTACAACCCGGGTGGTGGGGGAACAGAGGTCCAATCCTGCACTTCCTGGTGTGGCTCGGGATAGGCCTGAGGAAGCTGAGCCAAGGCTGTCTGGGGCAACGGGGTCCCCTGTTCCTGATTGTTGCGGAAGGGGTTGTTGGGATTTACACGGGGTTGTAATGGATGGATGGGGCCCCGAAACGGGGCCCGCATCCCGTTTCCCGATACCGCAGACAATGGCTGGCCATTAATATCAGTCCTGGAATGGCAGTCTTTGACCCAATGTCGCCCCCTTTTGCATCGAGGGAAGAGCCCTGGGGGTAGATTGTTTAGATTATTATTTAAAGAGGATCCTTCACCTTGGGTGCCAGGGCACTCTCTGGCGAAATGTCCTGGGCGCCCGCATTTGAAACAGCTCTTGACTCCATAATTTGGCCCTCTAATGGGCGCCTGAAGCACGGCACCTATGGCCATATTAGTGGATTTAGAGATCTTATGATCAAAGGAGTCTACCTCATTACATAGCTTGATCATGCCATTGAGATCCATGGCCTTAGTTTTGCCTCTTAAGGCTGCTCTGCAGGCTGTATTGGCATTTTCTATGGCCAATTGTTTAACCATAATATTTTCTAACCCATCATCTCCCAGGATTCGTTCAGCCGCTTCTAGTAGCCTGGCAATGAACTGGGCGTAAGGTTCATTGTTGCCTTGGACTATCTTAGACAGGGAAGTAGTGGCTGTCCCTGGTGCAGGCACAGCCCGCCAGGCAGCCATCGCTGCCTGGGCTGTTTGCACCAGAAGCCCTGCTGGGAGTTTTTGTTGCTTTTCCTCTGTGGCATACTTGCCCCTTCCCGTAATTTTATCTGAAGACCATGAGGCCGTCTGGGAGCCTTTTTTATTTATGACAGCCTGTGTTTCAGCTCTATCTATAAATTCAGCCTTCCAGGTCAAAAATTGACTTCGAGTTAACACTGACTGTACCACTTTGTTCCATTCATGAGGCAACAAATTGCCCCCCTGAGCCAGTCCTTCAAGGACTGAAATTGTGAAGGGGGCGTTGATACCATAATTTTTCACTGCTGAATGCAAATCTTTTAAATGCCTGATTTTTAGTTTTCTATATATGACCTGGCCATTAGTACCACCCCCCTGTTCCTCCGCTAGGTCTTCCTCCTCCCCTTCGGAGGCTGAGGCGCCTTGCTCTGCACCCTCAGCATCCTCACTATCATCCTGAGTGGTGTCAACTTGTCCCCCGGCATCCTGGGACTGAGTACCGGAGCGGGTCATTACCGGGAAGGAGAGAGAAACGGTGGGCAGTGTCTTTTTGATTTTTTCTACTTTTGGTTTGGCCTTCGACTGGGAGTCTGAGTGATGGGAATTACCGGAGGCGTTGGGAAGGGTGGTGTTGGCCTCCCCTGTAAGGTCAGCTTGTAACTCCTGTATCTGTTGGGCAAGATCCCTCAACTCTCTTTTCATAGAAAGAACATTTTTTAAATTGGTGATCTGGTTTAGAAAAGATTCCTTGGCCTCTAAGAGACCCTGCATTCCTGGTATAGTACAGCCCATCTGTCCCAGCACTGTTTCTCTATGAGTAGGGGCCTTCAGGGCATCGGGAATAGGAGGGACATAGGGAGGCAGGGGGGGCCAACGAAGGCGCCTTTCACCAAACAGAACCTGGGACTGAGTAAAAGGAGATGGGTCATATCTTTCTTTTTCATAGCGCACTGCTTCCTCTCCCAAGCTTACTTCAGACGAGGGGTCAAGCCATTCGTCACCTGACACATTTTTATAAATGACAGGGTAGATCTTTTTACAAGATTGAGCGGCAGTGGGTGGCTTTATTGGGGGGGGTGTTAACTCATTAGGGACAGGCTCATCGATAAGAGAGGGGGCACGCGAGACCGGGGCGGCTGCAGGGTCGCCCGTGATCTCGATGTTCTTTTGAGCCTCTGTTAGGGGGGAAGCGGCTGTTTTTTGTTTTACTTTCATTTTTTAACGGAGTGGCTGCCGCACCTCCAGACTCATTATTGGGAGTCAGGCAGGGGGAGTCTGAGAGAAGATCCTCTGCAAGGGCTAATAAATGTGAAACACACCCGTCTCCCTCTGCTTCCTTTAGAACATCTCTAATCACATCATAAAAACTAAAAAAGGCATCGGGGACATTTTCCCTGTCTCTGAGTAATTTATTAATATCTTTCCCAACCTTGTTCCAAGTCAAAGGGTGAATTCCTGGTCCATCAATCAATAACCAGGGACACTTCTCCTCCACATATTGAAAGTACTTTACTAAATCCTTTTTTTTAACTCTTAATCCTCTCTCCCGAAGATTCCCTTTCATCTCCTTTAAAAAAATAGCCTCTTTAGATAAATTTTTTTCCATTGATCGATTGGACGACACTTACCTCAAGACTCTCCCGCATTGCACAAGTGATGCGGTCCGGGCGTCTCTACCCTAATTCTCTCCGGGGCCCCTTTTGTTATCCGTCGTCCAGTAGGTCACCGTGCCTCGAGCCCCACGTTCGGGCGCCACTTGACCCGTCCCGCGGGCCACGTTATTTGATGAGACCCGAGGAGGCACCTCCTGAAAGATCAATGGGGGTGAGAGAGAAAGGAGACCAGGCGCGTAAAGGAAGACAAAGTCAGTCTGAGTTGCGTCAAGGTCTCGTTTATTGCAAGGGGAATCAGGTTTATATATGCTAGGAGCTAGGAGAAGTAGATAGGGGTATGGAAAGTTACTAGGAGGAAGTTAGGGTAAGGTAGGGTTCAGGAAAAGGTCTCTTTGTTCCAGGGCCTGATCAACGGACCATACAGCAAACCATTATGTTTCAGGGAGTAGATCAAAAGGTACATACTGTGGTTTTGTTGAAAAATGGTTGCTATTGAAACTGTTAACGGAAGATTGGGTACACTGCTTTTTCCCATGAGAATCAGTTAGGCTACTTGGCTCCTGACACCTATGAAATAACAGGAATAAGAATTTAAACAAGGAACAAGTTCATTTAAATCAATGCTAATAAATAAAAAAATACATAATTTTATGCATTATAAAACTGAAAGTTTTCCTACCATGATTTTTAAGATTTATGTATTTCTAATCTAATATTATCTAATTCTGTTAAAGCACTTTTTCCTTCATCCACTTCTTTTTACTAATTTATATTTCAAGGGTGGGGTTATTGAAGCCTGTGTTTTTGTCTGAATAGTTGCACTATATGAAAAATGGGATAGGTTATAAGAGATTATTCAGTTCCATGATTTCCAAGATAGTAGACATCTATATAAGGTGAATATCATTTAAAGATAATCTGTTGAAAACATGTGTACTGTCTGTTATAGTGTTTTAGTACAATAATTCTACCATTCTGTAGGCTGAGACAGGAGTATGGTTATGAATCTGAGGTGAGTTCAAACAAGATAGAAAGTCTGAGGCTAGCCCACCCTACCTTATTAGACCCAAGCAATTCAAATCAAAACTTAAAAAAAAAAACACTATCACCACTACCAGCACCACCACCAAAAACATTTGAAGACTGAGAACTAAAAGTTGTCTTAGTTTAAAAAAATAGGACTTAGTATGTCCATTGCTCTTATTTACCCCCCAGAAAGTGACAGAGAAAGCAGTCTGGTATAGACCTAGAAACTTGATCCCTACTGGGTAATTTTCACAGTGCCAGGGATTTCTATTACATTGCTGGAGTTGAAAAGTTATCATCAATTATACCCAGCTTGCTACTGTGCACCATGACTATGAATAACTTTGAAAGACATGCTCACTGGTGTAATAGTGACACAAGCATCAGTCCTGCTCCACAAGCTGAAAACCATGCCTGGCACCATTATGGGACCGAGAATCCATGGCTAGACAGGTCATAGGCTCTAGGAGAGAACCTATTGCTTCTAATCTTCTAAATGAACATAGTATTAGACTGACTCCTAATGGTTTGTCATACGCATAGATTACTACATCTCCCAGTCCTCATCAGGTAAGTTCCTATTTGCAGTAGATAATAATTAACTTAGAAATGCATAACTGTCTAGGTGCAGAGAATAAGAGACTGTATGACAATGCTTATCCCTAAACAGGATGTCTCGATCACATCCCCTCCTCATAAGACTCAAGAATCTTTGCAGAAAAGAACATGGAAAGACTGTAAGAGCTGGAGGTGGTTGATGACTATACAGAAACAATGTCTTCTGTGCACAGCAGGGCACTGCACATGTGAATTCACAGTGGTTGTGACAGCATGCACAAGACCTGTACATGTCCAAGCCATACCAAATCCCATCATACAAAATGGAATTGGCACTAAATTCTTCCCTAGCTGGGGGCTAATGGCAATTGTCAGCTGTTGAGATAAGAAAAGACACTGTTTTCTCTAACAGCGTAGTTCCTGGTAATACTATAGTAAGACTATACTCCAGTGGAAGATCATGCACGCAAGAATATTTGGGCAGCACCAATTGGTCTTGCTTGGTAGGTCTGTTTTTAAAACACAGAAAGTTAGTGGGTATGGGAGGGAGAGTGGCTCTGGGAAGAGTTGGAGGAGGGGTGAATATGTTAAAACAGCTTATACCAAACTCTCAGAGAACTATTACAAACTGAAAACATATAGAGATCAATATGATTAAACCATGACTTTTTTTTTGAGATGGTCTGAGAAAAGACAAATTTTGGTTTTATTGTGTTTCTCATTTTCACTGAAAACTTTATCTTAGACTTGTGGAGTGATTTCTTTTTTCCTCCTTTTTTTAAATTAAGAGATTTTCTACTCATTTTACATATCAACCACAGATTCCCCTGTCCTCCCTCCTCCCACCCCCCAAACTTTTCCCCCAATCCACCCTCCTATTCCCACTTCCTTCGAGGCAAGGTCTTCCCTGGGGAGTCAGCAGAGCCTGGTAATTCAGTTGAGTCAGGTCCAAGCCCCTCATCCTTGCCCCAAGGCTGCACAAAGTGTCTCACCATAGGCACTATGTTCCAAAAACCTGGCTCATGCACTATGGATAGGTCCTGGTCCCACTGCCTTGAGTCCCCCTAAAGAGTTGAATCTAAACAATTGTCTCACTTATCCAGAGGGCCTAGTCCAGTACCATGGGGGCTCCTCAGCTATTGGTCCACAGATCATGTGTTCCCACTAGTTTGGCTAGTTGTTGCTGTACTTTTTCCAATCATGGTCTCCATATCTCTTGCTCATAGAATCCCTCCTCTCCCCCATTGACTGTACTCCTGGAGCTACACCTGGGACCTGGCCATGCATCTCTGCATCTGCTTCCATCAGTCACTGGATGAGGGTTCTTTGATGACAGTTAGGGTGTTCTGCCATCCGATCACCAATGTAGGTCAGCTCAGGCACCCTCTCAACCATTAAGAGTAGTTTATAGTGGACACATTTTTGGTGTGTCCTGGCGACCTCTCTAGCACTCTGCTTCTTCCTATTCCCATGGTGTCTTCATTTATCATGGTATCTCTTTCATTGTTCTCCCACTGTGTTCCTGATCCAGCTATGACCTCCTGCTCCCCTAATATCTATTTCCCCAATTCTTGCCCTCCATTACCTTTCCTCACTCCCACTTTGCTCATGTAGATCTCATCCATTTGTCCATTGCTGGGTGATCAAGTGGCAGGAACCCTGGGAGTTACATGGAAGGTCTCTTTGATGAGTGTTAGAGCCTCCTGTCAAGGTGAGTTCCTGGGGTGAGAGATGGCTAACTCAGGAAGACAGTCATCTTGAGAAGAAGTACTGAGAAGGTATTGTAGTTTTTATTATTCATGAGAAAGTACTTCCCCCAACAAAACCGTTACCAGGGAGGATATCCAGTGCCCTAAATTAGCACGAATAAAGCAAAATAAACCCATTGGTGGTTTGATGGACATACTTGAATGTAATTTATTTACATGGTGACAGAGAGACTGGGGAATTAATATTTGGGAACTTAAGGCTTTAGAGGAGATACCCTGGTCTTAGAGATGGCTCAGTCAGGGAGTCAGGGAGGTGCTTACAATGTAATTATGAGGTCTGAGGTGGAACCTCAGCACACACTTAAAATATGGCTTGAGACAGTAGCATGTGACCCAAAACAATTTGCTTCTGGGATTTTTACTTTTCTTTATTCTATGTATCTTGCTTTTCTTCTTACTCCCTGGCTGGCAGTGTGACTGTGTGGCTGACCCCTGGAATCCTCTTCTCCATTTCCTTTTCTTGCTCCTCATTCTTCTCTTCTATGCAGCCTAGATTTCCCCTCCTATTTATTGCCTCTGCCTGGCAGCTATGCTTACTCCTCTCCTACTTAGCTACCTTCTGTTCAGCTCCTTATTAGACTAAGTGAGTGTTTTAGACAGGCAAAGCAAAACAGCTTTACAGAGTTAAACAAATGCAACATAAAAGAGTGCTGTAGCAGAAATCTTAAATGATCTTTTTTAATAAAACAAACCCAGAGCCAAGTATTTGGGTGAATACTGGAAGATCAGAGAGACAGAACAAGCCACAGCCACTTCACCTCGCCAGTTCCTCAGCTGGTCCTGTTTCCTCAGACTGGAAGCCTCTTCGTCCTCATATCTGAATGGCTCTCAGCTGAACTGTGCTGCTCAAAACCTAAAAGATTAATCAGCCAAATGCTTCCAGTTCCTGGTCTTCACACCTTATATACCTTTCTGCTATCTGCCATCACTCCCTGGGATTAAAGGCTCACTTCTTGGGATTAAAGGTGTGTGTCATCATGCCTGCATATAACCTTGAACCGATGGATTTCTGTCCCTGGAACGCTAGGATTAAAGGCGTGTGCTACCACTGCCTATCCTAAGTATCTAGTCCTCATATCTGAATGGTTCTAAGCTGAACTGATGCTCCAAAGCCTGAAAGCTTAACCAGCCAAATGCTGGTCCTAACGCCTTATATACCTTTCTGCTTTCTGCCATCACTCCCTGGGATTAAAAGCTTGCTTTCTGGGATTAAAGGTGTGAGTCACCATGCTTGACTCTATCCTTGAACACATGGATTTCTGCCTCTGGAATGGTAGGATTAAAGGCGCGTGCTACCTACCGCTGCCTATTTTAAGCATCTAGTGGGTTTTCTGTACTCTGACCCCAGATAAGTTTATCAGGGTACACAGTATTGTGGGGAATACAATACCATTACATTTCTTCTCTTTTTGTCTAAAATTAAAAAAGCTTATAACTAATACAAGAATAACTATCTAATAAGTATATACAATATATACAGTAAAAAACTCCATTATATATATTAACCATGTCCATTCCAGTAACATTTGAAAAACTCAGACAAACTAATTTTCATTACTTATCCTATGTAAAACAAGTAGTTCCTTTTTAAAAGTATTTTTCTTTTCATAATAGATTCAGTAATCTACCTTTTGTCATTTTTATATATTCCTCTTTTTCTTTTTAGAGTGCATTCAATTATCTACCCATTTATCTTATTACTTCTTTATCTGTTTTTCTCAGGGTAGATTCAGTGATCTACCTCATATGTATATTCTCTTCTTTATTTTTCCTTTTTTTAAAAAAACAAAACCTCTGAATCTAATCTCCATGATCACCTTTTTTCCTGACCATTAACAATTAACAGCTTGTAACCAACCATCATAAACAATGACAATATTCATAAGTCATAAAACAACCAAAAACCTCCCATCTAGCCGCTTGGGAATGTGGGCAATGTTTTCTTAAAATTACTTCCTGCTTTCTAGGTGTGAAGATATCTGTAGGGAATCCTGAAAAGAAAACTTTTCGGTTAATTGTCAAGTCCTGTATCATTTGTCCAGTCGCTGCTTAGTGTGAAAGTTCAAGGCTTGTCTCAACTCCTTGCTCGAGTAGTCTGTCAGCCTGAATCATCTCAGCTAGCCATCTCGAAATTGTCCTGAGCAGTTTGTCATCCAAAGCCGATCTTTCCTTGGTGTTAATCAGCTTAATGGCTTTACCATAGTCCATGTGGAATCATCATTGTGAGATCCTATCATCCTTTGAAGATTCCAAAGTCGCTGTTAGGTGTGGTCATGGTTCCCCTTAAAATTTTTTTTTGTCCCTCCTCTGTGGTTTGGAGCAAACACAGTCTCATAAACGTCTGTTTCCGGGAACCGTGAACGTTCTTCCCTAGAAGAGAAAATCTTCACAGCAATAGTCTTGCCAAACTTTCCCAAACTGACCTTTTTCGATGTTGTCTTGTAACACGATGGTCCTGGCAATTCTCTGAACAAGCATCAGAAAACCCTTCATCCCAGGTAGAGGCATCACCGTCATCACCAATAAGATAAGAATTAGCCAGCAACTCGGAGCAGCAGCCACTGCCTCCATGGTCCCACACTGTTTGTGGCTCGGCCCCAGCCAAAGCTTCTCCTACTTTGGCCTCAAACTCAGGATTCTCCTCCCTCTGCCTTCTTCAGTAAATCTTACTGGCATGTGCCACCACAACTGGCAGAGTGTAGTTCGGGTCTGAGCTGGGGCCCACAAGGCCACAGGCAAGCGGCTTTTTCCTGAATTTGTAGCACAAATGTTGGCCGCCAGATGTAGCAGGAATCTTAAAAGTTCTTGCCAGTTCCTTTGCTGATCCTGTTTCCTCAGACTGGAAGCCTTTGAGTCCTCATATCTGAATGGTTCTCAGTTGAACTGTGCTGCTCCATAACCTGAAAGCTTAACCAGACAAATGCTTCTAGTTTCTGGTCCTCACGCCTTAAATACCTTTCTGCTTTCTGCCATTAGTCCCTGGGATTAAAGGCTCGCTTTTGGGATTAAAGGCATGTGTCACCATGCTTAGCTGTATCCTTGAACACATGGATTTCTGTCTCTGGAATGCTAGTATTAAAGGTGTGTGCTACCACTGCCTATCCTAAGTATCTAGTGGCTTTTCTGTTCCTGACCCCAGATATGTTTATTAAGGTACACAATATTTTGGGGAACACAATACCACCATAGTCTTCTCTCAGAGATCAGGCCTCAATGTCAGTTTCATGAACTGAGCTATTTGTTTCTGGGAGGGCCATGAATAGACAGTTAATCACTGATGCCCCTGCCAGCAGGACAGGGGATAGGACACACCAAGTCTGTGCCACTGAGCCAGACCCTATAGTCAGCACTTGCTAGGCCAGCCAGTCTCTACAGCAGCTCAGGGACAAAATATGGGACTGGTCCATGTCTGCCCAGACATGGGTAACTGTTACCCCAAAATAACCCTAGCCAATTAAAGTTACTAGTATAACTGTCACTCACATAAATCAATCCCAAGTCTGTTCCTATGTAGTCTGAAGACCAGAAGAACCCCTTGCTTTACCCCTATGAAAACCCTGCCCCATTGCTACTCTGGGTCTCTCCTGCTCTGCTGCATCAGATAGACAGTGACGCCAGGGTATACCCAACAACAGTAAAAAGACTTGGCTTTCTTTTTTATTTTTTATCAGATTTGGTCTCTTGGTGATCTTTGGGGATTCTGGGTACAACACTACATTCAGCAACTTCATATTCTTAGCACAGGCTCTTTGCATGTTCTGCATCCCTTGAGAAACTGCTGGCTCACAGAGATGTTTTCTCCCGAAGTCCTCCTGATTGATTCATTGGATTTGCTCTTTTGATTTGTACACATTTGAACTGACAACTAATTGGTGGAGAGTCATTTAAAATTTTCTCATTTCTTTATGTACATGATATTATGGATTGAGAGTTGAGTTGAAATCCATTTCTGTAGTAGGAAAGGGGACCAGGGTATAAGAAAGCAATATATCGGGGCCAGAGTGTCATCTCAAGACAGGACAGACTCAGCGGTTCAGCTCAGCAATTGCTACTGTGGCATCCCACAGTATGCAGGTGAGAATTAATTTAATATGTACATATAGATAAAGATAAACTTGAGATTTTCCAGGGTAGGGTGTATTGACTATATTGCTGTGACTAGAATTGAGTTTAAAAATATTTTAACAGGAACTGTCAGGTATTTACTACTAGATGTAGAATGAACTGTATCCATCCTTTCTGATGAAAATCTAATTATTTCCAAAAGATCCCAAAAGTAATGCTTAATACCTTTGCACCTTAAAGTACAATCTTCTGATCTTCTCTTCATTTCTTCTTTCTTTCCTTTTTTATTTATTTAATCCTTCATTCTTCCTTCCATTTTCAATGTACTTTTGATAAGAGTTGTTAAATTTCCATCAGTAACCAAGGAGCTATTTATGATTGATTGTTGCCAGGAGAGGTCGAATCAATAGTCTTCAATCTAGTGGACCATTGGCACTGGAATGAGACATAGCGCAGGAGGCAACCAGGAGAGTCTGAGATACAACATAGTAAAACCACAGGCTGAAGCATGTTCATTTTTGTTGGCAGAGAGAGTGGCATGTATTTCTCTTTGGAAAACATGAGGTTTGATAGACATGACATGAAGACTGATCTGCGGAGGAATTAAAATTGGGTAGCCCAAAAGAGCAAGGTGATTTTTGGTCTCTCTTCATTTTTCCTTTGTTTACTTTTTTTCCTTTGTTTACTTCTCTATCTTTAATTTTGTTGTTGCAATATGTTTACTTTGAGTCCATTCTTCTTATAAATTCACAAAGTCATTGTGGGTGGCCTTGCACTACAATTCTATGGCTTCTACTCCTCGGATCTGGGGTTGAAGATTGCCTCCCTCCTTCAGGCATCTTTTTTGTTTGTTTTTCTCTTTAATTCTGGTTTGAGAGACTTTCTATCTCTGAAACCCCAGCTGGAATTCACTCCGTAGTCTGAGATGGTCTCAACTCAGACATGCACCTGCTTGTGTTTATTTAGTGCTAGGACTAAAGGTGTGTGTAGGGATTAAAGGCACCTGACTTTCTCCAAGCATTGGAATTGTAAGGCTGAATTGTGTCCCCTGCAATTCTCATGAAGGAAGTGAATAGTGAAACACAGGGGTATGTTTATGATTCTCTGGGAACAAATGTTTTCATAGGAGTGTTTCTTCTGGCCAACATTGTTTTAATTACCTAAAACCCAGAATATTATCAACAAACTGAAGATTCAATCATTTTCACACCTTTTGGTTAATCCATTTGCAAACTTTGATCATTTTTTCCTATTATGTGGATTTTTTTATTCTCCCAGAAAACTGAGGGTTGAGGTTTAAACATTCACAATTTTAGTGTTATGGTTTTCAGACTTCAGAAATATTAGTCACTGAGCTTTAAGGCTTCTTTGGGATGATAGCATTTGGGGTTCTTTCAATTTGTTGGGATTCAGCACATTTTGATATAAGACCATAGTCTTTGGGCATAAGACTCGAACATGTGGATATCAGAGGAAACAATTCAACCTAACAATCAGCATGCTTGGAGAAATTCATTCATAATGACACAAGCCTTTAATCCCTGCACTTTAATTCCAGAGCAAGCATTTGCGAGTTTGAAATTAAACTGGACTACATAAGAGTTACAGTCCACCAGGGATACATAGTGAGACAATGTTTTAAAAAACAGAACAGCAGCAACAACAAGACAGTAAAGAACAGACAGAAAACCAAAATGGTTTCTTGAAGTAGTGAGACAGCTCTGGGCCCCCAGCACTGAGTACTATGAAGCCATAGAATTGTAGTGCAAGATCATTATCTACAACCTAATGAGTTTGTGAGTAGACCTGGCTAACAAGAAAGCCATTTGAAAAAACAAGCAAACACCAAAAAAAATAGAAAAGCAAAGAAAAAAAGACAGGAAAATGTAGACAAATTTCTAAACAGTCTTAATAAATGAGAAACACATAGCCAAATATAGGGGTAATAGCCGAAGAGATCAGAGAATTAGTGAAGAGCCACTGACTACCCTTTAGTTCACCATCAAGTTGTAGTTTCCTACACCAGAGAGCTTCATCCTGCCTAACCTGAGCTTTTATTACTTTCCTGTTCTGCCTTCTCATTGACTCTAAGACCAGCCACATGTCTTCCTAGTCACTGCCTGTCTATACAGACATCCAGGTCTCTATGGTTGGTACTGGGATAAAAGGCTTGTGTCACCAGGCTTGACTGTGTCCTTGACCACACAAAGACTCTGCCTGCCATGTCATCGGATTAAAGGCTTGGTCTACTACTGCCTGATTTCTGTTCCAGGTTCCCTATAACCTCTGATCTCCATGCAAACTTTATCTATTAACATACAAATAAAATCACTTTTCAGCACAATTAAAATATCACCATAGGAAAATATTCATTTTGTATATACATTTTAATTCCACCCTAAACTACAATCCTCCTCACATATCTATCGTACATCATGTAAAACAAGTAAAACATCTCCACTTTGTTCCTAGAGATGAGCCCAGGAAAGGCTGGCTTTTCTATGTTGTGCTTCAGACACCTCCTAGACTCTACTCTCTGTGTGTCTCATTCTACTGCCAAGGCTTTACCTTGTTCACTACACCATTTGAATTCCAAACCCTGTGGATATCAGAAATTTTTAACCAGTTTGGAATGAGTTGTATGTCAGAAGTCATAGTAGGTGATTGACAATCTTTATAATTCCTTTCAGCCTGTTACTGTCCCCTTTCACTGCAGTGACTGACTATGCTTGCTTTGGATGTGTTCTCCTTCCATGGCATAATCCAGGATTGCATAGAGATGCAAAGCTGGGGCTGAGGGAGGATTCCATGTGTAATTCAATCAGAGGGGCAAGTGTCTTTCCCGTTTGGTTAGCTTGTTTTTTTCTGCTCTAGTAAGGCTTTTCACTGGTCTTCCTACAATACCAGGCTGTTCTGGGTCTGGAGACCCTTCAGTCCACTTACTGAATGCTAGAATGGAAGTGTTGACTGCCACACCCACAAGCAATAGGTGTGGTCCAATCTTATTATCAAATGATTGGCATCTCAGATTGAATCACTGAAGCCAGGTACTATAAAAGGAAGTCAACTTGAACAGAACCTCAGATGAAGTAGAGCCGTGACCTGGAGACACATCGGCTCCTAGTGCCAGCTGGAATCACTGGAGAAATTCACTGTAGAGACAAGTAACTGTAGAATAGGAACATTTGACTTCTTTGTTGCTTGAGTATGTGTGTTTTGGGAATTTTTGTGGGGTTTGGGAGATGCTGCTTCACAATTTTGGGAGATCTCAAAGATATAGTGTGGTCCTTTCGACCTTTCTGATTAAGGGTTTAACCATTAAAATTCTGAAGGATAGCAATATGCTTTTTTTATAGACTTGTCTTGGCTGTCCTGTGAGTTAAAGGTTGTTGGTCATTCAGTTTCAAAGTTTTTCTTATGAGTGTTCAGCTTTGTGGCTCTTTAGAATGGGAGACAAGGGTGAATCTTAATATTTGTGGTTCAGCAACTACAACTTCACCTTTTATAGAGAAGGAACAGATAGCCCTGTGCTACTGAACACCTTGCTGTTTTCTTCCTTCAGGTCATAACATCTTCAACCCAGGTTGTTTCTGTCTGATGAGTCATGGACTGTTACACTCACATCTCTTTGTTCTGGTCTCTAGAATAAATTATGTAGGACTTTCTTGAAGTATTTAGTGTCAAGAAATAATGGAACTGTGGTTATTGGAATGTATCTGGGACCCATAAACTCATAGGGAGTGGCACTATGAATAGGTGTGGCCTTGTTGTAGAAGACTGAATGAAACATGCCTTTAATCCAGACCTTGATGTGGAGGGCACACCTTTAGTGTGGACCACACCATCTGGAGTAATTGAGTCACTATTGAGGTTGGATTTGAGGTCTTTTTCTCAAGCTTCAATCAATGTGTAAGAGTATATCTGTTGATGTACTGTGTATCAGTCTCAGCTCTAGCACCACCTCTGACTTTCTGAGGCCATGCTCCCCAAAATGAGTGACTGAACCTCTGAACTGTAAGTGAGCCACCAAAATGAAATGTTTCCTTTATTAGAGTTGCTGTGGTTATGGGGTCTTTCACAGCAATAGTAAATCCTCAATACGTTAGAAACCATCTGTAATAAGACTCTTAGTTGTTGTTATTTAATTATGTCAAGTTTAATTTATAGCTTTAACATATTCACAACTTTCTTAAATAGATCATCAAGTCACAAGAGAGATACTTGACTGAGAAAGTTGAATTTTTTGAGGAGTTTCAACAGAATGGCTTCACAGCAAAACAACTCCTTTAAACCCCAGTCACCAGAAAGTGGCCTTGTATTAGACAACAGGAACTTCCTTCCAAGCCAGGATACTTCTCTACAGTGGGAAGAAGATATCTGTAACTTCTCAACTGCTCAGCTCAACTTTCCCACAAATGACAATGGTTACTGTGCAAAGCAGGAACTGCAAGCAATGTGGAAGTGGTTTAACTCCTGGTTGAAGCCAGAAAAGCGTAGCAAGGAGCAGATGATTTCTCAGCTGGTCTTGGCTGAGTTTCTCAAAACTGGGCACTACAAGGACAAGTCTGTCTTGAAAGAGAAGTGGGAATCAAATGGCAGAAACCTGGGGAGATTCATGGAGGATCTGACTGATGAGTGCTTGAAGCCTCCCATCATGGTGAGTACCTTGGTTGAGAGATGGTTAAGTTATCAATCAAGACAGTCATTTATATTTGGCGAAAAGTAAGAAGATGTAGTGATTTTATATGTGAGTCTGTTTCACTCCAACAATTATTTACAATGGAGATTATTTACTACTGTAAATGTGATACAAATTTAATGGGATTATAAGTTTAAGAAGCTCATAGCTCTTTTGGCTGATACAATTATATTTAGATTCTTTACATGGTGATAGGGAAACTGGGAGATGATATTTGAGCAAAGCCTGTAAGGGTTTAGAATAGAGACCCTGGCTGGGATTGGAAGATGACTCATTTAGGTAGGTGATTTTATATTGTAATTAAGAGTGTTTAGTTGGAATTGCAGCACACACTTAAAATTCTGGCTCTCAGACCTAGTCTATTATTCCAGGATCTGGGCTGTGTAAACTGGGGATCTAATTGAGTTAATGGTTTTCTAAATTGTCATTATAACATGCCATTAAGTTCCTATGTAAAAAACTCAATGTGCAGGAATGTAGAATATGATTTCTGATGCTGAAATGTGGCTATTAAATGAGCATTCAACACCAACACACCCCTAAGAAAAGACCTGATGAATAATAAAGTGCTGCAGTTCAAAGTTTTAGAACTGAAATTCTTAATTTGGATGTAACTGCATTGAAACTTCTTTAAATGTCTAGGTTTGCATAATTCTCAGTTACTCTCAGAAATGGTCAAGGTGGTGACATTTTTCAATCATTCCATACATCCATTTCTAAATGTCGTGGTTGAAATAACTTCTTATTGCCTTAAACTTTAAATTTGGATATTAGTTGGCTTGTTTCATTGCTTCTTTAGGGTTTTTTTTCCCATTTGGGACTGACTTTTGTTCAACTGGCTTGAGTAGGATTCAGAGGAATTATATTTTCCCAGCACTTCAAGTACTGGATTAAAGCTGTCCACCACCACACCCTGATGTTTATTTCAGGTTTTTACTCTAAGCACATGTTGTCATTTCAGTTTGATTTATTCCACATTTCACTCCTTTGATTTTGTTTTAAACTGATCATTTCATGATTGAAACTGAATTCCAAATAAAGTGCTGTCATGTTCCTAACAGCAGAGACAGCATGTTTAGGTGGAGACAATATATGTGTTAGAAGGGTTTCAGTCAAATGTAAGTTGTATTAAGGACTTAATAATAGAAAACAACACCCCTTAGAAATAGAGCTATGATACTAGGGGCATCATCAACCAAGGGTTTTTATCTAGAGTTAGTAGTTAAATTTAGCAACCAAAACTATAGGTATTGGAAATACAACCCACTCCCACAGCAAAGTGAAGTGACAGTGGAAGAGATAGGGACCACTGACAGACTAATGGCCGTAAGTGGGGGATGGGAAATCCTCAGCTATCTGGGAATGAAAATGTCAGAGTCATGCGCATGAAAGCAGAAAGTTACAATTGCCAATATGACACCAGGACACCAAAAGGACATCAACTACACAGTTACTGTAGACGTCCTAAGAATTTCAGAAAAAAACTAACTATTACTAATCAAAGGCTGAATAAGGAGCTTCTAGCATAGCAGCCATCTGTCAGACAAAGACTACAGAAATGTTAAGGGTTCTGGGCACTGAGTAATAAGTATAGATCCTGGGTGCAAGAGAAGGAGGAAAAATAAGGAGCTACAAATTAAGGAGATACAGAGAAACAATAGCCATACAACTCTTTGTTAAACAAAAAAATTATTAGAACAGATAACACCCATCAATTAACAGAAGAAGCCCTAGAGGTGCAAGACCCACAGGCAAGTCTATGTCAGAATTTTTACAGGCTCCTTTGGGTCTTCTCGATCTCCAGACTACCTCCGTCCTTGATATGTCCTACCTAGCCTTGGTATCTTCTCAGTAAACCAGCTATTTCATTATAGTTGCCCTAGATTGGGTGGAATGGGAACAGTCCTTGGAAAAAATGAAAAGCTTTTTTTGATGGAGTAAGTCTCTATTTTCTGAATTGGAACAGTAATACCTTTCCTTGTTCAATGCATTGACCAGGTGAAGAAAATGTTGTGGCTAGACATTGCAGAAACCTAACCTTACCTTTTCCCTTGGTACAGTGACTCAACACTTGCAAATACATTGTGAATAAGGACTTTAGAAAACATAACTTGTGAATGACATAATAACACCATAAGAGATGAGAGATAGACAAATGACCTAACTAATAGTTCAGTGATCCCGTGCAATCAGTTAGAGGACAGGTTTTCACTCATCCACAAATCCACAGATTCATTGGCAAAGGTCCTCTGGCTTTGTTTATAGGTTCACACCTCCATGCAGGGGCAGGAAGCCCTCTTTTCTAAGAACATGTCTTTAGAAGAAACCATCAACCTTCTGAAAGAACAGCAATCAGCAAGAAGTTCAATACAAGAGAGTACAAGGACACCCTTGCCAATCCCCCAAGACATGTTATTGACAACAGGTAAGTGTCAGGAAGCTGCACAGAGGAAGGGTGTTGTGTCAGGATCTTTTCTTGGGCACAGTTTCATAGACTGTCTTGTTTCCACAGGACATGAAGACTGGGAAAATAGCCAAAACAATGGCTGGAGTAATAGTGATGTAAATGATGGGGATAGTAGTCCTGGAAATGAGATGGACTCCCTTTCCCTTATCCAACATTTTGAGTTTAACGAACCTAAAGACAGAAGTGTTTCTGATGGAAATCCTCTGGATTTAAGCAGAACAAGTCAAGTCACCTCTAGGTACCAGGAAGAATTTCATAGAGGAACTTCTTCTGAAGATGTCCCTATGGAGGTACAACCAGAGATGACCTCCAGTCCAGAGCAGATAGAAGACTGCCAGAATCCTGATGCAAGCTCCACACGTGGGGGTCACCAAAAGAGACCCCTCAGAGACTCAAAGACATACAAATGTGAGGAATGTCCCAGAACCTTTAAATATCCCAGTAGACTTGCTGCCCACCAGAGAATACACAAGAAGCAAAAGTCATTTGTCTGTAAAACATGTCATAAGGGCTTCTATACTCGCTCAGACCTGAGAGTACATAAGGTCATACACCAGGAAAATAAACCTTTCAAATGTAGTACATGTGGAAAGTCTTTCAGCAATCAAACCAATCTGAAAGCTCATGAGAGGATTCACACAGGAGAGAAGCCCTACACCTGCTCCCTGTGTAACCGTAGCTTCCGCCAGTCATCTACATACCACCGTCACCGGAGGAATTGCCACAAAGCAGACTGAACTGTGTACCTTCCTCACCAGATAATAGCAGGGCTCCAGCTTACTGTTTCATCTGTAGATGAAGAAGCATGTAGCTTCTAAACAGCAAGTAACCATTGAAGACATGACTTGTAACTTCTGGATTGTTCCATCTGTCTTTGTGGATAAAGAAGATGAGTCTGTTTTATGTTAAGTAATATTTTTCCAAAGCCTTAAATAGCTTATAATTTCTGCCTGATATATATTAAATAAATGAATAGAATTGTAATACAATTGCCTCTCATGAATATTTTGTGTGGCCTGTGCTTGTGATTTTGTGAGTTTTTGTCTGCTTTTTTTGGTCTCAGTTCCACAGCACGAATGGACAATAGAGGACTGTGTTGTCAGTTCTTTATTTTTGCCTTGTTTGAGACAGTGTCTTTCTTGTTAGGAGCTTTGTATATAAGTATGTCTGATACTACAGATTCCAAACATTCTCTGCTCTGCAGCCCTTATCTCTACAGGTTCATGTCAGTGCCTTGCCATTCCCTCTGACTTTGGTACCCCATTAAAGTTTCAATCCCAAGTCTCAGGCTTGCAATATAAATGCATTGCCCTCTCAGCCATCTCCCATGCTAGGAGTGATTACTGCTTAATGTTCAAGAATGTGCCCCCACAGGTTGGACAGGGTCCTGATGTAGAGTAAAAAGCTTCAGTTGCTCACAGTGGCTCAAACGAGCCATCTTTATCAGTTCCCTTATAGTCCCACTGTAATCTTCATAGCTCTATCCACAGGTCCCTAGAAACTTATGGAATAGAGGGAGCTGTGTGGATGCTGACCTCACATAATGACAAATAGAAGGCAATTGGCAAATGTTTTCAACGAATGAACTCTAAAAAGTATCTTACAGAAAAGAAAAAAGACTAATATGTATATTGTAAAACAGGATTCTGTGCAGCGTTGAAGACAAGCAAAGGCTGATTGAGTTGTTGGCATCTGTGTATGTGTTGGTGATTTCCAGGTTGAAGCCTAGCTGAGTTCAAGTAACCTGTAGACATGTTGTGGCAAACCATGATATTCCCCTGATGTATGTAGTGCAGCCTTACAGCTAGTCACAAGGAGCCTTCAATTTATTAAAATACAGAATGAGCTGACATGAATACCAATACAATTTATACATTTTGACATTGAAGTTCTTTGTTTTTGTTTTTGTTTTTGTTTTTTCAAGACAGGGTTTCTCCTTGTAGTTTTAGTGCCTGTCCTGTATCTTGCTCTGTAGACCAGGCTGGACTCAAACTCAAAGGGATTTGCCTGGCTCTGTCTCCCGCTGTGTTGGGATTTTAATTTTTAGGGGTATGCCATCTCCACCTGGCCACTTTGAAGTTCTTATTGTTGGCATACCTTGTGGCTGATCCTTTTCCCAGCATTTGGCTTTCTGATCCCTTTCCTCATGATATGTTCTCCAGTTTTTTTTCCTCATGAGACTTGTAGATTTAGTCTCTCGAGATTTCAGTTTAAAGATTCCTGGACTGAGGTTGTGGGGATTTCTTACCCTTTTCATCTTTAGAGATTGTAGCCTTTGTGGGATTAGAGAATTTTGGAGTAGAACCACAATTTTCCATATGTAATCATAAGAACATTTACAAGGATACATATGTAAAAATTTTTAAGGACAAATCACACAAGAACTTCTTTGTAACATAAAGTATATCAGAAAAGCCATGCTGATTCCACAAACTGGGATTCAGAAGGAACACTTAGTTCTTCATTTTGTAAGAAAATCTTAACTCTCAGAGACATGAAGTATCAAATATTGATGAAATTCCATTGGATCTTAGAGAGCAAGGTGTTCATTGTTCCATCCTGTAGTTTATTCCCTCTCATATGCCACTCAAGTGACATGTCTGGTGTGACAATGTTGTGGAAATATGGATAGAAAAGTATCACCTTAAGGAAAGCCCCACACAGGAAAGTTCTTTCACTTGAAATCAAGTATTACAAAGCAACACCTTAGTATGCACTATTATTATAAATTTTAAATAAAAATTAATTAAAAGTTGTAATCATAGCTCTGTGGCCCATTTGTTTCATTTACTACATGACTGTCTCTTGACTCCAGATCCTACATGCCATGTTCTGTGTCATCCACTTTCTAGATGGCTCATCAGAATACCTGTATTATGTAATATTATGTTCCTTTTTGTCAATTTTTCTTTATTAAGAAATTTGCTACTCACTCTACATACCACCCACAGATCCTACCTCTTCCAATCTCCCAGCTCTCCCTCCCAAGCCACCCCACATCCCCATATCCCTCAAATCAAGTTCTCGAATGGGGTCAGCAAACCCAGCATACTGAGCCTAGGCAGGTCCAAGCTCCTTCCCACTGTAACAAGGCTGCTCAGGGCACCACACTACAGGCACCAAATTCCAAGAAGCCTGTCCATGCACCAGGGATGGACACCAATCCCCCTGCCTGGGTGTTCCCCAAACAATTCGAGCCAAACCACCATCTTCTATATCCAGAGGGCCTAGTCCAGTCCCATGGGGGCTTCCCAGCCACTAGTCTACAGTTCATGGGCTTCCACCAGTGTGGCTGGTCATCTCTGCACTTCTCCTGTTGTGATCTCGATGTTTCCCGCCTGCAGAATCCCTCCTCTCTCTCATCAGTTGGATTCCCAGAGCTCAGCCTGGTGCCTGGCTGTGGATCTCTGCATCTGCCTCCATCAATCACTGCAAAAAGGCTCTATGATGATTGTTAGGGTATGCGCTAGGCGAGTCACCAGAGTAGACCAGTCCAGGCACCCTATGGACCACTGCCAGCAGTCCAAGGTGGTGTCATCCTTATGGGTTCCTGAGAGCCTCCCAAGCACACTGCCTCTTCCTTTTGCCATGATGTCCTCATCTATCATGGTATCTCCATTCCTACCCTCCAACTCTGTCCCTGTTCCAGCTCAACCCTCCCATTTCTCTATGTTCTCATTCCCCACACCTCACCCTCTGACACCCCCTCCCACACATCCAGTCTGCTCCTGTAGATCTCATCCACTTCTCCTTCACTGGGTCATCCATGTGTCCCTCCTAGGGTATTTCCCTGTTAGCTAGCCTCTCTGCAACTGTGGGTTGCAGTCTGGCCATCCCTTTCCTCACATCTGGTATCGACTTATGAGTGAGTACATACTATGTTTTTCCTTCTGAATCTGGGTTACCTCACTCAGGATAATATATTCTAGTTCCATCCACTTGACTGCAAATTTCTTGATATCATTTTTTTAACGGCTGAGTAGTATTCCATTATGTATATGTGCCACATTTTCTTTATCCATTCTTCAATTGAGGGGCATCTAGGGTGTTTCCAGGTTCTTGCTATTATGAGTAGTGGTGATATGAACATAGTTGAGCATGTGTCCTTGTGGTAAGATTGAGCATTCCTTGGGTATATGCCAAGAGTGGTATAGCTGGGTCTTAAGGAAGACTTATTTCCAATTTTCTGAGAAACTGCCACACTGATTTCCATAGTGGCTGTACAAGTTTTCATTCCCACCAACAGTGGAGGAGTGTTCACCTTGCTCCATATCCTCTCCAACATAAGCTGTCTTCAGTGTTTTTGATCTTAGCCATTCTGACAGGTGTAAGATGGTATCTCAGAGTTGTTTTGATTTGCATTTCCCTGATGACTAAGGATGTGTTGAGCAGTACTTTAAATGTCTTTCAGCCATTTGAGATTCTTTTGATGAGATTCTCGGTTAAGCCCTTTAGCCTGTTTTGTAATTGGATTGTTCAGTACTTTGAATTCTAGCTATTTGAGTTCTTTCTATATTTTGGAGATCAGCCCTCTGTCAGATGTGGAATTGGTGAAGATCTTTTCTCAATTTGTAAACTTCCCTTTTGTCTTAGGCGGGTCACCAGAGTAGACCAGTCCAGAACATTTACAGGGATACATATGTAAAAATTTTTGCTCTACAAAAGCTTCTCAGTTTCAGGAGGTCCCATTTATTAATTGGTCCCATTTATTAATCTCAGTGTCTGTGCTGCTGGTGCTATATTTAGGAAGTGGTCTCCTGTCCAATGGGTTCAAGACTACTTCCTACTTTTTTTTCTGTCAATTTCAGTGTAACTAGATTTATGCTGAGGTCTTTAATCCATTTGGAATTGAGTTTTGTGCATAGCCACAAATACAGATCTATTTGCAATCTTCTGCATTTGACATCCAGTTATGCCAGCACCATTTGTTGAAGATGCTTTCTTTTTTCCCGTGGTACAGTTTTGGCTTCTTTGTCGAAAATCATATGTTCATAGGTGTGTGGATTAATGTCAGGGTCATCAATTGGATTCCGTTGGTCCATGTGTTGGATTTATGCCAGTACCAAGCTGTTTTTATTACTCAATACTAGAGCTGAGGTCAGGGATCATGATGCCTCCAGAGGTTGTTTTACTGTACAGGATTCTTTTGGCTATTCTGGATTTTTAGTTTTTCCATATGATGCTGAGTATTGTTCTTTCCAGGTCTGTGAAGAATTGTGTTAGTATTTTGATGGGGATTGCATTGAATCTGTATATTGCTTTTGGTAAGATTGTCATTTTACTTTGTTAATCCTGCCTACCCATTTTCTGACATCTTCTTCAATTTCTTTTTTCAGGGACTTAAAGTTCTTGTCATATAGGTCCTTCACTTGCTTAGTTAGAGTTACCCCAAGTTATTTTATGTCATTTGTGACTATTGTAAAGGGTGATGTATCTCTGATTTCCTCCTCAGCCTGTTTTTCAATTGTGTATAGGAGGGCTACTGATTTTTTTGAGTTAATCTTGTATCTTGCTACATTGCTGAAGGTGTTTATAAGCTGTATGAGTTCCTTGGTCAAATTTTTGGGGTCTCTCGTGTATACTATCATGTCATCTGCAAATAGAAAAAGCTTGACTTCTTCCTTTCCAATTTGTATCCCCTTGATCTCTTTATGTTGTCTTATTGCTCTGGCTAGAACTTCAAGTACTATATTGAATACGTATGGGGAGAGTGGACAGCCTTGCCTTGTTCCTGATTTTAGTGGAATCGCTTTGAATTTCTCTCCATTTAATCTGATATTGGCTGTTGGCTTGCTGTAATTGCCTTTATTATGTTTAGGTATGTTCCCTGTATTCCTGATATCTCCAAGATCTTTATCATGAAAGGGTGTTGGATTTTGTTGAATGCCTTTTCAGCAGCTAGTGACATGATCATGTGTTTTTTTTTTCTTTGAGTTTGTTTATATGGTGTATTACATTGACAGATTTTCATATGTTGAACCATCTTTGCATCTTTAGGATGAAGCCTACTTGGTCATGGTGGATAATTGTTTTGATGTGTTCCTGGATTCAGTGAGCCAGTATTTTATTGAGTATTTTTGCATCAATGTTCATGAGGCAGATTGATCTATAGTTCTCTTTCTTTGTTGCATCTTTGTGTGGTTTGGGTATCAGGGTCACTCTAGCCTCATAAAAAGAATTTGGTAATGTTCCTTCTGTTTCTATTGTGTGGAACAATTTGAAGAGTATTGGTATTAGCTCTTCTTTGAAAATCTGGTAGAATTCTGCACTGAAACCATCTGATCCTGGGCTTTTTTGGTTGGGAGACTTTTAATGACCTGTTCTATTTCCTTAGGGGTTATTGGTCTATTTAAATAGTTTATCTGGTCTTGAGTTAACTTTGGTATGGGGTACCTATCCAGAAAATCATCCATTTCTTTCAGATTTTCCAATTTTGTAGAGTACAGGTTTTTGAAGCGTGACCTGATGATTCTCTGGATTTCCTCATTGTCTGTTGTTATGTCCCCCTTTTCACTTCTGATTTTGTGAATTTGGATGCTCTCTCTCTGCTTTTTGGTTAATTTGCATAAGGGCTTATCTACCTTGTTGATTTTCTCAAAGAACCAACTCTGTGTTTCATTGATTCTTTGTATTGTTCTCTTTGTTTCTACTTTATTGATTTCAGCCCTCAATTTGATTATTTCCTGGTGTCTGTTTCTCCTGGGTGAGTTTGCTTCTGCTTGTTCTAGAGCTTTCAGTTGTGCTGAAATTTCTCCAACTTCTTTATGTGGGCATTTAGTGCTATGAATTTTCCTCTTAGCACTGCTTTCAAGGTGTCCCATAAGTTTGAGAATGTTGTACATTCATTTTCATTGAATTCTAGGAAATCTTTAATTTCTTTCTTTATTTCTTCCTTGACCCATTGGTGATTCAATTGGGCATTATTCAGTTTCAATGAGATTGTATGCTTTCTGTAATTTTTGTTGTTGTTGAAGTCTAACTTTATGCCATGGTGGTCTGATAAGACACAGGAGGTTATTTCAACTTTTTTGTATCTGTTGAGATTTGCTTTGTGACCAAGCATGTGGTCAATTTGGAGAGGGTTCCATGGGGTGATGAAAAGAATGTATATTCTTTTGTGTTAGGGTAGAATATTCTGTAAATATCTATTAAGTCTATTTGAGTCATAATGTCTGTTAGTTCCCTTATTTCTCTGTTAGGTTTCTGTCTGGCAGACCTGTCCATTGATGAGAGTGGGGTGTTGAAGTTTCCCATTACTAGTGTATGGGGTTTGATGTGCGATTTAAGCTTTTGTAATGTTTCTTTTACGAATGCCAGTGCCCTTGTATTTGGGGCATAAATATTCAGAATTGAGACTTCATCTTGTCGGATTTTCCCTGGGATAAATATGTAGTGTCCTTCCCTATCTCAATTGATGTTAGTTTGAAGTCTATTTTATTAGATATTAGGATAGCTACACCAGCTTGCTTCTGTAATCCATTTGATTGGATTGCCTTTTCCCAGCCTTTTATTCTGAGGTGGTGTCTGTCTTTGAAGTTGAGGTGTGTTTCTTGTATGCAGCAAATGGATGGATCTTGTTTTTGTATCCATTCTGTTAGCCTGTGTCTTTTTATAGGTGAATTGAGACCATTGATATTGATGGATACTAATGACCAGTGATTGTTAATTCCTGTTATTTTTTGGTTGGTAGTGTTTTATGTTTCCCTTCTTTAGTATTTGTTGGTATGGGACTATCTCTTGCCTGTGCTTTCATGGGTATATCTAACTTCCTTAGGTTGGATTTTTCCTTCAAGTACTTTCTGTAGGGCTGGATTTGTGGAGAGATATTGTTTAAATCTGGTTTTGTCATGGAATATTTTGTTTACTCCTTTTATGTTGATTGAGAGTTTTGCTGGGCATAATAGTCTGGGCTGACATCCACGGTCTCTTAGTATCTGCATAACATCTGTCCAGGATCTTGTGGCTTTTAGAGTCTCCATTGAGAAGTCAGGTGTTATACTTATGGGTCTGCCTTTATATGTTACTTGGCCTTTTTCTTTTGCAGCTCTTAATAGTTTTTCTTTACTCTGTATGTTTAGTGGTTTGATGATTATGTGGCGAGGGGAGTCTTTTTTTTTTTTTTTTTTGATCCAGCCTATTTGGTGTTCTGTAACCTTTTGTATTTTTATAGGCATTTCCTTTTTTAGGTTGGGAAAATTTTCATCTATGATTTTGTTAAATATATTTTCTGTGCCTTTGAGTTGGTATTCTCCTTCTATCCCTATTAGTCTTAGGTTTGGTCTTTTCATGGTGTCCCAAATTTCCTGAACATTTTGGGTCGTGACGTTATTGGTTTTAGTGTTTTCTTTGATGAAAAGAATAGAAGAAATACTTCTATTGTATCTTCAATGCCAGAGATCCGCTCTTCCATCTCTTGCATTCTGTTGGTTATTCTTGCACGTGTAGTTCCTGTTCATTTACTCAGATTTTCGACTTCCAGCATTACCTCAATTTGTGTCTTCTTTATTGACTCTATTTCAGTTTTGAAATCTTGAACTGGTTCCCTCATTTGTTTAATTGCTTTCTCTTGGCTTTCAAGGGATTTACTGATTTCTTCCCATTTTTTGTTCGACTTTTCCTCGACTTCTTTTTTTATTTCCTCTTTTAAGATCTCTAATATCTTCTTAAAGTCATTTTTATGGTAGATATCTTCCGTTTCTTCTGTGTTGGGATGTTCAGGTCTTGCTGATGTAGGTTCAGATGGAGCCATAATGGTTTTTATGGTTTTGATTGTATTTTTGCACTGGCATCTACCCATCTCTTTCTCCACTTGGTGCAAGTGGTGTCTGTATCTGAGAGAGCCTCTCTTGGTCTGATTAATACTCTTGATCCAGTGGGAGCTCTTGGTCTAGTCTATGCTGATGAACTTTTTGTCTCACGATCAGCTTAGTCCAACTGGCACTAGTGGGCTCTGTCTCAGGGAGCAGCTGCAGTCTTACCATGTGGTAGATGGTGGTAGTGTGACCTGTGTGCAGGATGTCTGCCTGTCTACTGGACTCTTAGCCCAGTTGGGTGCTGGCAGGCTCTATCTCAGAAAACAGTTGCAGTCTCAGAGGGTGGGTGGGTTTGAGGAGCTGGGGCTTTGGTTACAGGGTCTGATGGGGGATGGGAGTAGTCTGACCTGTGTGCAGGAGGTCTGCCTGCCACCTGGCCTGAAACTGGAACTCCAATGGGTGAGTGTGTAGGGGCATAGGGTTGTGCCCCTTGACCCAAAGCCTAAGGGGTGGGACATGTTTTCGGGTATGAGGATAAAGACTCACCTCTTAGTCCAGCCAGGTGCTGGCAGGCTCTGTCTCAGGGAACAATTGCAGTCTCAGAGGGTGTGTCCTGACTGTTTTCTTAAGGTGACCCTTTTCCATCCATATTTCCACAACATTGTCAGACCAGACATGTCACTTGAATTGTAGTGTCTACATATGAGAGGCAATAAACTACACCTTGCTCTCTGAGATTCAATGGAATTTCATCAATGTTTGATACTTCATGTCTCTGAGATTTAACATTATCTTACAGAATGTAGAACAAGTCTTCCTTCTGAATCCCAGTTTGTGGAATCAGCATGGTTTTTCTGATATACTTTATGTTACAAAGAAGTTCTTGTGTGATTTGTCCTTAAAAATTTTTACATATGTATCCCTGTAAATAGTCTTATGATTACAAGAACTTATGGAAGAAAAACGTGGCCAGATTAATGAGTTTGATTTTTCACCCTAAAAAGGTCTTTCTGAGATAGCCTTATTGTCCACCTGTATATTTCTTGACAAACATTATTGTTGGTTTAATTACACAGGATTAGGGCATGTGTCCCCACTAGCACTGTGATTTGGATTCTTCTGCCTCAACTGCTTGAACACTGATTCTCTATCTTACTCATAATACACTAACTTGCTATTGCAATTACTCATGTTGTGGGGACAGCCAAACATAAAATTATTTTTGTTGCATCTTCATTATTGTAATTTTGATACTTTGATGAATTGTAATATAAATAGCTTATTGCAGGATATAGGATGCCTGTGTACGGTCACTTGGCCTCCAAAGAAGTTGAGACCCACAGGTTGAGAACAAGTGCATTTTAATGTTGGATTACACACATATGCCACAATGGGCATCAAAAATTGAACCTTTGATTTTATTTGGTGTGTGTGATTTTTTCATTTTGCTGTCTTTAGAAAAGCTCTCATGTAGGCAAGGGTGGCATGGAACACACTATGTAGCAAAGAAGGACTGAACTTATGATCCTCCTGACCACATCTCCCAGGTGCTATGATGCAGGAATGCTCCATGCCATCAGGATATCTCATTGTTATTAGCTGAATTCTGTTTTCTGACACTCACATGTACAGGTCTTAACCCCCAAACCTAGGATATGACCTTGTTTAGAAACATATGGAAAACTGTGGTTCTATTCCAAAATTCTCTAATCCCACAAAGGCTACAATCTCTAAAGATGAAAAGGCTAAAAAATCCCCACCATCACAATCCAGGAATCTTCAATACTAAAATCTTGAGAGACTAAATCCCCCCAATGTACAAGTCTCATGAGGAAAATAAAAAGACTGGGGAACATATCATAAGGAAAGGAATCAGAAAGCCAAATGCTGGGGAAAGGATCAGCCTCAAGGTACGCCAACAATAAGAACTTCAAAGTGGCCAGGTGGAGATGGCATACCCCTTTAATACCAGCACAGTGGGAGGCAGACCAGGCAAATCCCTTTGAGTTTGAGTCCAGCCTGGTCTACAGAGCAAGATCCAGGACAGGCACTAAAATTACATGGAGAAACCCTGTCTTGAAAAAATAAAAACAAAAAGAACTTCAATAACAAAATGTATAAATTGTATTGGTATTCATGTCAGCTCATTCTGTTTTTTAATAAATTGAAGGCTCCTGGTGACTAGCTGTAAGGCTGTACTACATACATCAGGGGAATATCATGGTTTGCCACAACATGTCTACAGGTTACTTGAACTCAGCTAGGCTTCAACCTGGAAATCACCAACACATACACAGATGCCAACATCTCAATCAGCCTGTGCTTGTCTTCAACGCTGCACAGAATCCTGTTTTACAATATACATATTAGTCCTTTTTCTTTTCTGTAAGATACTTTTTAGAGTTCATTCGTTGAAAACATTTGCCAATTGCCTTCTATTTGTCATTATGTGAGGTCAGCATCCACACAGCTCCCTCTATTCCATAAGTTTCTAGGGACCTGTGGATAGAGCTATGAAGATTACAGTGGGACTATAAGGGAACTGATAAAGATGGCTCGTTTGAGCCACTGTGAGCAACTGAAGGTTTTTACTCTACATCAGGACCCTGTCCAACCTGTGGGGGCACATTCTTGAACGTTAAGCAGTAATCACTCATAGTATGGGAGATGGCTGAGAGGGCAATGCATTTATATTGCAAGCCTGAGACTTGGGATTGAAACTTTAATGGGGTACCAAAAGTCAGAGGAAATGGCAGGGCACTGACATGAACCTGTAGAGATAAGGGCTGCAGAGCAGAGAATGTTTGGAATCTGTAGTACCAGACATACTTATGTACAAAGCTCCTAACAAGAAAGACACTGTCTCAAACAAGGCAAAAATAAAGAACTGACAACACAGTCCTCTAGTGTCCACTCGTGCTGTGGAACTGAGACCAAAAAAAGCAGACAAAAACTCACAAAATCACAAGCACAGGCCACACAAAATATACATGAGAGGCAATTGTATTACAATTCTATTCATTTATTTAATATATATCAGGCAGAAATTATAAGCTATTTAAGGCTTTGGAAAAATATTACTTAACATAAAACAGACTCATCTTCTTTATCCACAAAGACAGATGGAACAATCCAGAAGTTACAAGTCATGTCTTCAATGGTTACTTGCTGTTTAGAAGCTACATGCTTCTTCATCTACAGATGAAACAGTAAGCTGGAGCCCTGCTATTATCTGGTGAGGAAGGTACACAGTTCAGTCTGCTTTGTGGCAATTCCTCCGGTGACGGTGGTATGTGGATGACTGGCGGAAGCTACGGTTACACAGGGAGCAGGTGTAGGGCTTCTCTCCTGTGTGAATCCTCTCATGAGCTTTCAGATTGGTTTGTTTGCTGAAAGACTTTCCACATGTACTACATTCGAAAGGTTTATTTTCCTGGTGTATGACCTTATGTACTCTCAGGTCTGAGCGAGTATAGAAGCCCTTATGACATGTTTTACAGACAAATGACTTTTGCTTCTTGTGTATTCTCTGGTGGGCGGCAAGTCTACTGGGATATTTAAAGGTTCTGGGACATTCCTCACATTTGTATGTCTTTGAGTCTCTGAGGGGTCTCTTTTGACGACGCCCAGGTGTGGAGCTTGCATCAGGATTCTGGCAGTCTTCTGTCTGCTCTGGACTGGAGGTAATCTCTGGTTGTACCTCCATAGGGACATCTTCAGAAGAAGTTCCTCTATGAAATTCTTCCTGATACCTAGAGGTGACTTGACTTGTTCTGCTTAAATCCAGAGGATTTCCATCAGAAACACTTCTGTCTTTAGGTTCATTAAACTGAACTTGTTGGATAAGGGAAAGGGAGTCCATCTCATTTCCAGGACTACTATCCCCATCATTTACATCACTATTGCTCCAGCCATTGTTTTGGCTATCTTCCGAGTCTTCATGTCCTGTGGAAATAAGACAGTCTATGAAACTGTGCCCAAGAAAAGATCCCGACACAACCCCCTTCCTCTGTGCAGCTTCCTGACACTTACCTGTTGTCAATAACATGTCTTGGGGGATTGGCAAGGGTGTCCTTGTACTCTCTTGTATTGAACTTCTTGCTGATTGCTGCTCTTTTAGAAGGTTGATGGTTTCTTCTAAAGACATGTTCTTAGAAAAGAGGGCTTCCTGCCCCTGCATGGAGGTGTGAACCTATAAACAAAGCCAGAGGACCATTGCCAATGATTCTGTGGATTTGTGGATGAGTGAAAACCTGTCCTCTAACTGATTGCACGGGATCACTGAACTATTAGTTAGGTCATTTGTCTATCTCTCATCTCTTATGGTGTTATTATGTCATTCACAAGTTATGTTCTCTAAAGTCCTTATTCACAATGTATTTGCAAGTGTTGAGTCACTGTACCAAGGGAAAAGGTAAGGTTAGGTTTCTGCAATGTCTAGCCACAACATATTCTTCACCTGGTCAATGCATTGAACAAGGAAAGGTATTCCTGTTCCAATCCAGAAAATAGAGACTTACTCCATCAAAAAAGGCTTCCCATTTTTTTCCAAGGACTGTCCCCATTCCACCCAATCTAGGGCAACTATAATGAAATAGCTGGTTTACTGAGAAGACCAAGGCTAGGTAGGACATATCAAGGAGGGAGGTAGTCTGGAGATCGAGAAGACCCAAAGGAGCCTGTAAAAATTCTGACATAGACTTGCCTGTGGGCCTTTCACCTCTAGGGCCTCTTCTGTTAATTGATGGGTGTTATCTGTTCTAATAATTTTTTTGTTTAACAAAGAGTTGTATGGCTAGTGTTTCTCTGTGTCTCCTTAACTTGTAGCTCCTTATTTTTCCTCCTTCTCTTGCACCCAGGATCTATAGTTATTAATCAGTGCCCAGAACCCTTAATATTTCTGTAGTCTTTGTCTGAAAGATGGCTGCTATGCTAGAAGCTCCTTATTCAGCCTTTGATTAGTAATAGTTAGTTTTTTTCTGAAATTCTTAGGATGTCTACAGTAACTGTGTAATTGATGTCCTTTTGGTGTCCTGGTGTCATATTGGCAATTGTAACTTTCTGCTTTCATGCGCATGACTCTGACATTTTCATTCCCAGATAGCTGAGGATTTCCCATCCCCCACTTACGGCCATTAGTCTGTCAGTGGTCCCTATCTCTTCCACTGTCACTTCACTTTGCTGTGGGAGTGGGTTGTATTTCCAATATCTATATTTTTGGTTGCTAAATTTAACTACTAACTCTAGATAAAAACCCTTGGTTGATGATGCCCCTAGTATCATAGCTCTATTTCTAAGGTGTGTTGTTTTTTATTATTAAGTCCTTAGTACAACACACATCTGACTGAAACCCTTCTAACACATATATTGTCTCCACCTAAACATGCTGTCTCTGCTGTTAGGAAGCTGACAGCATTTTATTTGGAATTCAGTTTCAATCATGAAATGATCAGTTTAAAACAAAATCAAAGGAGTGAAATGTGGGATAAAACAAACTGAAATGACAATGTATGCATAGAGTAAAAACCTGAAATAAACATCAGGGTGTGGTGGTGGACAGCTTTAATCCAGTACTTGAAGTGCTGGGAAAGTATAATTCCTCTGAATCCTACTCAAGCCAATTGAATAAAAGTCAGTCCCAAATGGGAAAAACCCTAAAGAAGCAGTGAAACAGGCCAACTAATATCCAAATTTAAAAGTTTAAGGCAATAAGAACTTATTTCAACCATGACATTTAGAAATGTATGTATGGGGTGTTTGAAAAATATCACCACCTTGACCATTTCTGAGAGTAACTGAGAATTATGCAAACCTAGACATTTATAGAAGTTTCAATGTAGTTTCATCCAAATTAAGAATTTCAGTTCTAAAACTTTGAATTGCAGCACTATTATTCATCAGGACTTTTCTTAAGGGTGTGTTGGTGTTGAATGCTCATTTAATAGCCACATTTCAGCATCAGAAATCATATTCTACATTCCTGCACATTGAATTTTTTACATAGGATCTTAGTGACATGTCGTAGACAATTTAGAAAACCATTAAGTCAATTAGATCCCCAGTTTACACAGCCCAGGTCCTGGAATAACAGACTAGGTCTGAGAGCCAGAATTTTAAGTGTGTGCTGCAATTCCAACTAAATACTCATAATTACAATATAATCACCTACCTAAATGCGCCATCTTCCTATCCCAGCCAGGGTCTCTATTCTAAACCCTTACAAGCTTTGCTCAAATATCATCTCCCAGTCTCCCTATCATCATGTAAAGAATCTAAATATAATTGTATCTGTCAAAAGAGCCATGAGCTTCTTAAACTTATAATCCCATTAAATTTATATCACATTTACAGTAGTAAATAATCTCCACTGTAAATATTTTGTTGAAGTGGCACAGCCTCACATATAAAATAACTACATCTTCTTACTTTTCCCCAAATATAAATGACTGTCTTGATTGCTAACTTAACCATCTCTCAACCAAGGTACTCACCATGATGGGAGGCTTCAAGCACTCATCAGTCAGATCCTCCATGAATCTCCCCAGGTTTCTGCCATTTGATTCCCACTTCTCTTTCAAGGCAGACTTGACCTTGTAGTGTCCAGTTTTGAGAAACTCAGCCAAGACCAGCTGAGAAATCATCTGCTCCTTGCTACGCTTTTCTGGCTTCAACCAGGAGGTAAACCACTTCCACATTGCTTGCAGTTCCTGCTTTGCACAGTAACCATTGTCATTTGTGGGAAAGTTGAGCTGAGCAGTTGAGAAGTTACAGATATCTTCTTCCCACTGTAGGGAAGTATCCTGGCTTGGAAAGAAGTTCCTGTTGCCTAACACAAGGCCACTTTCTGGTGACTGGAGTTTAAAGAAGTTGTTGTGCTGTGAAGCCATTCTGTTGAGACTCCTCAAAAAATTCAACTTTCTCAGTCAAGTATCTCTCTTGTGACTTGATGATCTATTTAAGAAAGTTGTGAATATGTTAAAGCTATAAATTAAACTTGACATAATTAAATAACAACAACTAAGAGTCTTATCACAGATGGTTTCTAATGTATTGAGGATTTACTATTGCTGTGAAAGACCCCATAACCACAGCAACTCTAATAAAGGAAACATTTCATTTTGGTGGCTCACTTACAGTTCAGAGGTTCAGTCACTCATTTTGGGGAGCATGGCCTCAGAAAGTCAGAGGTGGTGCTAGAGCTGAGACTGATACACAGTACATCAACAGATATAATCTTACACATTGATTGAAGCTTGAGAAAAAGACCTCAAATCCCACCCCAATAGTGACTCAATTACTTCAGTTGGTGTGGTCCACACTAAAGGTGTGCCCTCCACATCAAGGTCTGGATTAAAGGCATGTTTCATTCAGTCTTCTACAACAAGGCCACACCTCCTAAGAGTGCCACTCCTTATGAGTTTATGGGTCCCAGATACATTCCAATAACCACAGTTCCATTATTTCTTGACAGTAAATACTTCAACAGAGTCCTACACAATTTATTCTAGAGACCAGAACAAAGAGATGGGAGTGTAACAGTCCATGACTCATCAGAGAGAAACAACCTGGATTGAGGATGGAATGACCTGAAGGAAGAGAACAGCAAGGTGTTCAGTAGCACAGGGCTATCTGTTCCTTCCCTATAAAAGGTGAAGTTGTAGTTGCTGAAACTCAATATTAAGATTCACCCTTGTCTCCCATTCTAAAGAGCCACAAAGCTAAACTTTCATAAGAAAAACTTTGAAACTGAATGACCAACAACCTTTAACTCACAGGACAGCCAAGACAAGTCTATAAAAAAAGCATATTGCTATCCTTCAGAATTTTAATGATTAAACCCTTGATCAGAAAGGTCCGAAGGACCACACTACATCTTTGAGATCTCCCAAAATTGTGAAGCAGCATCTCCCAAACCCCACAAATATTCACAAAACACACATACTCAAGCAACAAAGAAGTCAAAGGTTCCTATTCTACAGTTACTTGTCTCTACAGTGAATTTCTCCAGTGATTCCAGCTGGCACTAAAAGCGATTGTGTCTCCAGGTCACGGCTCTTCTTCATCTGAGGTTCTGTTCAAGTTGACTTCCTTTTATAGTGCCTGGCTTCAGTGATTCAATCTGAGATGCCAATCATTTGATAATAAGATTGGACCACACCTCCTGTGTGTGGGTGTGGCAGTCAACACTTTCATCCTAGCATTCACTAGTGGACTGGAGGGTCTCCAGTCCCAGAACAACCTGGTAGTGTAGGAAGACCAGTGAAAAGCCTCACTAGAGTAGAAAAAACAAGCTAACCAAACGTGAAAGACAGTTGCTCCTCTGATTGAATTACACATGGAATCCTCTCTCAGCCCCCAGCTCTGCATCTCTATGCAATCCTGGAATATGCCATGGAAGGAGAACACATCCAAAGCAGGCATAGTCAGTCACTGCAGTGAAAGGGGACAGTAACGCGCTGAAAGGAATATAAAGATTGTCATTCACCTACTATGACTTCTGACATACAGCTCATTCCAAACGGGTTAAAAATTTCTGATATCCACAGGATTTGGAATTCAAATGCTGCAGTGAACGAGGTAAAGCCTTAGCAGTAGAATGAGACACACAGGGAGAAGGGCCTAGGAGTTGTCTGAAGCACAACATAGAAAAGACAGCCTTTCCTGGGCTCATTTCTAGGGACAAAGTGAAGGTGTTTGACTTGTGTTACATGATGTACCATAGATATGTGAGGAGGAATGTAGTTTAGGTTGGAATTAAAATGTATATAAAAAATGAGGATTTTCCTGTGGTGATAGTTTAATTGTGCTGAAAAGTGATTTTATTTGTATGTTAATAGATAAAGTTTGCATGGAGATCAGAGGTCATAGGGAACTTTGAACAGAAATCAGGCAGTAGTAGTCCAAGCCTTTAATCCAATGACATGGCAGGCAGAGTCTCTGTGTGGCCAAGGAAACAGTCAAGCCTGGTGACACAAGCCTTTAATCCCAGTACCAACCATAGAGACCTGGATGTCTGTATAGACAGGCAGTGACTAGGAAGACATGTGGTTGTTCTTAGAGTCAATGAGAAGGCAGAACAGGAAAGTAATAAAAGCTCAGGTTAGGCAGGATGAAGCTCTCTGGTGTAGGAAACTGCAACTTGATGGTGAACTAAAGGGTAGCCAGTGGCTTTTCACTAATTCTCTGATCTCTTCGGCTATTACCCCTATATTTGGCTCTGTGTTTCTTTTTTATTAAGGCTGTTTAGAAATTTGTCTACATTTTCCTGTCCTTTTTTTTTTTTTGCTTTTCTAATTTGTTGGTGTTTGCTTGTTTTTGCAAATGGCTGCCTTGTTAGCCAGGTCTACTCACAAACTCATTAGGTTGTAGACAATGATCTTGCACTACAATTCTATGGCTTCAAAGTCCTCAGTTCTGGGGCCCAAGAGCTGTCTCACTACTTCAAGAAACTATTTTGGTTTTCTGTCTGTTCTTTACTGTCTTGTTTTTACTGATGTTCTGTTTTTTAAAACATTGTCTCACTATGTATCCCTGGCTGTATTGTAACTATTATGTAGTACAGTTTAATTTCAAACTCGCAAGTGCTTGCTCTGGGATTAAAGGCTTGTGTCATTATGAATGAATTTCTCCAAGCATGCTGATTGTTAGGTTGAATTATTTCCTCTGATATCCACATGTTGGGACCTTATGCCAAAAGACTGTGGTCTTATATCAAAATGTGCTGAATCCCAACAAATTGACAGAACCCCAAATGCAATCATCCCAAAGAAGCCTTAAAGTTCAGTGACTAATATTTCTGAAGACTGAAAACCATAATACTAAAATTGTGAATGTTTAAACCTCAAGCCTCACTTCTTCTGGGAGAATAAAAAAAATCTACATAATAGGAAAAAATGATCAAAGTTTGCAAATTGATTAACCAAAATGTGTGAAAATGATTGAATCTTCAGTTTATTGATGATAGTCTGGGTTTTAAGTAATTAAAGCAATGTTGGCCAGAAGAAACACTCCTATGAAAACATTTGTTCCCAGAGAATCATAAACATACCCCTGTGTTTCACTATTCACTTCCTTCATGAGAATTGCAGGGGACACAATTCAGCCTTACAATTCCAATGCTTGGAGAAAGTCAGGTGCCTTTAATCTCTACACACACCTTTAATCCCAGCACTAAATAAACACAAGCAGGTGCATATCTGAGTTGAGGCCATCTCAGACTGCAGAGTGAATTCCAGCTGGGGTTTCAGAGATAGAAAGACTTGCAAACGAAATTAAAGAGAAAAACAAACAAAAAGGATGCCTGAAGGAGTGAGGCAATCTTCAACCCACATCAGAGGAGTAGAAACCACAGAATTGTAGTGCATGGCCACCCACAATGACTCTGTGAATTTATGAGAAGAATGGACTCAAAGTAAACATATTGCAACAACAAAATCAAAGTTAGAAAAGTAAACAAAGGAAAGAAAAAAGTAATCAAAGGAAAAATGAGGAGAGACCAAAAATCACCTTGCTCTTTTGGGCCACCCAATTTTAATTCCTCCGCAGATCACAGTCTTCATCTCATGTCTATCAAACCTCATGTTTTCCAAAGAAAATACATGCCACTCTCTCTGCCAACAGAAATGAACCTGGTTCAGCCTCTGTTTTTTCTATGTTGTATCTCAGACTCTCCTGGTTGCCTCCTGCGCTATGTCTCATTCCAGTGCCAAGGGTCCACTAGATTGAAGACAATTGATTTGACCTCCTGGCAGGAATCAATCACAAATAGCTCCTTGGTTACTGATGGAAATTTAACAACTCTTAACAAAACTACATTGAAAATGGAAGAAAGAATGAAGGATTAAATAAATAAAAAAGGAAAGAAGGAAGAAATGAAGAGAAGATTAGAAGATTGTACTTTAAGGTGCAAAGGTATTAAAAATTACTTTTTGTATCTGGTGGACATAATTAGATTTTTATCAGAAAGGATGGATACAGTTCATTCTACATCTAGTACTAAGTACCCGACAGTTCCTGTTAAAATATTTTTAAACTCAATTCTAGTCACAGCAATATAGTCAATACACCCTACCCTGGAAAATCTCAAGTTTATCTTTATCTATATGTACATATTAAATTAATTCTCACCTGCATACTGTGGGATGCCACAGTAGCAATTGCTGAGCTGAACCGCTGAGTCTGTCCTGTCTTGAGATGACACTCTGGCCCCGATATATTGCTTTCTTATACCCTGGTCCCCTTTCCTACTACAGAAATGGATTTCAACTCAACTCTCAATCCATAATATCATGTACATAAAGAAATGAGAAAATTTTAAATGACTCTCCACCAATTAGTTGTCAGTTCAAATGTGTACAAATCAAAAGAGCAAATCCAATGAATCAATCAGGAGGACTTCGGGAGAAAACATCTCTGTGAGCCAGCAGTTTCTCAAGGGATGCAGAACATGCAAAGAGCCTGTGCTAAGAATATGAAGTTGCTGAATGTAGTGTTGTACCCAGAATCCCCAAAGACCACCAAGAGACCAAATCTGATAAAAAATAAAAAAGAAAGCCAAGTCTTTTTACTGTTGTTGGGTATACCCTGGCATCACTGTCTGTCTGATGCAGCAGAGCAAGAGAGACCCAGAGTAGTGATGGGGCAGGGTTTTCATAGGGGTAAAGCAAGGGGTTCTTCTGGTCTTCAGACTACATAGGAACAGACTTGGGATTGGTTTATGTGAGGGACAGTTATGCTAGTAACTTTAATTGGCTAGGTTTAGTTTGGGGTTACAGTTACCCATTTCTGGGCAGGCATGGACCAGTCCCATATTTTGTCCCTGAGCTGCTGTGGAGACTGGCTGGCCTATCAAGTGCTGACTGTAGGGGATGGCTCAGTGGCACAGACTTGGTGTGTCCTATCTCCTGGTCCTGCTGGCAGGGGCATCAGTGATTTACTGTCTTTTTTCATGGCCCTCCCAGAAACTAATAGCTCAGTTCATGAAACTGATATTGAGGCCTGATCTCTGAGAGAAGACTATGGTGGTACTGTGTTCCCCAAAATATTGTGTACCCCAATAAACATATCTAGGGTCAGAGAACAGAAAAGCCACTAGATACTTAGGATAGGCAGTGGTAGCACACACCTTTAATCCTAGCATTCCAGAGACAGAAATCCATGTGTTCAAGGATACAGCCAAGCATGTTGACACATGCCTTTATTCCCAGAAAGTGAGCCTTTAATCCCAGGGAATAATGGCAGAAAGCAGAAAGGTATTTAAGGTGTGAGGACCAGAAACTAGAAGCATTTGGCTGGTTAATCTTTCAGGTTTCGGAGCAGCACAGTTCAACTGAGAACCATTCAGAAATGAGGACTCCTAGGCTTCCAGTCTGAGGAAACAGGATCAGCAAAGGAACTGGCAAGAACTTTTAAGATTCTTGCTACATCTGGCTGCCAACGTTTGTGCTACAAATTCAGGAAAAAGCTGCTTGTCTGTGGCCTTGTGGGCCCCAGCTCTGACCCAAACTACACTCTGCCGGTTGTGGTGTCACATGCCAGTAAGATTTACTGGGGAAGGCAAAGGGAGGAGGATCCTGAGTTTGAGGCCAACCTAGGAGAAGCTTTGGCTGGGGCCGAGCCACAAACAGTGGTGGGACCGTGGAGGCAGTTGCTGCCGCTCCGAGTTGCTGGCTCCTTCTCATCTTATTGGTGATGACGGTGATGCCTCTACCTGGGATGAAGGGTTTACTGATGCTTGTTCAGAGAATTACCAGGACCATCATGTTACAAAAAAACATTGAAAAAGGTCAGTTTGGGAAAGTTTGACAAGACTATTGCTGTGAACATTTTCTCTTCT
This sequence comes from Peromyscus eremicus, assembly GCF_949786415.1. Classification (NCBI taxonomy): domain Eukaryota; kingdom Metazoa; phylum Chordata; class Mammalia; order Rodentia; family Cricetidae; genus Peromyscus; species Peromyscus eremicus. Next base: position 195,999,236 of record NC_081416.1, read on the forward strand.
AGGGAAGAACGTTCACGGTTCCCGGAAACAGACATTTATGATACTGTGTTTGCTCCAAACCACAGAGGAGGGACAAAAAAAATTCTAAAGGGAACCATGACCACACCTAACAGCGACTTTGGAATCTTCAAAGGATGATAGGATCCCACAATGATGATTCCACATGGACTATGGTAAAGCCATTAAGCTGATTAACACCAAGGAAAGATCGGCTTTGGACTACAAACTGCTCAGGACAATTTTGAGATGGGTAGCTGAGATGATTCAGGCTGACAGACTACTCAAGCAAGGACTTGAGACAAGCCCTGAACTTTCCCACTATGCAGGGGCTGGACAAATAATACAGGACTTGACAATTAACCCAAGAATTTTCTTTTCAGGATTACCTACAGATACCTTCACACTTAGAAAGCAGGAAGTAATTTTAAGAAAACAACGCCCACATTCCCAAGCATTAGAATGGGAGGTTTTTGGTTGTTTCATGAGTTATGAATATTGTCATTCTTTATGATGGTTGGTTACAAGTTGTTGATTGTTAATGGTCAGGAAAAAAGCTGATCATGGAGTTTAGATTCAGAAGTTTTGTTTAAAAAAACAAGGAAAAATAAAGAAGAGAATATAGATATGAGGTAGATCACTGAATCTACCCTGAGAAAAACAGATAAAGAAGTAATAAGATGAATGGGTAGATAATTGAATGCACTCTAAAAAGAAAAAGGGGAAGATATAAGAATGACAAAAGGTAGATTACTGAATCTATTATGAAAAGAAAAATACTTTTAAAAAGGAACTTCTTGTTTTACATAGGATAAGTAATGAAAATTGTTTTTTCTGAGTTTATCAAATGTTACTGGACTGGACATTGTTAATATATATAATGGAGTTTTTTACTGTACATATTGTATATACTTATTAGATAGTTATTCTTGTATTATTTATAAGCTTTTTTAATTTTAGACAAAATAGAAGAAATGTGGTAGTATTGTGTTCCCCACAATATTGTGTACCCTGATAAACTTATCTGGGTTCAGAGAACAGAAAAGCCACTAGATGCCTAAAATAGACAGTGGTAGGTAGCACACACCTTTAATCCTAGCATTCCAGAAGCAGAAATCCATGTGTTCAAGGATACAGCCAAGCATGATGACTCACGCCTTTAATCCCAGAAAGCAAGCTTTCAATCTCAGGGAGTGATGGCAGAAAGCAGAAAGGTATATACGGCGTTAGGACCAGCATTTGGCTGGTTAAGCTTTCAGGCTTTGGAGCATCAGTTCAGCTTAGAGCCATTCAGATATGAGGACTAGATACTTAGGATAGGCAGTGGTAGCACACGCCTTTAATCCTAGCGATCCAGGGACAGAAATCCATCTGTTCAAGGTTATATGCAGGCATGATGACACACACCTTTAATCCCAAGAAGTGAGCCTTTAATCCCAGGGAGTGATGGCAGATAGCAGAAAGGTATATAAGGTGTGAAGACCAGGAACTAGAAGCATTTGGTTGGTTAATCTTTTAGGTTTTGAGCAGCACAGTTCAGCTGAGAGCCATTTGGATATGAGGACAAAGAGGCTTCCAGTCTGAGGAAACAGGACCAGTTGAGGAACTGGCGAAGTGAGGTGGCTGTGGCTTGTTCTGTCTCTCTGATCTTCCAGTGTTTACCCCAATACTTGACTCCGGGTTTGTTTTATTAAATAAGACCATTTAAGATTTTTGCTACAGCACTCTTTTATGTTGCATTTGTTTAACTCTGTAAAGCTGTTTTGCTTTGCCTGTCTAAAACACTCACTTAGTCTAATAAGGAGCTGAACAGAAGGTAGCTAAGCAGGAGAGGGGTAAGCATAGCTGCCAGGCAGAGAGAATAAATAGGAGAGGAAATCTAGACTGGATAGAAGAGAAGAATGAGGAGCAAGAGAGGAAATGAAGAGGAGGTTCCAGGGGTCAGCCACACAACCACACAGCCAGCCAGGGAGTAAGAAGAAAAGCAAGATATATAGAATAAAGAAAAGTAAAAATCCCAGAAGCAAATCGTTTTAGGTCACATGCTACTGTCTCAAGCCATATTTTAAGTGTGTGCTGAGGTTCCACCTCAGACCTCAAGATTACATTGTAAGCACCTCCCTGACTCCCTGACTGAGCCATCTCTAAGACCAGGGTATCTCCTCTAAAGCCTTTAGTTCCCAAATATTAATTCCCCAGTCTCTCTGTCTCCATGTAAATAATTTACATTCAAGTGTGTCCCTCAAACTAACAATCGGTTTATTTTGCTTTATTCATGCTAATTTAGGGCACTGGATATCCTCCCTGGTAACGGTTTTGTTGGGGGCAGTACATTCTCATGAATATAAAAAAACTACAACACCTTCTCAGTACTTCTTCTCAAAATGACTGTCTTCCTGAGTTAGCCATCTCTCACCCCAGGAACTCCCCTTGACATGACAGAAGGCTCTAACACTCATCAAAGAGACCATCCGTGTAACTCCCAGGGTTCCTGCCACTTGATCACCCAGCAATGGGCAAATGGATGAGATCTACATGAGCAAACTGGGGGTGAGGAGGGGTAATGGAGGGCAAGAGTTAGGAAAATAGATCTTAGGGGAGCAGGAGGTCATAGCTGGATCAGGAACAGAGTGGGAGAACAATGAAAGAGATACCATGATAAATGAAGACACCATGGGAATACGAAGAAGCAGAGTGCTAGCGTGGTCCCCAGGAATCCACAAAATGACTCCACTATAAACTACCTGTAATGGTTGAGAGGGTGCTTGAGCTGACCTACTCTGGTGATCGGATGGCAGAACACCCTAACTGTCATCAAAGAACCCTCATCCAGTGACTGATGGAAGCAGATGCAGAGATCCATGGCCAGGTCCCAGGTGTAGCTCCAGGAGTACAGTCGATGGGGGAGAGGAGAGATTCTATTAGCAAGAGATATGGAGACCATGATTGGAAAAAGTACAGCAAAAACTATCCAAACTAGTGGGAACACATGATCTGTGGACTAATAGCTGAGGAGCCCCCATGGTATTGGAATAGGCCCTCTGGATAAGTGAGACAATTTTTTAGATTCAACTGTTTAGGGGGACCCCAGGCAGTGGGACCAGGACCTGTCCCTAGTGCATGAGCCAGGTTTTTGGAACATAGTGCCTATGGTGAGACACTTTGTGCAGCCTTGGGGCAAGGATGAGGGGCTTAGACCTGACTCAACTGAATTACCAGGCTCTGCTGACTCCCCAAGGGAGACCGTGCCTCGAAGGAAGTGGGAATAGGAGGATGGATTGGAAGAAAATTTTGGGAGGTAGGAGGAGGGAAGACAGGGGAATCTGCGGTTGATATGTAAAATGAGTAGAAACTCTCTTAATTTAAAAAAAGGAGAAAAAAAAGAAATCACTCCACAAGTCTAAGATAAACTTTTCAGTGAAATTGAGAAACACTTTAAAACGAAAATTTGTCTTTTCTCAGACCATCTCAAAAAAAAGTCATGGTTTAATCATATTGATCTCTATATTTTTTAGTTTGTAATAGTTCTCTGAGAGTTGGGTATAAGCTGTTTTAACATATTCACCCCTCCCCCAACTCTACCCAAAGCCACTCTCCCTCCCCTACCCACTAACTTTCTGTGTTTTAAAAACAGTCCTATCAAGCAAGACCAATGGGTGCTGCCCAAATATTCTTGCATGCATGATCTTCCACTGGAGCATATTCTGATTACCAGGAACTATGCTATTAGAGAAAACAGTGTCTTTTCTTATCTCAACAGCTGACAATTGCCATTAGCCCCCAGCTAGGGAAGAATTTAGTGCCAATTCCATTTTGTATGATGGGATATGGTATGGCTTGGATGTGTACAGGTCTTGAGCATGCTGTCACAACCACTGTGAATTCACATGTGCAGTGCCCTGCTGTGCAAAGAAGACATTGTTTCTGTATAGTCATCAACCACCTCCAGCTCTTACAGTCTTTCCATGTTTTCTGCAAGGATTCTTGAGTCTTTTGAGGAGAGGATGTGATAGAGACATCCTGTTTAGGGATAAGCATTGTCCTACAGTCTCTTATTCTCTGCACCTAGACACTTATTCATTTCTAAGTTAATTATTATCTACTGCAAATAGGAACTTACCTGATGAGGATTGAGAGATGTAGCAATCTATGGGTATGACAAGTCATTAGGAGTCACACTAACACTATGTTCATTTAGAAGATTAGAAGCAATAGGTTCTCTCCTAGAGCCTATGACCTGTCTAGCCATGGATTCTTGGTCCAATAATGGTGCCAGGCATGGTTTTCAGCTTGTGGAGCAGGACTGATGTTTGTGTCACTATTACACCAGTGAGCATGTCTTTCAAAGTTATTCATTGTCACGGTGCACAGTGGCAAAGCTGGGTATAATTGATGATAACTTTTCAAGTTCAGTAATGTAATAGAAATCCCTGGCACTGTGAAGATTACCCAGTAGGGATGAAGTTTCTAGGTCTATACCAGACTGCTTTCTCTGTCACTTTCTGGGGGGTAAATAAGAGCAATGGCCATACTAAGTCCTATTTTTTTTAAACTAAGACAACTTTTAGTTCTCAGTCTTCAAATGTTTTTGGTGGTGGTGCTGGTAGTGGTGATAGTGTTTTTTTAAAGTTTTGATTTGAATTGCTTGGGTCTCAAAAGGTAGGGTGGGCTAGCCTCAGACTTTCTATCTTGTTTAAACTCACCTCAGATTCATAACCATCCTCCTGTCTCAGCCTATAGAGTCGTAGAATTATTGTACTAAAACACTATAACAGACAGTACACATGTTTTCAACAGATTATCTTTAAATGATATTCACCTTATGTAGATGTCTACTATCTTGGAAATCATGGAACTGAATAATCTCTTATAACCTATGCCATTTTTCATATAGTCCAACTATTCAGACAAAAACACAGACTTCAATACCCCCACCCTCGAAATATAAATTAGTAAAAAGAAGTGGATGAAGGAAAAAGTGCTTTAACAGAATTAGATAATATTAGATTAGAAATGCATAAATCTTAAAAATCATGATAGGAAAACTTCCAGTTTTATAATGAATAAAATTATGTATTTTTTTATTTATAACCATTGATTTAAATGAACTTGGTCCTTGTTTGAATTCTTATTCCTGTTATTTCATAGGAAGAGGAAAAATAGTTGTTGTCTTCTCTAGGGTATGTATTTTTTTCTCTTGTATATACAAAGCTGAAGTTCTAAGCATGTATTAATCATATAAGTTGGAAAAATATAGACCCCATTCTACATAATGTTGTAAGTCCTGGAGGATCAACTTGAGTTGACAGCCTTCCAAAAGTTGCAGTATTTGCTTTCTTCTGCCAGCAGGCATTGAGATGTCCATTTTACAGGAATGAAAAAGACAAAAAAAAAAAGCCTCAGAATTTAACTCCATTTAAATATGCTGTAGCCACCACAATGACTCATAAGATTTTATCAGTACAATTTAGAATGCTATTGAGTTATTTAGTTAATTTCTTCAATGTTTTGACTAAAAAATGACTAAAACCATTTAAAGTAGAAATGGTTTATTTCAGCTTGCAGTTTGAGTACACAGTTCATCATGGGAAAGAATCATGGTATCAGGAGGTTGACGCAGCTGATTACATGGTATCTGTAGAAAAACAGCAAAGAGAGATGCATGCCAGTTCTCAACTTGTTTTCCCCAGTTTATTCAGTCCAGGAATCTAACCAGAGAATCAATGGCTGTACCGAATTAGACTGGGTCCTCTACCTCCATTAACCCAGCTTTAAACTCCCTCAAAGATGTATCCAGATTTTGTTTGCTGGGTGATTCTAGATCCTGTCAATTGGACTATCAATATTAACCATCATGTTACCTAATGTTAGACTTGCACAAATAATAGAGAACATATGTATATATTCATGAACAGAAATCAACAACTGTGACACATTGAGATATTAAAATAATATTATCTTTTCTATGGCAGGGAAAAGAGAATTTGGACACTAAGTTGGGAAGACTGATGAGTACAGTAGGACAACGTATGGAGAATGCCTGTAGAAATGTAGAGGTTGACCTCCACAGCCTTGGATTGTCACAGACTGTCAAACAGAATGCCAGGGTGCAAGCAACTGAGTAGGAGGTAACAACGGCCCACAGCAGAATTGGAATGACTAGGAAAGTCTCTGTCTTCCCAGGGAAGTCTGAGGAAACAATGGGCACAGCAAATAGACAGCATTTGTCATTTCTTCCCATAGAGGAACCTGGAAGTGGAGCCACAAACCCACATCATAAGATCAGATGCTGAACATCGGTGAAGTCAAAACGTGAATGAATAAAATGGAATTGATCACATAAACATGTTATTCTCACGTGCCAAAGATTCTGGATTTTTCTTTGCTCTTTTTTTCTATAATTCAGTTGCAGCAGTGGGACCAGAGTCCAGGCTGTGCTTGAAGAAAAACACATACCTCAACAGCTAATTAGATATCTTTAAGCATATCATATTTTTTTTAATTTTCTATGAGCGATTTTCTAGTCATTTTACATATCAGCCACAGATTCCCCTGTCCTCCCTTCTTCCACCCTCCAGCCTTCTCCCACAATCTACCCCCGATTCCCACCTCCTCCAAGGCAAGGTCTCCCCTGGGGAGTCAGCCCAGCCTGGTACATTCAGTTGAGGCAGGTCCAATCCCCTCCTCCCTGCACCAAGGCTGAGCAAAGTGTCTCAGCATAGGCCCTGGGTTCCAAAAGGCTGGCTCATGCACCAAGGACAGGTCCCAGTCCCACTGCCTGGGGGACCTCCTAAACAGTTCAAGCTAATTAATTGTCTCACTTATCCAGAGGGCCTAGACCAGTTCCATGGGGGCTCCTCGGTTCATTTGTTTCCACTAGTTTGGCTATTTGTTCCTGTGCTTTTTCCAATCATGGTGTCAATATTTCTTGCTCATATCACACTTCCTCTCTCTCATCGATTGGACTCCTGGAGCTCCACCTAGTACATGATGATCCCCAATCTCTTAGCTTTTAGAATAAAAACAAAGGGATATCTTCATGTCATGGAACTGCTTAGGCAGCATTATGACTGCAGTAACAACTGGCAATGCTTAATTTAGAGAGCCATTAACTTGCTAAACAACACCGGTCATGGGTGAGTCTAATGTTCAATAATAGATGAAAGAATATTTAAATTTATCATAACACACACATCATCATGTTAAATTACCTTCTCCTACAGCAGGGAAAATGATTCTTTGTACCAGATTTGTTATTACGGATGAGGATGAAGGGGCAAAATGTGGGAAAAAATGTGTCTAGGAATGTAAATATGTTGATTATCCACAGACTTGGATTGTCAAATGCCACATTATAGATAACTAATATGAAGGACATTGAATAGGAGAGGACAAAGGTACAGACAAGGGTCAAGATGGTTTTTGTGGCTCTGTCTTCAGGGGAGACTCTGAGAGAATGCTGGGCACTGTGAATATGTTGTAGCTGAATCTTGTGCCTGTAGAGGATGCGCATCATGAAGTCACTGGTCCAAACCATGAGACCCAAATACAGACCATCAATGAAACAATGCAATAACAGACATAGCACAGTTACAAGATTGCTAGCAACAAACGCCGAGCAGTACCCCAACTTGACTTTCTTGGTGAAGTTTTTGTTCGTATCAGGTCCAATCACATCTATAGCTGTTTTGCTGTTTAGGAGCAGATGCACAAGCCAGCTCAGTGAGCAGGACCGAGCCATGTACTTGGAGACTCTGTGTTTAAGCTTCATCCACCTGGAGTTGCTGGGGCTGATTGTGATTGCTTGGAAGCAACTCAAGAGGCAGGTGCAGTGCAGGGAAATGGCCCGGGCCACTTGATTACTGTAGAGAGTGAGTTTACATAAAAGGTCACCCAGGAGATATCGCAAGCCCAGCTGTACCATTATGTGAGGAATTACTCTTGAGATAATGACCAAGGAATTGGCTAGAATCAAATGACTTAAAATCTGGTCTTTGGGCATCAGACTTTTTCCAGTGAATACAGACATGATATATGGAAGAAGAACTGACCAGTTGCCAAGAATCCCAATAGCTGTTGGAGAAAACAAAAAGAATCCCCATTGGCAAGTTCTCAGGAACCATATTCTTTTCACCTGAGATAAACAAATTTAACAGCATCAATACAACCAGGAAGAAGACATGTAAATGTGTATTAATTATTTGTAGCTCAAATTACATCATTGTCGATATCATGAAATTTGCAGGCAAATGTATAGAACTAGAAAATATCATCTTGAGTGAGCTAACCCAGACTCAGAAGGACAAACATGGTATGTACTCACTCATAAGTGGATACTAGATATAAGGCAAAGGACAACCAGACTACAACCCACAGCTCCAGAGAAGCTAGCTAACAAGGACCCTAAGAAGGACACATAGATAGCCGAGTGAAGGAGACAGAGAAGAGGTCTACATTAGCAAACTGGGAGTGTGTGTGTGTCGGGGGTGATGGAAGGCAAAGAATGGGGATGAGAACATAAGGAAATGGGAGGGTCAAGCTGGAACAGGGACAGGGTGGGAGAGTAAGGAAAGAGATACCATAAAAATGAAGACATCATGGGAATAGGAAGAGGCAGGGTGCTGGGGAAGTTCTCAGGAATCCACAGGATGACCCCACCTTGGACTCTGCAATGGTCGAAAGGATGCCTGGACTGATGTACTCTGGTGAACAGACTAGTGAATACCTTAACTGTTATCATAGAACTTTTATCTATTGACTTATGGAAGCAGATGCAGAGATCCACAGCTGAGCACCAGGCTGAGCTTCGGGAATCTAATTGATGAGAGAGAGGAGGGATTCTGTGGGCAGGGGAAGTGGAGATCATGATGGGAAAACATACAGAGATGGCCAGCCATGCCAGTAAAGCCCATGAACTGTGGACTAACAGCTGTAGATCCCCAGTAGGACTAGACTAGTTCCTCTGAATATGGGAGACAGTTGTTTAGCTTGAACTGTTTGGGGGGGGCAGCAGGTAGGAGGATCAGGATCTGTCCCTGGTGCATGGGCGGCTTTTTGGGGACCAGTGCCTAGGGTGTGACACCTTGCACAGCCTTGGTGCAGGGGGGAGGGGCTTGTACCTGCCTCAGCTGAGCATGCCAGGCTCTGCTGACTCCCCATGGGAAACCTCAATTTGGAAAATGTGGGGATTAGGGGGTGGGTTGGGTGGAAGTCTGGTGGTGGGAAGAGGGAAGAGAGGGAGATTTGTGGTTGGCATGTAAAGTGAATAGAAAATTTCTACTCATAGAAGTTTATACTAAGTCACATACTTGCTTAATAAAGCTTCTGTGGTTAAGTGATGTAGTGAGGTAGGAAGAGAGCAATCAAATACCTTGTGTAGAACAAGAGACTTAACAGCACACTAGCCTGAAATTAGACGGGAGAAGGGGATAAGACAAAATTCATTGGTTCACAGGGTGAAAAGTGTCAGGCTATTAAACAATGTGGAAAATCAGGCAATGTATGAGATACTGTGTTCAAAGAAGACAGCTCCAATGAGTCAGATTTTGTGATAGATGCCGTATTTGGGTTCAGTCATTTCATCAGTCTATAATGAATAATAAGCAGTTCTTCCAAAATAATGGGAAGTGGAAGATGTAAAGAGATAATAGAACATCTAGAAAGGAAAGACTTTTTCAGTACACAGATAGCTCAATATGAAATTTCTTCAACAACATGGAGGAAAAGTGATAAAAGGTCTAAACCAGAAAATGAATGCTAGTCATCTCTCTGATGCACTTCAAAGGAGAATTTTCCATAAATTCATTTTGAAAAACTAGAAAAGTGTCTTTCAGGCTGGGCATCAAGGGAGCTGGAGAAGCTGTGTCTGAATTTGTAGTGGATTCACATACAGAGGGAAGTGCTCAGAAGCAACAGTTCCCAGAATGCCCCCCCACCCCGCCCTGCTCTCCTTGCAGTGTTCTTTGCTTGAGTCCAGCCCTGTCCAGCCTGTGATGCTCTTTCTGGGTTCCTGGAAGTGCCAGCACTCTCCATCACCTTTTCACTTGAACCCTGGGCTCATGTCCTAAATGTCTGCTGAACTTCAGATTGTACCAGGAATGGTCAAAACCACACCAGTCAACAGTTAGCTTTCCACATCGGGTTTTCAATCAAGACTAGTATTCATAATTCTCATGATAAAGTGCTGAGGATAATAGTAACTGTGTTTTCTGTACATCCCTTAAGCTGATGTAGAAGGGTATCTATTGTCCCAAACTTTTGCAAAACTAACTGGAAGAATTCTCAGTTGAAACACAGGAATTCTAAATGAGTCTGCAATGAGGAGGAGCCAATCATACTGTGTGGGCATTGTTGCTCAATATGCACACTGTCCATTCAGTCACACAAAAGCTGTGGTTTAAAGTACCTATTTCTTTAAGAAAATAAATCATCTTTTTTTAGGAAGTCATTAATGGCTTACACACCTGTGATTTTAAGATTGGTAACTTTGGGGGCTGGGAGATGGGTTAGTAGTTAAAAGCACTTGCTGTTCTTTCAAAGAACCTGGGTTCTGTTTGTGACACCCACAGAGTGCCTCACCACTGCCTGCAACTCCGGCTCTAGGAAGAATCTGATACCTCTGGGCTCTACTGGCTCCTGTACACATAAATGAACATACCCACAAACAGATAGAAACACAAATACCTGTAATCTAAAATAATAGAAATAAATCTTAAAAGTAACTTTTCTCCAAAAGGAGGGAAAAATAAGAGCAGAATTCAACCCCTAAAATGGATAATACATGGGCAGAATAGATGGGGTAAAAGGTAAGAGCACTTACTACAAGTATCAAGACCTGAGATAAGCTCACACTGCCTACACGATATTGCTTGGGGTTGTTGGTCATCAACTTAGAAAAAAAAAAAAACCACAAGCTCTAGATTCAGCCAGAGATCTTGTTTAAATAAAAACGGTAGAGAGGAAAATGGAAGAATATCCAACCACTCCTCTGCTAGCCATACACATATACTACATTATCTATTATCTATCTACATATCTGTCTATCTCTGTGTATCTCTATGTATCTATGTATGTATGTATCTATCTACCTACCTCCCTATGCAACATGTATCTGTGTATCTACCTACCTACCTACCTACCTACCTATTTATCATCTATTTATTATCTATCTATCTGTCTGTCTGTCTAACTGGATGTTTTCATTTGCATGTATATTCATAACACATATAGAAATGAGTGGAGTCAATGTATCATAAGATAAGAAGGGACCCTTTGGAGCTTCCTGAATGCACAGAGAGGGAAAGGCAGGAAACTGTCCATCATCCTTTGCCAGCAAAAAATAGGTTCCATTTCATGTGAAATCCTTTTTATCATCTTACTTCAGTACTTAGCAACAGTAACTTTCCCTTATTCCCTCTAAATATAGATTCTCCAGTCACTTGTGGCTTGGTATAAAGAGAAAATGTACTTACTGTGTGTTCTGTTTAACACAGAAGTTGGAGTAAGCAACTGAGTCTGTCTTGTTGAGATGAGACTCTGGTCCCTTACTTACAGGCGTATAGTTCCCTGGTCTTTTCCCTCACAGGACCTGTGATTTTCAGCTCTAGATCCATAACAGCATCTACATGGGGAATTAAGAATACCTTTTCAACAGCCATGCTCCAATTACCTGTAAAAGAAAAAAGTCCAGATTAAGACAGCAAATCCAAGAAGGCATTATAAAGAGTTGGGAAAAACTTTTCTGTGAGTCCTTAGAGTACTCGGGGTGTCACAAGGAGAGCCACACAAGTCCCATGCCTAGAGCGGAGGAGAGGGAACGAGGGAAATATGTGGCTTTCTCTGGATTTGAGCAGACTTGTCAGCTTTAACTCACCACCTAATATCTTAGGTGATGTCAGAAGTCAATAACCAGCACCAAGGGGCCTTGAAATGGGAGATTCCAGGAAAATTTTACATCTCACTTCTTTGAAGCGGCATTTTCTAAGAGCTTCTCATTTCATTTCTGTGCAGCTGGAGTCCATTCATTTTCATGTCTGAAGAAACACTAGTGCATGTGTTTACAGTTATATATCTGAACAGCTGATGTGCGGATTCCAGTTTTGAGATTGCATAAATGAGAATTTTGAGCTTGTATAAATGAGGATTCTCTGAACTTCCTAGCAAAGGGATTCTATTTGCAATGTGCATGTATTTTGATGGCATAAATTTAAGAAAGAATCATTGGTTAGGGGGGTTTACGTTTATTTTAAAATACGTTTCTTTATGATTTTAAAACACACACACACACACACACACACACACACACACACACACAGAGTGTAGCCTGGTCATACCTACTCCCCCACCTCTTTTCCAATATCTCCTCTCCAGTATATCTACCTCTCAATTTCACATCCTTTCTTTTTTTTTTGTTTCTCTTTTTTGTGTGCCCCACTGAGTCCAATTAGTACTACTAATAGCTCATGGGTGTGGGTCATCACTGTTGTTTGGTCAACTTAGTTCTCAAACACCCAAGGAAAAGTCACTCTCCTGCTCTCAGTACCGACCACTTGCCAATGGTGCCATATATAGGAGTGGGGCATTAGTAACCCTTCCCCCATCCATTCTGGAATCTTCACTGGCTGAACATTGTGTAGATCTAATGCCCGTAACCACAGTGGCTGTGAGTCCAGATGGGAAGCAGGCATGTCATATACAGAAGACAGAATTTCATAGCTGTCCTCTGTATCTTCTATATTGTAATTTTCTTTCTGTATCTTCTTATATGCCGTGTCCCCTGCACCTGGAGTAATGGATGTCTATGGCTGAGTACTCACAACTCATTCTCAGCACTTGACTTGTTATGAGTTCATGCATTAACTGCTACAAAAAAGAAGCTTCTCTGACCAAGGTTTAGTATAACACAAATCTATGAGTACAAACATAAATATTTAAAAGGCAGCAGTTGGACAATATGACTACTTAAGAAAACAGCTGTGGTAGGTTGCCCTATAGGGTCTATGATCTCCCAAGATTTGGAGATTTGACCAGATTTGCAGGAATAGGCATGAATTCCCTCTTGTGTTATTAGCCCCAGATAAAATAAGAAAGCAACTGGTTATCTGAGTAACAACCATGTCACTAATGTACCATTTGCACATCTTGCTTGGGTAGGTCATTATTGTAGCCTGCAGGGTCCAGTGCTGAATAAGACCATTAATGTCTCTTCTCTCCCACAAGCTGATGTAGCACCTCCAGGACTATGCCACCTAGCCATCAGGAAAATAGTTTCCTGGTCAGTTCAAGATTAATTTTTCTATGTTCTGCAACTAATCTGTATGGTGTACTCAGAAAGAGAGTCTTACCACCCAGTTCAAGTAAGCAACCAAGAACAATAGCCATACCTCAATGGTTTGGGAGTCTGGGGGTTGCAGCACACATTCTTGTTGGACTATCTTTGTACCACCAGCCCACAAATAATGACCCAGAGATTTATTATTAACTATGAAGCTTCGCCTTAGCTTATGCTCTATCACAACCAGCTCTTTTAACTTAATTAACCTATGTATTTTCTAATCTACATTTTTCCATGTAGCTCTGTTAGCCTCTCTTAGTTGGGCACATCTGACTTGTTCTGATTCTGCTGGCAAAATCCCATTTTCCTGCTTCCTCCTCCCAGTTTCTCTCTCTCTGCCTGGAAGTCCTGTCTATTCTCTACTGTCTACCTATTATCCATTTAGCTCTTTATTAAACCAGTCAGAGCAACACATCTCTATGCAGGATACCAATATTCTGCAACACAGGAGACTCTCCAAATAATAAATAAAGAAATATATATCTCATCCAGAAGCAGAATTTTTGTTTGAAAACCCATGGTTTCTGCTAAATCATGCTGAATATCTCCGTTAAAATTCCTTATTAAATTGTATTTTCCAATCAGGTTATACACTGGTAAATTATTACATGAGTTTCCCAAACATCATTAGTTTTGGTTGAATCACACCTCTCCCAAATAGCTCCCATTCCTCTTCTACCACCTCACTGGCACAAATGATTCAGAAGTACGACTTTACAACATTGGGTTTAGGGTTCACCTAGGCTACTATTTCCAGAAGTTATTACTTCTGATCTATTCTATTCAGTTCAGTTTCTCAACATGAGTTGATTTTCAGCCCATCTCAGCACATCCCACAAACCCCAAATGCTCTATTTCCCAGCACCAACCCTTCATATAAACCCCAATTCTACTGATAAAACTATCTTCAACCTCATGCTCCTAGAGGAATACAATAAAATACTCATTTCAAGATTTAAAAAGACAGCCAGGGAACTCTGACTGAACATTCAGGAAAGGTTAGTCCATCTGATGTATTTTCTCAGGATCACAATTACTTCACCAAAAAGTAATCAAAAATTTTCAAGTTATGTATAATTTGTACATATATGTGTTAAATGCTGGGCACTGCCTAACACTGCACACATTTCACAGACAATTTTGAGTGTGAATGCTGTCACAGGATAGATTATCAATGGGTTTATAAAGCCAGGAGCCAGTTCTATAAAGATGCTATTTCAAATGACTGAAATTCCTAGATACTTTGCAGTGTCTCCTACTTTCATGTAAGTCATTCAGTTGAAGGACTAAGACTACAGTCAAGGCTGTTCCTGTTGTGAAATTCATATAAAACATTCTGCTTGATCAGGTCTAAGGAGACAGAGTCATGATTGATGAAGGAACACATGAATATATTAGAGAAAATAAGCTACTAGAACATGTAAAAATAGTTTAAAATTTTACATTTTCTACAATGAAGAAAGTACAACCTGGAGGGAGAATTTTATTTCTGAGGAGAACGAAAGGGCTGGATCTGGAAAAACTTGTTTGTAGAATTGCAAATATTTTTAGGACTGATCAACCTGAATTATCAAAGAACACCATATAAAGAACCCGGATGGAAAAGATGGAGTAGCAGGTGACAAGGGTCCACATAAAGATCAGAATGGATTGAATGTCTCTGGATACAGGGGAGACTCTAGGGCAGTCCTGGGCACTGTGAATATGCTGTCCCTTCTTTCTTGTGCCTGTGGAGGATGCACACCATGGTGACACTAGTTCAGACCTTGAGACCCAAATACAGACCATCACTGAAGCAGAACAGAAACAAATACAGTGAATCTGTAATGGTTCCAGAAACAAACCCAGCACAGTATCCAAAACTGAATCTGTTGGTGCCATTCCTGCTCTTATGAGGATCTGTTACTCTCACAGCAGTTGTGATGTTGAGGATCAGATGCACAAACCAGCTAAATGAGCATGAGGAACCAATGTACTTGATGGCTCTGTGTTCAAGCTTAATCCATCTCGTGCTGCTGGGGCTGGTTGTGATTGCTTGAAAGCAGCTGAGGAGACACGTACGTGGTGCACAGGGAAACACCTTGGGGTACTAGAATAAAGTACACAACAAGTTCACATATAAAGTCACCCAGGAAAGATTTCAATCCAAATTCTGACACTATTTGTGGAATCCTTCTTGAGATAATAACCAAAAAGTTATCAAAGATTAGATGTTTTATAATCAGGTCTTTCAGCATCAAACACTTTTCAGTACATATCAAAATGAAATAATGAAGCAGAAGTGACCAGTTGCCCAGGATTCCTATGGCTGTCTGGGAGAAGAGGATCCCTACTGCTACATTCTCAGGAGTCATTCTTTCTCTATCGAGAAAAAAAAAGGATATGGATAAATTACTGATATTAAAGAATCAAGGGGAGGAAACTTGATACCTTATGTTAAGGAATATTTTCTGTTGAGATAAACAATATAAATTTTAAACACTGAAGGCTTGAAACTATCCTGCATTCTCAACTTTGGAAACTTCTATTCATCAATCAAAAGCCTTTCCTTGTGTAGGCCAAATATTCCTCTTTGTGTTGGTATTGCTCAGTCTTTTTTTTTTCATTTTCTAATCTTTTAAAAAAATATTTAAATTTATTTGTGTGTATGTGTGTGGGCATGTGTGTATGTAACCGTGTTTTTTAGTTCCTACAGAGATGAGAAGTGCCAGGCATTACAGGCTGTTGTGAGCCATCTGAAACAGATGTTGTGAACCAAAAGAAGTCTTCTACAAAACCAGCCAGTTATGAACTGCTGAGCCATCACTTCAGTCCCCTAGCACCTGGTATCTCCCTAGCCACATGATATCTCTTTCTATCATGATATCTCTTTCGTTGTTCTCCCACTCTGTCCCTGTTCCAGCTTGACCATCCCATTCCCTTATGTTCTCATCCCCCATCACCTGCCCTCCATTGCCCCCCATCCCCATTTTACTCATGGATGTCTCATCTATTTCCCCTTCCTATGGTGATCCATGTGTCCAGCTTAGAGTCCTCCTTGTTAGTTAGCTTCTTTGCAGCTGTGGGTTGTAGTCTGGTTTTACTTTGCCTTACATTTAGTATCCACTTATGAATGAGTACATACCATGTTTATATGTACTTCTGAATCTGGGTTACCTCATTCAGGATGATATTTTCTAGTTCTATCCATTTGCCTGCAAATTTTATGATGTCATTGTTGTTGCTGCTGAGTAGTACTCCATTGTGTATATGCACTACATTATCTTTATCCATTCTTCAGTTGAGGGTTATCAAGGTGGCTTTCAGGTTCTGACTATTACAAATAATGCTGCTATGAACATAACTTAGCATGTATCCTTGTGGTAAGATTGAGCATTCCTTGGGTATATGCCCAAGAGTGGTATAGTTGGGTCTTGTGGTAGATTGATTCCCAATTTTCTGAGAAATTGCCATACTGATTCCAAACTGGCTATACAAATTTACACTTGCACCAACAGTGGAGGAGTGTTCCCCTTGCTCCACATCCTCTCCAACATAAACTGTCTGCAGTGCTTTCATTAGCCATTCTGACAGGTATAAGATGGTATCTCAGGGTGGTTTTTATTTGCATCTCCCTGATGACTAAAGATGCTGAGCAATTCCTTAAATGTCTTTCAGCCATTTGAAATTTGTCCATCGAGAATTCTCTGTTTAAGCTCTATAGCCCATTTTTTTAATTGGATTGTTCGTTATCTTGATGTCTAGTTTCTTGAGTTCTTTATATATTTTGGAGATCAGCCCTCTGTAAGATGTGGGGTTGGTGATGATCTTTTCCCATTCTGTAGGCTGTCATTTGGTCTTATTGAGAGTGTACTTTGCTCTACAAAAGCTTCTCAGTTTCTGGAGGTCCCATTTATTAAATGTTGCTCTCAATGTCTATGTTACTGGTGTTATATTTAGGAAGTGGTCTCCTGTACCAGTGTGTTCAAGGATACTTCATAGTTTCTCTTGTATCAGGTTCAGTGTAACTGGCTTTTTTTTCTATAAAATATAAACCATTTATCTTTTTTTAATTTTGCAATACAATTCAGTTCTACATTTCAGCCACAGATTCCCTTGCTCTCTCCCCTCAAGCCATCCTCACCTTCCCCCTAGCCCATCCCCCCTTCCCACCTCCTCCAGGGCAAAGCCTCCCCTGTGGACTGAGATCAACCTGGTAGACTCAGTCCAGGCAGGTCCAGTCCTCTCCTCCCAGGCCAAGCCAAGTGACCCTGCATAGGCTCCAGGTTTCAAACAGCCAATTCATGCAATGAGCACAGGACCCAGTCCCACTGCCTGGATGCCTCCCAAACAGATCAAGCCAATCAACTGTCTCACCCATTCAGAGGGCCTGATCCAGTTGGGAACCCCTCAGCCATTGTTTTTATATTGAGGTCTTGGATAGACTGGGACTTGAGTTTTGTGCATGGTGATAGATATTGATCTATTTGCAATCTTCTGCAAGTTGACATTCAGTTATGCCAGCACCATTTGTTGAAGATGCTTTCTTTTTTCCATTGTACAGTTTTGGCTTCTTTTTCAAAAATGAGATGTGCATATGTGTTTGGATTAATATCAGGGTCTTTAGTTCTATTTCATTGGTCCATATATCTGTTTCTATGTCAATACCAAGCTGTTTTTTTTATTACTATAGCTCTATAGTAGAGCTTGATGTCAGGGATAGTAATGCCTCCAGAGGTGGTTTTGTTGTGCAGTATTGTTTTAGCTATCCTGGGTTTCTTGTTTTTACAAATGAAGTTGAGTATTGTTCTTTCCAAGTCTGTGAAGAATTGTGTTGGGATTTTGATGGGGATTGCATTGAGTCTGTAGATTGCTTTTGGTATGACTGCCATTTTTACTGTGTTGGTTTTACTATGACCATTGGAGATCTTTCCATTTTCTGATGTCTTCTTCAGTTTCTTTCTTCAGAACCTTAAAGTTCTTGTTATACAGGTCCTTGCTTAGTTAGGATTACCCCAAGGAATTTTATATTATTCGTAGATTTGTAAAGGGTAGTGTTTCTCTGATTTCTTTCTCAACCTGGTAATCATTTGTATATAGGAGAGCTACTGATTTTTTTGAGTTAATCTTGTATCCTGCCACATTACTGAAGGTGTTTGTCAGCTGTAGGAGTTCTCTCATAGAATTTTTGGATCATTTATGCATACTATCATATCTTCTGCAAGTAGAAAAATTTTGACTTCTTCTTTTCCAATTTGTATAACCTTGATCACCTTTTGTTGTCTTATTGCTCTAGAAAAACTTTGAGTACTATTTTGAATAGATATTGGGAGAGTGGACAGCCTTGTCTTGTTCCTGATTTTAGTGGAATCGCATTGAGTTTCTCTCCATTTAATTTTATAGTGGCTGTCTGCATGTTGTAAATTGCCTTTATTATGTTTAGGTATGTTTCTTGTATTCCTGATCTCTCCAAGATTTTTATCATGAAGGAGTATTGGGTTTTGTCAAAGACTTTTTCAGCATCTAATGAGATGATCATGTGGTTTTTTCTTTCATTTTGTTTACATGGTGTTATATATTGACAGATTTTCATATGTTGAATCATCCTTGCATCTCTGGGATGAAGCTAACTTGGTCATAGTGGATAATTTTTTGATGTGTTCTTGGATTTAGTTTGCCAGTATTTTATTAAGTATTTTTGCTTCAATGTTTATGAGGGAGATTGGTCTGTAATTCTCTTTCTTTGTTGCATCTTTGTGTGGTATGGGTATCAGTGTAACTATAGACTCATAAAAAAGAGTTTAGTAAAGTTCTTTCTGTTTCTATTGTGTTGAACAATTTGAGGAGTATTGATATTAGTTCTTCTTTGAAATTCTTGTAGAATTCTGCACTGAAACCATCTGGCCCTGGACTTTTTTTGACTGGGTGTCTTTTAATGACTGTTTCTATTCCCTTAGGGTTTGTAGGTCTATTTAAATTGTTTATCTGATCTTGATTTAATTTTGGTATGTGGCACCTATCCAGAAACATGGCCATTTCTTTTAGATTTTCAATTTTGTGGAGTACAGGTTTTGAAGCATGACATGATGATTCTCTGGATATCCTCATTGTCTGTTGTTATGTTTGTTTGGTTTCTTTATTATTAGAAACATGGTTTTACTGGGTAACCTTGAATGGCCAGGAACACAGGGAAATTATATATCCTCTGCTTCCAAAATGCTCAATTAATGATGCTGACAACTACAGAGTACTATTTATTTGAGTTTCTTAATCTGTACACAAGTTCTCATTTCACAATTTCTTTTATTCCACATTCACACTCTTTTGAGCTTTGTTTTAAATTGAGAATTTCATGACTGAAACCAATTCCAAGTACACTGCTGCCATAATGGCCAGTCTGTTCCTAAGAGCAGAGGCAGTGTGCATCTGTGGAGAAAATGTATGTGAGGGAGGATCAGATGAAGTTAGGCCCATGTGGTAAACAAAGGCTGGTCCCTTAAAGAAAGGCTGATTCTCCTTTAATGGCTTGAAGACTGCAAGACAACATTGTGGCCAGAGCTCATAAGAAACTAACTTTTTTTTCTCTAGCAACAGGGACTCAACATTGGAAACACTGTAAATAGTGACTTTAGAGAAAATAACCTGGGAATGCCAGCATGGCATCATTAGAGATGAGGGATAGAGAAATGAACCAACCTTTAGTCTGGGTACCCTGTGCAAGCAGGTTGAGGGCAGGTTATCTGTCTTCTGAAGATTCATTGATAATGGTCATCTGATCTTCTCAAGAGGTCCATTTCTCCAACAGGGACAGGAAGCCTGTAATTGGTTTTTTCTTTACATTTTGGGGGACCAGCACCCACCTCCCATATAAATACACGGAGAATCATTGTTACTTATGATTGCTCAGGCTTAGTGTGGCTTATTTCAAGACAGCTTTTCTAACTGAAATTATCCCATTTCTTTTTAACTACATTTTGCTTCTGGGCTTTTTACTTTTCTTTATTCTATATATCTTTCTTTTCTTCTTACACACTGGCTGTCTGTGTAGCTGGCCCCTGGATTCCACCTCTCCATCTCCTTTTCTTGCTCCTCCTTCTTCTATAGAGCCTAGAAATCTCCTCCTATTTATTCTCTCTGCCTGGCAGCCATGCCTATCCCTCTTTACTGCTTAGCTGCCTTCCTTTCAGCTCTTTATTAAACCAATTAGGTATTTTAGACAGGTCAAGCAACACAGCTTCACAGAGTTAAACAGATGCAGCATAAAAGAATGCAACACATCTTTGTATCAATAAACAAATATTTCACAGCATAAACAAATGGAACATATCTTAAACTAGTATTCCACAACAAAAGCCCTCTTTTCTCAGAACATGTCCTCAAACAAGTCAAGAGGCCTTTGAAACAAAGGAAATCAGCAACAACTCTAGCACAAGAGAATGCAAGGATACTTTTGCAGATCCCACAAGATACATTCTTGGCAACATTCAGTAGGGAAGCTGGAAGGCAGAGGGGTGTCTTGTGGGGTTCCCTTCCCAAACACAGTTTCATAGGCTCTCTTATTTCCACAGGGCATGAAAACAGAGACTATGGCTACAACTCCTCTGCAATGCTGAAAGAAATGGCTGTGTTAGTAGTCTCATAAATGAGATGGATTCCCTTCTTGTTATCCAGAGATGGCATTATCCTAAGCCAGAAAATGTGGGTGTTTCTTTTGGAATCCCTCAGGATGTCAGAAGAGCAAGTCAAAATACCTCTAGCTCTTAGAAGAATTACTCTGGGACCCTGTATACCAAAATCATGCGATAATCTCCACATATGCAGATCAAAGCTCAAGAATCCAGCAAAACCTCAAAACTACAAATTTGAATAATGTCCCAAAATCTTCAAATATCCCTGTAAACTTTCAGCCCACCACAGAAGACACGGCAATGAGAGGCCATTTTGCTGTCCCATTTGTCAGAAAGACTTCTATCCAGTCTCAGACTTCCTAGCTCATAAGGTCTGACATAACCCACAGAAGCCACAAGACCACCCTGAAAGCTCATGAGATGATTCACGCAGGAGAGAAGCCCTACACCTGCTCCCTGTGTAACTGTAGCTTCCACCAGTCAGCCACATACACCATCACCTGAGGAAGTGCCACAAATCAGCCTGAATTGTGTACCCCCTCCCCTGAGGTTAGCAGGGCTCCAGCTCAGTTTCTCATCTGTAGATGAAGAAGCATGTAGCTTCTAACTAGTACTTAGTCAATGAAGATGTGCCTTTAACTTCTGGATTGTTCCTTCCTCTGTTGTCACTTCCAAGTGGCATGTGAGGGTAAAGAAGATGAGAGATTTGACAGTTTGGTCACTAAAGATTACCAAATGCCTAAATATTGGCTCTTATCTTAATTCTCATTAGTAAATAAATTGTGAGGTTTCTGTGTAACTCCTGTGTATTATGTTTCACGTGAGTATGCATGTGTCCTATGTGTTAGTGGGCCTCTGTACTATAGGGTTTTTGGGCCTTATGTTCTACCTTACTTGAGAGAGACTGTTTTGTTCTACAATTTGAATCCCAGGAGAGATCAGATTCTTAGAGATCCTCTTGTCTTCATTCTTCACAGCTCTTAGGAGCTCATAGGACAGATGTCTCTGCCACTGGTTCTGCCCTTCAAATTTTTTGTTTCACTTTATTTTATTTCATTTTATTTTGTGTGTGTGTGTGCCTAAGTGTATATATGTTTACATTTGTGAAGAATCCCTTGCATATCAGAAGGGTCATCAGATCCTCAGGATCTGGAATCACAAGCTCTTCTGAGCTGTCATATCTGAGCTTGAAACTGAACCTTGGTCATCTACAAAAGTAAGAAAGGTTCTTACCCACTGAGCCTTCACTCCAATCCTTGGTACTGTGTTCTAATGTTGTTCATTGATACAAACTTTGGTCATCAGATTTCTACATCAAACATATTTATCTACTGAAATATTGTCCTATGTCTTGAATGATTCTGCTTTGGTGTATTAATAGCCAATTCAGGTAGGCATTTTTCCTGACTGTCTTTGGGACCTCATAGTTTGGAGATGTTGATAGTATCTAGGATACAAGGTGATAGGGAAATTCCCTCTTGGGGCAAGGCCATGCAGTTTGCCTCTATTTTAACAACAATGGGGCTCTGTTCCTTCTGCATGCCTCTCTGCCATATGCTTTGTGCCCAAAGGATTGGCAGAAAAGTTCCCATTCTAATTTCTAATTGCTTCCTTGGAGTTGCTCATTTTATTTTCTTTTGTGACATGACCAAGGTATTTAAAAGTTACTTCAGACCCTTGTGGAAATGCTGTCATCATGGATCTAGAAGTGATTTGAAAATCACCAATCTTCTGGGAAAGAGTACCAAGAGATCATGAACCTTTAAGTCAGGGAAAGTGCCCCATCCCAGTTATAGCAGAGTCTCACTTCTCATGGCTACACCTACCATCATGGTGTCACCGAGCACTAAGGTGAGTGACCAGAGAATAGGCACACCAAGAACTAAAGACATTAGAAAACACGCCTTGGAGAAGCCATGCTTGTTATTGGATAAGTTTTATTTTCCAGCTAAGTGCCTCTCTTAATCATACTTGTACTTAAAAATATTAAAAAACTCTTTCAACAGCTCTGCTAAAAGGAAAGAGAGAAGGAGGTGAGGAAGGAAAGAAGACAGAAAGAAAGGAAGGAAGGAGGGAAGAAAGGAAAGAAGGAAGAAAAAAGACAGAAGGGAGGAATGTATATAAGGAAATAGGTGGGGTAGGGGAAACTCTGGTATTGGGTCAGGAACAGGGAATTTGAATGGGTTTTTGGATGAAACTGGGGCTACTTATAACTCAGGGCAGAGTCAACTGTCGCCAGTCTTCCCCAAAGTGCGTGAACCTTGCTCTTCCCATGAGCTGGTACTGAGTCTCTCATAGTAGAAATATCTTAGTAAAATATCTCCTAGTGATATCACCTCATGTTCATCTGTCTAGCTTCACTTGGTCGCCTTTGTCTCTATCTCTCCTCTATGGCTCTGGCTCCATCTCCATCTTTCTCACCTTCTCTCTATCGCTTTCTACATGTCTCTTCCTAAGTTTTAGATTTTAAAGGGAAGATTTAGTTGGATTCTTCTTTTTGTTTACTAATGATACTGGGAATCACAACCAGGGCCTTGCACCAACAGGACAAGCCATGAGCTGCATCCCCGTCTCATCCTAAATAGCTTGAAGTACTTTTAATATTTTCATTCCTATTATGAATCATTTTATATACTTCTGGAAAATGCTATATTCTATTTTTGTGTCTAAATAGCTTGATTTAGGAATGGGTGGAATAGAACATTAATACTGGTAATTAAAATTTTTATCTATGATAGAATTATAGGATAGTTTTTTACTAGGAAAGATGAATTTTTTGGAAGCTTGAAGAGTTAAAAATTAAATGAATTACAAGTAAGAAATAGATGCATACCAGGAGTATGCTTTACTTCTTGGTATTTCAGCTATTCTTAAACATGAAAGATGTTTCCATGACTCTATTTCTATGTTCTATTTCTAATAACCCCAAATTGGTTGTTAGAAGCTTCCAGCTCATGTGTTATCTGCAAGAACATAAAGATACAGTACTCTGGTCATATGAAGAATTAGGCCTCTTCCCCTCTGGGAAATACACACAGGTGTGTTTGGCTTTCTATATTCCTGTTATCTTAGTCCCTGTCTACAATTTCAGAAGCTATCATATATCTGTCTCATGTCAGGGAATTTATTAATTAATGAATCCCAAACCAAAATAACAGCATCAAAAGTCTATCATATTGTATACCTATCAAATACTTTTCTAATTCTTCCTTCAAGACAAAAATGCAAGTTTATCAATATGACCTCAAGCTTTGTATCACTAAACAATGAGCCCAAGTCAGTGTCATCTTAAATGACTGTCATCCCTGCAGCTGTGTAGCACACAACATTGCAAGAATTTCTCATTTATTGACCACAGTGCCCTTACTTTTTAAGTTAAAATCAAGTTTTAACTACAAACATTTATCATATTAACTATTGTCAGTTTATAGTCCAGTCATTTGAAAAAATAATCCTATTGTTCTGCAGCTGATTTCCAGAACATTTCATCACAAGCTTAAAACTCGAGGCAGAGCCAGGCGGATCTCTGTGAGTTCGAGGCCAGCCTGGGCTACCAAGTGAGTTCCAGGAAAGGCGCAAAGCTACACAGAGAAACCCTGTTTCGAAAAACCAAACAAACAAACAAACAAACAAACAAACAAACTTAAAACTCTGTGCCCAAGAAACAAACACTCATCACCTTCTGTTTGCATCCCTGTCAATCATCACTCTAATGTCTTTTACATTTTCATCCCTTGATTCAGTGACTGTTGGGAAGGAATATGCACATCACACAGCATGCATGTGTGGAGATTAGAAGATGTTTGGCAAGTTGGTACTCACCTTTCATCATGTGGTTTGGTTTTTAAAATTTTAATTAGCAAACATAGTACTTGATATCATTATGGCATTTTCAAGCAAATTTATTGATTATTCTCTTCCACTTTTCTTGTCCATTCCCCCAAACACCCTTCCACCTCCCTATACCTTTGTAATTCTTTTCACTTTAATGACAAATTTGTCCTATTTCCTCCCCCTTGATTCCTCAATACCACTTTCTTCTGCATCTTTTGATCTCCTTTCTGGAAGCATATCCTATAAACACATACTCTCAACACTTCCATACATGTGGACATTGTTATCCATGTCCCTCTTTGAGAAAGAACATGTAGTTTTTGTTTTCCTGTGTCTCTGTCACCTTCTTGACTTCCTTGTAAGTTTTTCCTGAGTATTTCATGGTTTCATTCTTCTTTACAGATAAACAAAATTCCACTGTGTGTGTGTGTGTGTGTGTGTGTGTGTGTGTGTGTGTGTGTGTGTATATATATATATATATATATATATATATATATATATCACTTCCATATCTACCGATGTATATCTAGGATGGACATCATTTCCTTGTTATTTTGAATAATGCAGCAGTTTACTTGGATTTACAAACTTCTCTCAAGTAAGACATAGAGTCCTTTGTGTGTATGCTCAGAAATTATACAGCTGGGTTACATAGTAATTCTACTTTTAGTATATTGAGAAAGCTTTTATTTAATTCTATGATGAACTTAATACATTCTATCCCACCAGTATAGAATGTAGAATTCATTTCCCACATTGTCAGTCTTTGTTGTTTTGTATTCTCTTGATGTTAATCATTCTAAGGGTTGCAATGGAGTCTCAAAGTACTTGTAGTTTGAATTTCCCTGATAGCTAAATATGTTAAAAGCTTTTAAAAATCATTTACTCCCATATGCGTCTTCTCACTGCCCATTTCATTAACCAGATTGATGACTGGAAAGTTTGTGAAGAGACTGTTCATTCTTTATTTTACTTTATACATTCTAGTTTAAAAAGCTCCTTAGTGAAATACAGAAGTCAATGACTCTCTCCCATTCTGTAGGATGTATTACCCCTCAGCTGGTAGTTTTCTTTAATGTGAAGAATGTTTCTAATTTCATGCAGTTCCACTCTTTAATTTTTGGTGCATTTCCTGTGCTATTGGGCCTTGTTGCCACTACCTACATCTTGTATTACTAACATTTTCCTGAGAGTTTTAGTATTTCAACTTTTGAATAATAAAACATTAATTTCTATACACTGTAAGGCTATATAGAGATATTGCTATACTTATGTGATGAATATTCATTTTATGCAAAGCCATTCAAGATCAGAAAGTCTGAGCACTTAGCTACACACACAAAAAAAAAATGGTCAAGAAAGAAGTGATTGTATCTTCCTGAGATTCTTCCTAAGAACTGCTGAGACTCAGCAGGGCAATGGTGGGGAATGCCAGACCTCTCATTTATCCTTCTTACTCAACACTTGGTAACGATTTATAAATTTTGTTGAAAAAAACCAATACTAATTTGTAAATCTTCTACAACATTCTATGTTCTTATAGTGTAGACACAGGGATCTTATTTCACCGTGTGCTCGGCAGCTTTAACTCCTGTTTTTGTTTATGTTTATTTTTTTTGCTTAATACCTGTTTGTACTGCATGTGATGATAGCTCATTGCAATTTGGATTTGCATCACCTCATTGTATTCCCTTAATTAATGGTGGTGTTGAGCCTCATTTTGCACACATTATGGACATTTTTTAATTGTTCATAGGAAATTTATCCGGGGATGAAATCCATCTCTTATTTGTTTTATATTTAAGATTTTTCAAACTTAGTTTTAAATACTCTTTTTAGGGTAGAGAGATGAGTCAGTGTTTCAGAGTGCATACTGCTCTTACTTTGAATCTGAGTCCAGTTACTAGCTCCTACTGGTGGCTCATAACCATCTACAAATCCAGCTGTGGGAGAACCCATGCTTCTGGCCCCTGCTAGGATTCACTTTCATATGCAACCACCACCACCAGCACACACACACACACACACACACACACACACACACACACACACACAATTAACACTAAAATATATCTTAAAATAAAATATTCTTTATATTCTGAATATTTAACCCCTCATTCTCAAAATGATTTTCCTTATTTTCTCATGTATTTCTTGATGAATTTTGAGTTTTGGTCATGTGAATTTCAGAAATTATGGCATGTTTTAAAAATTCTATCTTTGAAAATTGACCCTAAATCACTGTGTTTGGTCAAAAGCAATGAAAACATTAGACTTTGGGGGTGGGATTTTTGAGACAAAGTTTCACTTTGTGTAGCACTTGCTGTCCTGGAACTAACTCTGTAGACCAGGTGAGCCCCAAATTTATATGTATGTCTGCCTCAATCTCTTTATTACTATTTTGAAAGTTATGTGGTACATCATCCAGTGAAAACACTAATCTTTAGTAAACATCTCAAAACTTTCCGTTTAAAGAGTGCAGATATGTCCTTCAATAAAGAACAAAGTTTTAGAAATTCTTCTTCAGTGAGAGAGCTATGTAAATACAGTAAATGGATACATATATTATTTTAGCTAACATCTTGAAATAATTCACATTCATAATGTATTTCCAGGTTCTATTGACCATAATATTTTTTCTTTTCTCCTTTTTTTTAATTAAGAGATTTTCTATTCATTTTACATATCAACCACAGATTCCCCTGTAATCCTTCCTCCCACGCCCAACCTTCTCCTGCAACCCACCCCCAATTCCCACCTCCTCTAAGGTAATGTCTCCCATGGGGAGTCAGCAGTGCCTGGTACATTCAGTTGAAGCAGGTCCAAGCCCCTCATCCCTGCACCAAGGCTGCACTATGTGTCTCAGCATAGGCCCTAGGTTCCAAAAAGCCAGCTCATGAACTAGGGACAGATCCCGTTCCCACTCTCTGGGGACCCCCTGAACAGTTTAAGCTAAACAACTGTCTCGGTCATCCAGAGGGCCCAGTACAGTACCATGGGGGCTCCTCAGCTATTGGTCCATAGTTCATGTGTTTCCACTAGTTTGGTTAGTTGTGTCTGTACTTTTTCCAATTATGGTCTCGATATCTCTTGCTCATAGAATCCCTCCTCTCTCTCATTGATTGGATTGCTGGAGCTCCTCCTGTGACCTGGCCATGGATCTCTGCATCTGCTTCCATCACTCACTGGGTGAGGGTTCCATGATGACAGTTAGGGTATTCAGCCATCTGATCATCAGAGTAGGTCAGCTGAGGCACCCTCTCCACCATTGCCAGTAGTCTATGGTGGAGTCATCTTTGTGGATTCCTGGGGACCTCCCTAGTACTCTGCTTCTCCCTATTCCCATGGTGCCTTCATTTATCAGACCATAATAAACTTATTTACAATTTTAATAGGAATGAAAATGGCTTCTGACAACTTGGCAATAGGAATTTTTCTCTTTTCCCAGATTACAGTAGGAGTGCTTGGAAATTCCTCAATACTATTTTATTATCTCATTTTGATAGTCACTGGAAAGCATATAATGCCAAAAGATCTGATTATACAGCACTTGACTTTCGCCAACTGCTTGTCTATCATCTTAAGAGGCATTCCACGGACAATGTCAGATTTTGGATTTAAGTATTTTCTAGATGATGTTGGATGTAAATTGATAGTGTATATTTACCGCATAACAAGGGGGATGTCCCTGTATGCCATGTGCCTACTAAGTTGCTTCCAAGTGATCACAATCAACCCCAGCAACTCCTGGTGGATCACTCTTAAACACAGAGCCACAAAGTATATTGGTCCCTCCTGCTCACTAGGCTGGCTTGTGCACCTGCTTCTAAACTTCTTGACTCCAACTAGAGTGTCAGGCCCTATTTACAACAAAAATGCAACTAGCAGGATGAATTATGGGTACTGCTCATGGTTTGCTTCTGGCAATGTGGCTACAGCACTTTATATGTTCTTACTGTGCTTCTCTGATGGCCTGTGTCTGGGTCTCATGACCTGTTCAAGTGTCTCCATGGTGAGTCTCCTCTACAGACATAAAAGACAAGTCAAGCATATTCACAGTTCTCAACACTTTCTGAAAGTCTCACCTGAGGACAGAGCCACCCAAACTATTCTCACCCTAGTCTGCATATTTGTCATCTCTTACTCATTCTCATCCATTGTGGTCATCTTCACAGCCTACTCCAAAGGTTCTGTGCCATGGGGAGTAAGTGTATTTCTATTTCTAGAAATATGCTTTCCCATAGTTTGCCCCTTTGTTCTCATCAGC
Organism: Peromyscus eremicus; assembly: GCF_949786415.1. Classification (NCBI taxonomy): domain Eukaryota; kingdom Metazoa; phylum Chordata; class Mammalia; order Rodentia; family Cricetidae; genus Peromyscus; species Peromyscus eremicus. Next base: position 196,028,274 of record NC_081416.1, read on the forward strand.
AATATCAAGCGTAGTTCCAGCATATTTTTACCCTGCTGTGGTAAGAGAAAGCTTCTCCCAAGTTTGACATGAGCCCTGCTTATCTCCCTTTGTTTATATATTGGCATATTCTTTTATCTGTTGTAGAATGCCAAAACTCCAGATTGGAAATATCAAGCATCCTCCTGCCTCCATCTCCTTCAGCAAATCCTGCTGGTGTGAGCCACAACTGTCAATAACACTTAAGTCCATGTAGATCAAAGACCTCAACTTAAAATTAGACACAAAGAACCTTACAGCATAGAAAATGAGGAAATAGCATTAAACTCATTCATGTAGGGACAGCTTCCTGAACAGACCGTGTATAGTGCAAGTGTTAAGATCAACAATTAATAACTGGGACCTCATGAAACTGAAAAGCTTCTGTAAGGCAAAGGATACTGGCAATATGACAGAATGGCAGCCCATGGAATGGGAAAATGTCTCAGCAACTCCACTTATACAGAAGGCTGATATCCAAAATTTATAAATAACTGTAGATGAAAGTCTAAACAGTCTTATTAAATAAGAAACACAGAGCCAAATGCAGAGTTAAAAGCCCAAAAGATCAGAGCACTAGCAAAGCCTTTAGCTTACCAGTCACTGCCGTCCTTCCCCGGAGAGACTTGTGTGACCCATCTTTTTATTGCCTTTCTGTTCTCCCTTCTCATTGGCTTTAAACCCAACCACATGATTTCCTCATCACTGCCTGTCTATACAGACTTTCAGGTCTCTATGGTTCGTACTGAGATTAAAGGTTCAGGTCCCCGCTTCGCTGTGTCCTTGAACACCCAGAGACTGCCTGCCATGTGATCGGATTAAGGGTGTGTGCCACCACCTCTGAACTTCTGCTAAATGCCTTGCTTTTAGCTCTGACCCCCAGGCAACTTTATTTATTAACATACAAATAAAATCACATTTCAGCACAAAAAAATATCACCAAAAATGGCTCATAAACCTGATGAGAATTAACCATACAATCTAATTTTAAAATGAGGTACAGATTTAAACAGAGAATTCTCCCTAAAGGAGATTCAAATGTCAAAAAACTCTTTAAAAATGGTGATATTGGGGAAATGCAAATCAAAACTACTTTGAGATTCTATCTTACACTTGTCAGAAGGGCTAAGGTCAGTAACAAGTGATAGCTCATGCTGGCGAGGATGTGGAGCAAGAGAAACACTCCTCCATTGCTGGTGGGAATGTAGACTTATTCAGCCACTATGGAAATCAGTGTTGCAGTTCCTCAAAAAACTGGAAATGGTTCTACCTCAAGACGTAGTTTTCCACTCTTATGCGTATACCTAAATGATCCTCCATTCTACCAAAAAGATACTTGAACAACTATATTCATAGTATCTTTGTCTATAATAGCCAGAAACTGGAAACAACTTATATGGCCCCCAACTGTAGAATGGGTAAAGAAAATGTGATACATTCACATAATGGAGTAGTATCACTAGTTTAAACATGGCACAATGAAATTTTTAGGTGAATAGATGGGACTTTAAAAAGTAATCGTGAGTGAAATAACCTGTTGCAGAATGTTTAGCTACTCAAAGATGTGCTGCATTTGTTTAACTTTGTATAGATGTGTTGAATTTGTTTAACTATGTAAAGATATGCTGCATTTATTTATGTTGTGGAACATTTGTTTAACTATGTAAAGACATTTTGCTGTTTTATTTTGCCTGCCTAAGGCACCTGATTGGTCTAATAAAAAGATGAACTGTCAATATTGAGGGAGGAGGTATAGGCATAACTTCCATGCAGGAAATGTAAATAGGAGGAGGAATTGAGGCTCCAGAAGAAAAGAAAAAGGAGAAGAAAGAAAAGGAGACATCAGTGGCCAGCTAGCCACATACAGAGGGAGCAGAATAGTAGAACATACAGAATGGAAGAAAGGTTAAAAGCTCCAAAGTGAAACACAGGTGAATAGGAATAGGTTAAACTAAGTCAAAGACAATGTAAGGGACAAGCTTAAGCTAAGGCTGAGCATTCATAATTAATAATAAATCTGTTTGTCCTTATTTGGGAACTGGTTAGTGGCCCAAAGCCAATGACAACCCCAGTAACACATACCCTGAAAGACAACCAGGTATGTGCTCACTTGTAATTGGATATTAGCTGTAAAGTAAAGGATAATCATGACACAATCCACAGACCCAGAGTGGCTAAGTAACAAAGAGGGCTCAAGTGGAGACACATGGATCTCCTTTGGAAGGGGAAATTGAATAGATTTTCCAGGTGGACTGGGGGTAGGTAGGGATGGGAATGGGTGGGATCAGATTTGGGTGGAAGGAAGGAAGGAAAGAGTATGGGGGGAGAAGACAAAAATTAGACAGTTTTGGGGCAGGGGTGATGTGAAAACCTAGTACAGTGGAAACTGCCTGGAATCTACAAGGGTGACCCTAGTAAGGACTCCTATTTATGAAGGATATAGAGCCTGAATCGTCTTCTGTATCTAGGCAAGACTTCTAGTCCTGGAACTGGAAAACCAACCCAGCCACATAACCCTCAACCTACAATCCGTCTTGACTGCAAGTTGTTCTGGGGCAATGGTTGCACAGAACTTAGGTGAGTGGCAAAGCAATGGTTTAATTTGAGGCCCACATCACAAGAGGGAGTCCAAGTCAACACTGCCTGGATGACCAGACATGGAGCCTGAATTGTCCAGAGACAAGGATTGTTGCCTAATCCAGCCCTCATCAGGGAGGCTATCTCTGACAGCTGTTGAGAACTGATGCAGAGACCCAAAGCCAAACATTAGTCAGAGAAAGAACACTTGTTGGTGGTCTGTGGGGGCCCACAGAGGTTCCCTAGTAAGGCCTTACTCAAGGTCAGAAAGTCTGAGCTTGCTTTACCCAGCAGGGCTGCATAATAAGATGATTTGGTCAAATGTGTGGTTACCAGGTGTTTTGAAGGGTCTACACTTGGTGTACATTATGCTTTGATTTGAAAATAGGAGGTCTTTTGCTCCTCTTCTTGCTGATGTGTAAAAAGGCCATCATGATTATACTCTGGGCAGCTGAGTATTGACCTTCCGAAACTGTCCTGTGTCTCTATCATTTTTCTTCACCTATATATCTATCTAATACTTTCTTATTCCTCTCTCCTCCCCCCAAGAACCCTTGGACAGGTCTCCTATATATGGTGCCCAATGGTGGGACTTGGGGAAGGAGGATAAAGAGAAGGACCATAACAGGTTAAGGGGGCATGCTCAGATAATTAATTAGGGTGCGGTGATTCTCTTTTTCAGGAGTAAAATTGTAAATACAGAACAGAGCAATAGTAGACACTTGTGTCTACATAATGACATCCAATTATGCCAACACCATTTGTTGAAGATACTTACTTTGCTTGTAGATAACTTGAAAACTAGGGGAACTAATTTTAGGCTGCAGCAATTCTCTCTCTCTCTCTCTCTCTCTCTCTCTCTCTCTCTCTCTCTCTCTCGTTAGTTCTGAAAAATGTAGGCTTAGGTATAAAGAAAATAATTTAGGATAGAACTAATTTTCCCCAATGTGGGAGCCAGTATGCAGAAATCAGTGTCTGGGACTGAGCAGCCACAGCTAGACCAAGCAGCCACTGTAGACTTAGCAGTATAAGAACAAGCAGTGACTTCAGAAGACCCCTCCACAAGCAGGAGCAGCAGGAGCAGCGGCTGACTTAGCATCTGCATTGCTGAGACCCTCAGGGCATTATGGAGCATCTCAGGTAGTAGAGGCCAAGAGAGCCAGCTCAAGCAGTGAGAGTCTGTGCATTTTCTGCTGTGAAGGTAAGGAGAGCACAGTCAGCCAGGACTTGCTTGCAAGCACCACACAGACACAGCTGGAGGTTGGGCTCTGTGGCCTTGACAAGCAGGGCAAGAGAAGGCATACAAGCAGTGGTAGAGGCTTTGTGCCCCAGGGGCTGGAGTAGGTCTGTCACCCAGGGCCAGAGTCCCCGGTATCCAGGGCCAAATGTGGGGATACTCTAGAATATCATGGGCAGACTTTTGATGTCTATTTTCTTGAATTCTTTATATATTTTGGAGATCAGCTCTCTGTCAGATGTGGGGTTGGTGAAGAATTTTCCCAATTCTGTAGGCTGTCATTTTGATTTATTTACTGTGTCCTTTGACTTACAGAGGCTTCTCAGTCTCAGGAGGTACCATTTATTGTTTCTCTCAGTGTCTGTGCTACTAGTGTCATATTTAGGAAGTGCTCTCCTGTGCCAATGCATTCAAGACTACTTTCTACTTTCTCTTCTATCAGGTTCAGTGGAACTGGTTTCATGTTGAGATCTTTGATCCACTTGGACTTGAGTTTTGTACATGGCAATAGATATGGATCTAGTTGCAATTTTCTACATGATGACATCCAATTATGCCAACACCATTTGTTGAAGATACTTTCTTTTTTCCTTGGTACGGTTTTGGCTTCTTTGTCAAAAATCAGATGTTCATAGGTGTGCGGATTAATGTCAAGGTCTTCAGTTTGATTACATTGGTCCACATGTTGGTTTGTATGCCAATACCAAGCTGTTTTATTACTATACTTCTAAAGTAAAGCTTGAGGTCAGGCATGATGGTGCCTCCAGAGGTGGCTTTATTGTACATGATTGTTTGAGCTGTCCTGTGTTTTTGTTTTCCCATATAAAGTTGAGTATTGTTTTTTCCAGGTCTGTGAAAAATTACCAACACATTTCTTTACAGATTTTTAAAAAACAATATTCAGTTTTATATAGAAACACAGAAAAATCCAAGGTAGAAAAAATACTGAATAATAAATGAACTCTGGGAGGTTCCATTATCCCAAATTTCCATTTGTACTACAGAGCTATAACAACAACAACAAAAAAAACCCCACTAAGATCAACAATTAATAAGTGGACAAAGGTGTCCTATGGGAATCCCCAAACAACCCAGGCTGTTTCCAAGTTTATAGGCTACTCCACACAAACTGACAGCAAGGCTCTATTGCTGAAGACAACACCTACATAACTTATTGAAGGTGAAGAAGTCAGCTGATGCCTACATAGATAGAGCCTTAACCACCTCTATGATCTAGTGTCTTTGGTACAAGAAGGTACTCTGTATCCCACCAAAATAGAAACATAATCATCCCCCTATCTCCAAACGTTTTATCTACAAAGGTGTTTTGCCCAAGTGGCACAAAGCTTGTGAGGGTAACCAAGGAACATCTGATTTTACTTGAAGTCCACTCCATGTAACGGAACCCATTACCAGAACTGCTAGACCAAGAACATGAGACTAGATACCCCAGGAACCTAAGGTCCCCAAATACAAAAAATATGTAGTAATAAAATGACTCCTAATGGCATTCTGTTGTACTCATATATCAGTGCCTTGCTCAGTCATTATCAGAGAAGCTTCCTTCTAGAGGAGACAGGAACAAATACAGAGGACATTATACAGAGAGTGAGAGACCTTGGAACACTCTACCATAAACAGGATGTCTTTATCAAATCCCCCCTCTCTCAGGTCTCAAAAAATGCCTCAGAAGAGGGTGTGGGAAGAGTGTAAGAGCCAGGGGTGATGGAAGGCACCAAGAAAATATCAAAGCTCAAATTCAATGAAGCAGCATGCTCAGAATCTCCACGGATCTGGCCCAGATTCTCTGTGTATATATTTTGGCTTCCAGTTTAGTGTTTTTATGAGATTCCTGAGTGTGTGGATGAGTAAGTAGGTCATCTTGTGCCTTCTTAGGGGCTCATTTCCTTCTGTTTATGTTGTCCAACTTCAGTGTGTTGCTTTTTGTTTTAATCTTATACTTCATTTTATGGGAAGGGAGTGTATCCAAATGGGAGGGGAGGGGATGGGGAACTGAGAGAAGTAGAGAAAGGGGAGGAACAAAACCCCATTTTCAATAAAAAGGAAGAAAAGAAAATAGAGTACCAAAAATGCCTCTAAATACTTTTCTGTAGTGATATCTTCCAAAACAGCCAGCAGGTGAAAGTCGCTTTCATGTTCACCAAAAAAGAGTGCATGGACATAATATGGTGGAGTAACAAAATGGAATAGATTCCAGCCATAAAGTAGACATTCTGTTCCTGTGTAAATAAGTCTTCAAGTGCATGAAAGCAGCTATAAATACTGTATCATTCAACCTAGGTACTCAGGCACTAAACAGAAACTACATTGATGAAGCTAATGGACTTTTTGTTTTGGTTTGGGTTTTTTTTTCTTTAAATAAGTTTCCCAGTTTGTAATGAAAAGGTTCAGGTGGTTTGCCAAAGAGCAATCTATTGGTGAAATTATTTAGGCCACTCCACGTAGTTAAAAGGAGATTTATTTAATGGCGTAACTTACAAATTAAGGGATAGGTAGGTCGCGGGGTCTGGGGAAGGTGTATCACAGTCCAGCGGTGTTCTCTGGAGCTCTCCTCTGTCTACCTCCACCATCCAGCGTCTTGGAACCAAGAGAGCGTTCGCCGATCCGGATCTCGGGTCCCCAGGCGCCTCCCTTGGCCCTGCCTTGTAGGCGTGACAGTTGCCGAAGTCTCAATGGGGGTTGGAACTTCCAGAACAAAGCTGGAATGGCTACCCACTACATCTCCCCCTTTTTGTCTAAATAAGAAGGTTCTAACCTAATACAAGACTATATACAAAGGAATGGTTATCAAATATTGTCCAGGAATAATGAGGGATAATGACCTAGATAAGATGGAACTACAACCAATGCAAACAATATCAAGCAAGAAACACATATTAAAATCCAGAGAAGTATAGAGCATAGATAAATGGCATGTTACAAAGATCATTCCAAAAGGTGTCCTACCCTAAAGAACCTGAATCTAATACTTAATATGTTCTATCTACTAAGTTTTAACTATAACTGCTAGTCTTCAATCCCATCAAAGACCTGAGAAGGAATATAATGGTACCTGAGAAATGGTAGATGGATGCAAGCAACTTTCGGGAATCTTGCGAGAGTAGACCGAGACAGCTGGCAGCCTGGACAATCACCTAATGTTTCTCAGCATTGTTGGTGCATTCAAATTGGCTACAGGCCTAAAGTATCTGACAGACCATTTTCAGAAGCAGGAATTCTGAAAGACCATCTTACCCTGTCTTGGCAGAGTACAGTGGTCGCTTTCCTTGTGTCCCGCTTGTCCAGAAAGGATAGCATTGCATTTGTACTGTCAGCTGTCGAGGCAAGGGCAGTTCTTTGCCCAGTAGGCCATTTTGTGCCAAGAAGACAAACTTCCAAATGGAAATGTCTAGAAGCCCAACATTCTCTCGGGATCAAATTGGTGCAGCCAGGAGCAATTGTGTCTCGCATCAACAGAATTCTAAGTTATTTAAATGCCATATTCTCTAGGTCTATGAAGTGTTTGAAGATTATCTGTCCATCTGACCTATGTATCTGTAAATCTGTATAACCTGACTAACGTAACTATAGAGATGACAAGCATAGGTGACTATAAATCTACAAGTCTTATCTACTGAAATAACCTAAGGACTAAGGCTTCACGTAAACAAGGTAGACAGTCTATAAGCAAGTGTATGGTAAAGAACGATGACTTCAAAGTTGTGACAATACACAAGATGTTATAACAGAGGTAGGAGTGTATAGTGTGATATACAATATGACAATAATCTTAAATATATATCAATATTTATAACAGAGGTAGGAGTATGTAGTGGGATATGCAATATGACAATAATCTTAAATATATATCAATATACCGAATATCCTAAACAGAAGTAGAACATACATAAAGTATGACAGATATAAATTTACATTTGTATCAATATACAAACATTTCAAATAAGAGTAGAAATATATGTACATTATACCAAGTATAGTTCTGTATTTGTATCAATATACAAATTATCTTAAACAGGAATATAAAAATAGTTTACATTTGTATCAACATATAAGAATCCATAACAGTGCAAATTACAGTGCAAATTATTTAAGGTTGCTATTTTACTAAATTTGTTTACTAGTATACACAATAATCTACCATAATGTCTTATACGTATCCATTCCATTTCTTCTTTTCCTTTTTTTTTTTTTTTTTTGGGAGTACTGAGTTTAATATTTCCTTCTACCCCCAACCCTGTAACCATCATCCATAACCCTGAGAATTATGAAACCTAAGGGAGAAGGGGCGTCGTTTTCTTAGAATTGCTTCCTGCTGTTTAGGGGGTGATGTTATCTCTGTTGGGTACTGTGAGAAAGCGCAGATAGTTAAATTTCAGTTAGACTAACTGTAGGTTCTGCAGCAAGTCTTAGAGTAATGGGTAAGATTGTCTGAAATTCTGGTAAGAAGTGTAGTATGATGATGATTACCATGGCATCATTCTGGATTGGGTAGAGTTGTTGTTGGGGCCCCATCTTCCTTCTGGAGACTTCTGAGATTGCTATTAGAAAAACTTATTTGTTATCAAAATGGAAGATTTGGATTTAAAGAGGACATAGCATGTAAGAAAGGATTCTGAGAAATCAAGAGTAAGCATGGAGAGAATTAGAATCTAGAAGACAATGGTCCCTTTTTATTGGTTTCCTTCTGTCCCACACCAGAGGGCTCTTCTGATATGGTACTGAAGAATCTCTCAAACTTTTCTTTTAGCAATGTGCTTGGGTTTAGAGAAGGAGTGAGCCAATTCCATCTCCAAAGCCAGCTTGGCTTATAATTGAATTGGGACCACAACTTTTCTATATTAATAGAGAGATAGATGTTAGACAGTGAGATTTTACCGTGTGTAGATTGGTACCAATAGATTCTTTCTTTCTGCTGTAAACATCCGGATATCCAAGGCCTTATGATTTTTGGAAGATGGGTATTTCCATTATCCTGGAAAGACAAAAACAGAACCCTACCCCAACCTTGATTGTTAAATTTTTCTTACAACTTGTAGAGATGTCACATTGGTGGATGATCTTTTACTTCACCTCCTCAAGGGGTTTTTCCTGTTCAAATCGAATTTTTATTAATTTTGTTGGTATCCATAGCTTTTCTTCTCCTGCAGAAACAAAGGCAAAACCCCTTCCCCAACGTATAACATATCCAGGTTTCCATTCTGAGGTCAGCACATCCTTGAAATAAACCGGTTGGTTTAGCTCGGGAGTTTTGTCTGTCATCCAATGTCTCTCTGCAGCTGTTGTTCCTTTCTCATCAGCATTGAGAAAATTCAAGGTTAATAAAGCACTATGCAATCTATTTCTAGGAGTCATTGTTACCTGTTGCTGTTTATTTAGCATATCCTTTAAAGTTCGATTGGATCTTTCTATGACTGCTTGGCCTGTGGGATTGTGTGGTATACCTGTAACATGCTTTATATTGTAATAAGCAAAGAATTGTCTCATTTTATTGGAGACATATGCTGGAGCATTGTCTGTCTTAATTTGTACAGGTATCCCCATGATGGCCATAACTTCTAATAGGTGTGTAATCACAGAATCAGCCTTTTCAGAACTCATAGGAGTTGCCCATTGAAATCCTGAATAGGTGTCAATGGTATGATGTACATACTTTAATCTTCCAAATTCTGCAAAATGAAACACATCCATCTGCCAAATTTCATTTCTTTGTATACCTTTTGGATTGCTCCCTGCAGGTAATGGAAGTTGGTTATAGATGGAACAAGTAGGACATTTTTTCACAATATCCTTAGCCTGTTGCCAAGTGATGGAGAAATCCTTCTTCAAACCTTTGCTATTTGTGTGGTATTTCTTATGAAATTCTGAAGCTTCTAGCACATTACCTATTAGTAACTGATCAATCTCATCATTACCTTGTGCTAGAGGTCCTGGCAGACCTGTATGGGATCTGATATGTGTTATATATATAGGATGTTCCCTTTTTCTGATGATTTCCTGCAATTGTATGAATAATGAAGTTAATTCTGTATTATCAGGAATAAATTCAGCAGTTTCAATATGTAAAACAACTCTCTCTGCATATTGAGAGTCAGTGACTATATTGAGGGGTTCTGTGAAGTCCATCAGTACCATAAGAATGGCATACAGTTCTGCCTTTTGTACAGAGCTGTATGGACTTTGTACCACTTTACTTAAGTCTCCTGATTTATATCCTGCTTTCCCTGATTTATTTGCATCAGTATAGAATGTGAGGACTCCAGAAATTGGCTTTTGTCATACAATGTGAGGAAGGACCCATTCGGTTTTCTTTATAAATTCTATTCTCTTGCTTTTGGGATAGTGGTTGTTAATCTCTCCCAAAAAGTTACTGCAGGCTCTCTGCCAGTATTCATTATCTTTCCATAGTGATGAAATTTCTTCATTAGTTAAAGGTACTACAATTTCTGCTGGGTCCATTCCTGTCAACTGGCGAAGTCTTAGTTTACCTTTTTGAATCAAATCAGAGATCTTTTCTATATAAGTCTTTAATTTCTTATTTGGTTTACGTGGTAGGAATATCCATTCCAATATAATATCTTCCCTCTGCATCAAAATACCTGTTGGGGAATGTCTGGAGGGGAATATGACAAGAATGCATTTAAGTTCTGGATCCACACGATCCACATGTGCTTCTCGAATTGTCTTTTCTACTAGAGCCAATTCCTTCTCAGCTTCGGCTGATAATTCTCTTGGACTATTTAATTCTTTGTCCCCTTCTAGAGTATTAGCCAAATTTTGTAGTCCATCTTTGGGTATTCCCATGATACCCAGTAAGTTGGAAATGCTTCCTAATAACTTTTGAAAATCATTAAGAGTCTTCAATCGATCTCTCCTTAGCTGTACCTTTTGGGGTCTAATTTTTTGTAGCTCTATCTTATATCCTAAGTAGTTAATAGAATCTCCTCTTTGTATTTTTTCAGGAGCAAGTTGCAGTCCCCAGTGAGGCAAAACTTTTTTTACTTCTTCAAACATGCTTTCTAATGTATCTAACTTTGGATCAGCTAATAGGATATCATCCATATAGTGATAAATTATGGATTGTGGAAACTTTACACGAATTATCTCCAATGGTTTCTGCACAAAGTATTGGCACAAAGTAGGGCTGTTTAACATTCCCTGTGGGAGGACCTTCCATTGATATCTCTTGACTGGCTGAGAATTGTTATAATTAGGTACTGTGAAGGCAAATTTTTCTCTATCATTTTCTTGTAAGGGTATGGTAAAGAAACAGTCTTTTAAGTCAATAACTATTATAGGCCATTCTTTAGGTAGCAGAGAGGGCAAGGGCATCCCAGTCTGTAGGGAGCCCATTGGCTGAATTACTTTATTAATAGCTCTCAGATCTGTCAGCATTCTCCAATTACCAGACTTTTTTTTAATAACAAATACAGGAGAATTCCAAGGGCTGGTAGATTCTTCAATGTGTTGAGCATTTAACTGCTCTTGAACCAGCTGTTCTAAAGCTTGTAGCTTCTCTTTTGTCAAAGGCCATTGTCCAACAAAGACAGGTTTATTAGTTAGCCATTTTAAAGGTAAGGCAGTTGGTACTTCTGAGAGTTCAACAGCAGTTGTGCTCTGTTTGTGAACAGCCTGAATGGTTGGTGCCTGATTTTTATAGCATGCGATGATATTATTCCTAGAAACATGCATTGGTCTGTATTCTTTTTCTGAAAGTGTAGGAATTTTAATCTGGGTATTCCACTGTTGTAACAGATCTCGGCCCCAAAGATTTACTGCTACATTTGCTACATATGGCTTCAGTCTTCCTCTCTGTCCTTCTGGCCCTATGCATTCAACCCATCTCGAACTCTGTTTTATCTGAGATAGGGTGCCAATCCCTAAAAGTTGGACATCTACCTCTTGAAGAGGCCAATTCGGATGCCATGATTTTGGTGTAATTATAGTCACATCTGCACCTGTGTCTACCAGTCCCTCCATAACCAGGCCATTAATTCGAATTCTAAGCTTTGGTCTTTGACCATTTATGGAAGTCTGCCAAAATATTTGTTTTATAGTGTTCTTTGTAAACTGTGATCCATCCATCAGAGCTGTTTTATCATCCATTGCAGTATCGGTTTTTACATTAGGCAGTGGTTTATTCAGTTGTCCTGGAGAGGAATTTCTTCCACAGTGGCTGGGAATGTTCGTACTACATTTGATTTGGGGGCCTGCAAGAGGCCCCCTGAGGCGTTTCCCGCCAGTAAAGGGTTACCTCGTATATCTATTTTTGATCTGCACTCACTGGTCCAATGTCGGCCTTTGCCACACCTTCTACATAATCCGGGAGGTGGTTGGGGTCTCCTGTTTAGGCTATTCCTAAAAGGAGTATTACTCCTAGGAGTACCCCATGTACAGTTTTTACTTATATGACCTGGTGTACCACATTTAAAACATTTGGTAACACGGGGCCTTCTTTCACCTCTGGGATTTGTCTCTCCTATCCAAGCCTCATTACTGTAGTTACGAGACTCAACACCATTAGTATACTGAATCCATTCTTCCAAAGGAGCTGATCTGATCTTTAATGGTGTAAGTATTCTTCTGCATTCTGCATTAGCATTGTCGAATGCCAAGGACTCAGTTAATACTTTTCTTAATTCTTTATCTGATACAGCTCTTGTTATAGCTGTGTTCAGTCTTTGTAAAAAATCAGTGAAGGGTTCGTGCGGTCCCTGAAATATCTTTGTGTATACCTCAGTTGGTTTTCCAGGTTCTGGAATTTTTTCCCAAGCATTTAGAGCTGCTGTACGGCATAGGGATATTGTATGTTCATCATAAATGGCTTGTACATTCCTGTCAGCAAAACATCCCTCACCAAGTATTTGATCTTGGGAGATCACAAAACCTCGGAGTTTACCTTGTTGTTCTAAATTTTTTGCCTCTTCTCTCAACCAGCTTTTCCACTGTAGCTGCTGACTATATTCTAGAACAGCTGAAATCAACTGATGCCAGTCATCTGGGATGATTCTATGTGAGGTAGACCATGAATTTAACAATTGTTTTACGTATGTGGAGTGTATCCCATACGTAACTACTGCTTCCTTTATATTTTTAAAGTCCCTTGTTGAAATTGGTTGTAATGTATATGTATTATATGGCTCGGGGTGTGTGTCATCCGCTGGCTTCTCATGGATGATAACAGGATAAGCCATTGTGTGAGAGCCATTTGGAGATGTTACAACCTCTATGGTCTTGCCCTTCTCCTTATTAGGTCCCTTGTCATGTTTACTGAGAGTTTCTTCTAAGGCCTGCAAACGAGCACCTAGGGTCTGTTCTAGGGAGTGAACCTCCTCTCTGGCAAGGGACTCCAGATTTCTCATGGAATCATAGAAGTTTTTATGTTCCTCAGAAACACATGATTCCATGGACCTTATCTTATCAATTAATGATAATCTTTCTTCCTTATATAGTGTCTGGAGAGTTATTGTTCTGTCCATTAAATATTCACATTTATTATCAATAAGATCAATTTTTGGTACAAGCCTGTTTTGTAAATCCTGATTAGCAGATTCCAGAGAAAGAATCTTTTTCTCTAAGGTCTCATTGCTATCCATTAAAGCAGATTCCAGAGATAGAATCTTTTTCTGTAAGCCGTCATTGCTCTCGCTTAAAGCCTGTATCAGTCCCAATAATAACTCATCTTTGTTCTTGTTTTTAAACCAGTGTTTGAACACTGTGTGAATTATTACGATGAATGCCAAAATGGTACAGGCCAGATATGCCTTAGGAAGGTCGTATATTTCCAGGAAGATGTTATTCATCATACAGGCAAAAAGGTTTTCAAATTCTTGTGAGGTAATGTTGTCAGCCATATTACCAGAATTACTCAAAATTTGTCAGTCAATTTTAAGGTGTAAAATTATCAGGTACTTTTACTTACCTTTCGTGGTTTTGGGGGGTGTAGTAGCACTTTTCAGCCAGCAGGTGGCGATGGTACAGCTCCAAAGCAGGGCCTGCTGGTGATCTTGGCTGACTGCAGCTCGCTGGAGTCAAGATGGCTGAGCCGAGCCGCAGCTGGCGTGCGTGCACTCAGGAAGCTGGGGAGTGCCTCTTTCGCTGGTCTCGGGGCTAAGCTAGGGAGCTGAGACCGGACTAGCTGCTCCCTTTTTCGGGAATGGAACCGTGTAGGTGTTCCCTGGTTATATGGAACTTTGCAGGCGGGTTTAGGTACCCGCTAGCCGGGGAGGAGGCTGAGGGCAGGAGCCACCCAGGCTTTTGGGATTTGCCCCACGTGAGCGCCAGATATTGGTGAAATTATTTAGGCCACTCCACGTAGTTAAAAGGAGATTTATTTAATGGCGTAACTTACAAATTAAGGGATAGGTAGGTCGCGGGGTCTGGGGAAGGTGTATCACAGTCCAGCGGTGTTCTCTGGAGCTCTCCTCTGTCTACCTCCACCATCCAGCGTCCTGGAACCAAGAGAGCGTTCGCCGATCCGGATCTCGGGTCCCCAGGCGCCTCCCTTGGCCCCGCCTTGTAGGCGTGACAGTTGCCGAAGTCTCAATGGGGGTTGGAACTTCCAGAACAAAGCTGGAATGGCTACCCACTACAGCAATCAGATTGTTCCTCAAATTGTTGATTGGTACAGCTAAAATGAATGCCATAATAAATGGCCTGCTCTCCGTGTTTTTCAAAAACTACACAGGAAAAATAGAACAAAATAGTGGCAGAGGGACCTGTTAGGTTGGGAGATCCAAGAGGAGTAGGAGGAGAAAATTAGTTTAGAGATGAATAAGAGCCATTGTAAATATGCATGAAATCTTCAAAGAATTAAATAAAGGTATTTTTAATAAAATAAAAAAGATATTTGGACAAGAAATGATGGTTTTCTGCTTTGTTGTGTTGGTATAGAGATGAAGAATGATTGCTACTTAGAAACGGCCTTTGCTTGGGTACATGAATCAGTGGGAAAAGGGAAGAGTCCTGATGATGAACTTGCTTTTTTATCTGCAAGACAAAAAAAAAGACATAAAGATATTAGACCAGAGGAAAATGTGGAATGTTTATGTTTTAAGATTCATTTAGTGACAGCATTGCCTGCTGTTGGACTGTCATAACTGTCAAGGATCTAAATCAGTGGTTCCCAACCTTTGGATCATAACCCTTTTGAGAGCTGAAAGACCCTTTCACAAGGGTCACCTAAGACCATCAGAATACATAGATATACACATCACTATTCCTAACAGTAGCAAAATTACAGTTGTGAAGTAGCGACATAAATCATTTTATGGTAGGATGTCACCACAACACAAGGAATGGTGTGAAAGAGGCACAGCATTAGGAGGGTTGAGAATCATTGCTCAAAGCCAAGACATTAAGAGTAGAGGAAACCCAAGAATTTACACATTTGGGTTTTGGTGGGTTTTCTTTGTTTCAGAAATTTCAAGAGAAAAATTTGTACACTGCAGTTGATCTATGTGTCTTTCCTTTCACAAATTAGATTGTGTACAATAATAATCAAAGGGTTTTGTTTAAAACAGAAATCCTAACAGAATGAGATCAAAGGCCTGTCTGACCTGATATTAAACAATGCAGTACTCAGTGTCATCAAGTTTTCTTCCAATGTTTTAATTTCTGAATTGATACATGCAATTTGATGCCCTAATGGCAATCATCAATGTAAGTACTTCCTGTAATCAAACCACTCAAACAATCACAAAATGAGAAACACAAAGAGCCTCCAAATAGCTCATAATCTTGTAAACTGGAGGCCCAGCATTGGCTTTAATCCTGGTACTCTGGAGGCAGAAACAAGCAAGTCTCTATACTATGTTCCAGGCTAGCTTGATCTGCATACATGTTCCGGGCCAGCTATGGCTACATAGTGAGAAACAGTAAAAGCATGTTAAGAGACTTCACATGAGATAAATTAAATCTGCAGCATGTACAAAAATTACGATAGTAAATTTCAACATTTTAAATGGATAAATTCTCTTTCATTTTCACACTCTGTGTGTGGAGAGAGAGTAGGGTATCCTAAAACTCTTTTTCCTTGAAGGGAAAAAGTATCTGTTGTCCCTGTACTAAGTGCAATTGATTTTGTGTGGTGGTAACTGAGTTAGAGAAACACAAACCACATTCTACATATTGTCTTGAAAGTTACAGAATCCATCTGTAAGGAGCATCTCTGATACATTGAATTACTTGAATCATGCACTGGATCACAGTATGGTGTCTGTAGTGTGAACAGATAACATTAAACAGTAATAAGACATGTGAACCTGGAAAGGAAGACAGAAGAGTCAGTAGTGGCGTCATGAGAATTCAGATTTAAAGCTATATTTAAAGCTTGTGAAACTCCATTATTGAAGAGCAAGTGTGTGGGGAGAGGTAAAGAGGGAGAGGAAAAAAGGGAGAGGGAGAGCAGTACGAGAGGTTGGTGAAAGAATGCTTGAATACAGATATTCTACTGAATTCAATAAAGGAACGTTTTAATCATCTTAGCCTGATAAATCCATGTGAAAATGAATACAAGACTAGAAAAAATACCTAAATGGCTTCACAGCTTCCTGTATTTCTCTGGCTAAAAATTTAACACAGGGTCAGTTGTTCCTTTAATAACTGTTCTGTGATCAGGTTGACTATTGGTAAGGAAGACAGTGGGAAAATATAAATCAAAAGAGATTAAACATAGAGTGAGAAGGGAAAGGAAACAAAGGATGTTGTGAGCATGAGACTCTCTGGTCAAAGACATCAGTCAGGGCAAGGCACCGTTTGGGAAGGTGAGAGTGGTTTTAGTAAGGCCCAGCAAACATGAGTGATGGATTGGAGTTTGGGTGATCGTTTCCTTAGTCTGTGAAGAATGCTAAACAAGTCATAGTTTTGAGGAGTGCAGTGGCATGAGGTAAGGAAGTCCATTCTGGTCTCATTAAGAGCCCTAGATTCTCAGACAGATGGCACCATATTGAAAGTCTTCAAATTATGAGACTGGAAAGTGGATACATCTCCAGATCAGTAACTGGACACTACTATTCCATCTCCCTTAACTGAAATAGGATGAACTTTACGACAGTCAGTGCAGAATGCTAATAAAAGGACGTTTTGCTGAGCCAGAAGATATCTTTGAGCCCTAATGTCCAGAGAGCTAACAGAAGCAGTGTTTGAAAACAGTGGATTCACAGAGAGAAGAAAGTTACTTAGAAGGAGAAATTCCAGGACGGCCCCCAGCCATCTCAAACTGTAAGTCTGCAACTTCCTTCCCAGGTTACTCAGTGTCCGGAAAAGCTGCAAGGTCCTGTGTCAAGAGAGCACAATGAGTAGAGCTATGTATGGCCTGGAACCTTCTAGAAGCCTTCCCTCACCTTTATCTTAGAATTCTGAGCTTGTGTTTGAAAATTCTCCCTGGAGTCAGTGAACAGCTGCAATCATTGCTGAGTAATAATCAACTCTCTGATTGACTTTAAATCAACTATAACTTCTGCTCCCATCCTGCAGGCTCAGTAGGGGAGGAAATTGTACCCAAGAACATTTCTCATTCCACAAGCTGTAAGATATATTCATGACATGCTGATTTTTCACATCAACTTGGAAACAGAACACAATGCTGAAGAGGGGATTCCCATACTCATGAATATCCAATGCCCCTGAACACAATCATGCCCCATGTATTACAGAAAGCTGTTTGATTCAAGGTGAGAAATTTTCTCCTTGATAGAACAATTTGTTTCATTTGTTCAGGAGTTGTGTCTCACATTGCAATCTCAGCACATGGGGAGCTAAGTAGGAGGATTTTCACAAGTTCAAGGCCAGCTTGGGACACACACACCAACACACACATATAGGGGGACAGAGAGACAGTGAATATGAGAGAGAGATAAAAATATGAGAAAGAGAGAGAAATACAGTAAGGAAAAATGGCCATTTTGTCTTAGAATAAAATTTTACTAAGGGAGAGAATGGTATCATTCTCATTTTTGTCTAACCAGGATAAATTTTTATTGTTGTCTTTAAGTTTCTACATAATTCATAATCAAATTGTGCTTCCACAAGCTGTAAAATAATTGAACTATCTAACCACAACGATCCTTTAATTCTTTTCTTTAATCCAGTTCTGAGTCTCAAAAGCATCACAGAAATGTGTAAAGAGTAGAAATGCAAAGAGTAAAGTCTCTTCAAGAAATTAAAATAAGATAAGATTAAAGCTGAAAATTTTTAGGAGAAACAAGATAAGGAAATGTTTGAATTTTAGAATTGATAAAATTTATATTACTTTTAATAAATGAGATAATTTGATCATTTTTAATGTTTTTATTGCTTATACTCTGGAGCAAGGAAAGGATTTTCCTTTTTATAACTTTTTCATTATATCTGACTATTTTTTCCTGGGGAGACAAGATCCCTCATTTCTAAACTCATTTGCCAACCAGATTAGTAAAACACTGACAATGTCATGAGATTTAGAGTATCTACTTGTAATGAGATTTCCCGATGAACTGAGTTATTTACCATGACATATAAACATATGTTATATTGCCAATGGTTTTTTCAATGTGAAAACAACATGAAGCTTTCAAAAGTCAAAAGATATGTTCCATGTTCTTTTATATGCATCTTTTGACTTAGTTATGTGAAACTTTTTATTCATAGTGGGTGGCTGTTAACAAAGAGACCCACAATCGGTCAAAGTGCAGAGAATAAAGGACTGCAGAGTACTCGGCCCTTAAGTACTCACATCACTGTCTCTTGATGCTCAGGATTCTTGAAGAAGATGAGACAGAAGGAATCTAACAGCCAGAAGTGATGGATGACTACAATAATAGAGAGTCTTCTCTACATCAGTTGCTCAGGTGAACTCACTGTAATTGAGATAGCATACTTAAGACCTGTGTAAAGCTAAGTCAGAAACCTTCCCACATGGAAGCAGGGATGGCCATGAAGTCCCACCCCTAACTAAGGAGCTATTGGCTATTAATATGGGGTAAAAGAGGGAGGGACTTTTTCTCTAAGGGTGTGAATCCTGGAATACTGCCCTGCTTCCGTAGAAGGCCATGCATCAAAAGCATATGCACAGCACCCACTGCACTTGCTAGAAAAGCAAAACACTAGGTTGCATAGGTAGGAAAGAGAGATAGATCGTTTAAAAGTTGGGGAAGGGGGTAAATATGTATCAATATACATTGTATAAAATTTTCTTCTCTTTCCCATTTTAATTAAGAATTTTTTGTTCATTTTACATACCAACAACAGATCCCCCTCCTCCCACTGCCCCGAAGCCTTCCTCCCCAGCCCACTCCCCATTCCCTCCTCCAACAAGGTAAGATGTCCCATGGAGAGTCAGCAGAGCCTGGTACATTCAGGTGAGGCAGGTCCAAGCTCCTCCCCCTGCATCAAGGCTGTGCAAAGTGTCCCACCACAGGTAGTGGGCTCAAAAATGCCAGCTCATGCACCAGGGATGGATCCTGATCCTACTGCTAGGGGGCCCCTTAAGCAGATCAAGCTACATAACTGTCTCTCTTATGTAAAGGGCCTAGTCCAGTCCCTGGAGGCTTCACATCTATTGGCCCACAGTTCAGGAGTTCCCACTAGCTTGGTTTGGTTGTCTCTGTAGGTTTCCCCATCATGATCTTGATGCTCCTTACTCATGGAATCTCTCTTCTCTCTCTTGGACTGCCTCATGGAGCTTGGCCTGGTGCCTTGACATGGATCTCTGCATCTGCTTCCATCAATCACTGGATGAAGACTCTGTGATAACATGGTATTCACCAAAAATTGTATGAAATTTTCAAAGGACTGACAAAAATAGGGGAAAAAGAATGAAAAGCTTCTGGTAAAAGCTAGACAAATCTTAAGACAAAAACATCACATTGAATTAATATAGTAGCTAAATATCGCTTCTCAGCCTTTTTGGCTAAGATCAAGTGAAGATCTTTACTTTACTATGTAATATTCATTTACATACCTTTTAATTTTAAGATTAACAACTTTCACCCAAGAGAATCAATGGAAGGGAATAAGAAACGGTAAGAAAAAGAGAATTCACATGAGTGATAAGAAGGACCTTCAGGGCCTGAGGAAGGAGTAAGATTGCACAGAGTAGGGGAAGGGATGGAGACAGTCCACCCTGTGCCTAACAGTACACAGCTCCCATTTCATATGAAAGCCTTTCCAGACCTTCACTTCCAAGACTAGCAAGAGACTCACTTTAACCTTACTCCATCTGTTTCTCATTTCTCTGGTTATCTAGGTCCTGGCATAAAAGGAAATTTTACTCACCTGTGTGTTCTGTGAAACTACAAAAGAAGAATGCTGTAGTGAGGGATTGAATCTGTCCTATGATTGAGATGAATTCTGCTGACCTTTATAAAGGTTTGTTATTCCCTGATCCCCTTCCCCACCTGACTACTTATGGTCAACTCAATTGTTGATCCATGGCAGCATCTATGTGGGAAAAAGAGAATAAGTTTTAAGCTCTTTTCTTTAATTACCTGCCCCCCCCCAAAAAAAAACAAATACCAGTTAAAACGTCCAAAGAAGCAATTAGTGGGAATGGAGAAAAATTTTTGTGGTCCTTCAGAGTGCACAGGATATCACAGAGGTGGGAGCAGGTGGCACAGGAGTCCAGGGCTAAGGAAACAAAAATCAATTACAGAGTATTGTCTATATTCAGGTCAAATCAAGAGCCTTTGCCTAAAGACTTCAAGTGGAGGGAGTGGGAAATCTATCTAACCCCATAGCCTTTGATCTATAGTCTGTCCTACATGTGGGATATGCTAGGGCAAGGGTGGCCTAAAGATAAAGGGAGTGGCCAACCAATGACTGGTCTAGCCTAAAACCCATGCCAGGAGAGTAAGTCCACCCTTGACACTGCCTGGAGCACCAGGACCCTCAGGCTGGTTGATCAAGAGACCTAGGACAGAACCAAACCTGACTGGAGGAAAAAATGTCAATGTAATGATGTCTAATTGATATTCTGCTATACACTTAGATTGTTGCCTAGATCAATTGTCATCAGAAAGACTTCATCCAGCAACTGAAGAAAACAGATGCACACCCACAGCCAAACATAGGCAGATTTTGGGAGATCCTGAGGAAGATAGGGAGAAAAGATTGTAGGAGCCAGAAGGGTCAAGGGCACCACAAGAAAACTCACAAAATCAACTAACCTAGGTCATGCAGACTGACCTAGGCACTCTGCATGTATGTTACCATTGTAGTTTGGTCCTAACAGTGGGAACAGGGGCTGTCTCTGACTCTTTTACTGGCTTTTGGGACCCTACTCCTTATACCAGGTTGCCTTACCCAGATTTATACATGGGGAGGTGCTTAGTCTTACAGCAACTTGATATGCCATGTTTTAATACTAATGGGAGACCTGCCCTTTCCTAAAAAGAAACATGTCATGTTTTATTGATATTCACTGGAGACCTGCCCTTTCCCAAATAAGAGTGGAAGAGTGGATTGATTGGTGGGAACAGAGTCTGGGGTTGAGGGACTGAAAGGAGAAGAGGAAGGGAGGGAAAACTGCAGTCAGAAGTAAAATAAATATTTTTTTAAGAGAGCCCTTGCCTACCACCTGATATCCTGTGAGATTTCTTACTTCTGAGGAAAACCAGACTTAGAGGAAACAAAAATGACCTGGTCTTTGTGCTGCCCTGCTTTCAAACAACACATTCAGATTTATTTATGGTTTGTGTCTCACCTAAGTTCATTCATGTTCATGTACAGGAGTCCTCCACTGCACTCATACAAACAAATTGTGGGGCGTTTACCCAACCACCCCCACAGTTCCCCAGAGTTTTCTTGAGTGCGAGCAGCAGGAAATATTAGATAGAAGGATTTATTGCGGAGAATATCGCGGAGATAAACAGATAGAAAATAAAGGATAGCCTCGAGAGGGCCTGGAACCTATTCCAACGGGCCCCGACTGTCTCTGCCCCAGGGTTTTTATAGAGACACCAAGGGGTGGAGCAAAAGACCTCCTCCCCCAGCACAGGCAAGTGCAGACCATCTCAGACACCTGCACTCAGGCCCGTGGTCTAATCATCCTCTATGCGGACCTGCTGGGGAAAGCCACGAGGAACCCGAGAACGGGCTCCCACAACAAATCATGTGGACAGCTGATAGGTTGCCACTTATTTGGAGCAAGGAAAACGTCAAGACTTTGGTTATAGGGTTGACTATAAAGATGACTGCATAATCTCTAATTAGTGTCAGTTTTGACAGCTGGATTTCCCCAAACGTACAGACTGACTCCAGCTCCATATACATCTTGCTACGTTTGACTGACAGGGATGGGCCCCTTTGTCTGCTTTGCCCTTCTCTAGTCTCTCTTAGTTGCATTAGCACCTTATAAACTTAGCACCTTATGAACTTGGCTTTTAGTTTAATCAAGATCATGAGTTCTACAAAACAACTAAAGCTCCATTCAAGTCCCAGAGTCTCTGTTGAGTCAACCTCTCTCTAACTATACTGTGAATATACTCCTGTCGGAACAATTGAGCTGGGCATCAAACATTGTCTCTCTCATATCCACTTCCCTGGATATCACCTATCCTTTCTCTACTATTTTTCAGTCCTTCATATCCATAGGAACCTCACTGAGAGATAACTAAGGGGTCCTAATGGCTTTTACAAGCCCTTCCACTGTGGACTGATTTACTTCATACTGCCTCATGCTACACACCCTTTGTCTTAAGGAGAAGTGGGTAATTATATTACTTCAGGTTGTTTGTTTGTAAGAAATGGCAGACCGATGCTTCTATCTCATGCTGCCTTTTGCTCTTTCCCCGAAAAGTCAGAAAGAAGAATAGAGTCAGCTTGTGTCTTCCCTATGGTAATTGTAAAATTCTGCTGTATTGTAATTTCCTATTGTAATCCCTGCCTTATAAAGGTGCATTTCTTTTTGGTAAACAACTTATCCTCGATTACATGTCTAATTGCCCAAAACAAAGATCATGTAATTGCTGCCACAATCTGTTTATGATCCTATCCAATACAAATACTTGAATGACCATGATATAACCTCAAGGCCACCCATGGTTTCAGGGACATCCTCATACTCCCATGGTGGGTCCATTCATCAAGAAGGCTTACTTCCCCATTCAAAGTATAGAAAAAGGGCCATCCCAGGGTCCTCACAAAGAGTGTTTCACTCTCAGTCAAGGTCAATTGACCTTGGTTATAAGTCTTATCTGCTATCAAAGGGAATAGTAAACCACCAATACAGAAAGTAGGCATACTATGCCACACTATATCAAGAGTGGTAGCCATGGAATTTCCCACCTTTATACTCCACTCACACACAGATCAGCCTCAGTTGCACATTTCAGGACACATTGAAGTGGCCATACAACCACTCCTCCCCAACTTACCTTGGGTTCTGTCAAACTTCTGTTCAGGCAACAAATGCCTTGTGTGAGTTATCCTAGGAAGACTTGAACAGTCACACCCATCCCTGATAAAGGCATCAAAACAAAGAAACAACTGCATCTGAGTTTAGTTCACAGAACAGGTAAAGCTACTGAGGATGCTTTCAAGAATGTGGGTGAAGAATTGCTTACATGAGCATGGATAACTGAAAGATAGCTGCATTACCAAAATGCATACCACAGCAAAGGTCATAAAAGGTGCATCTCTAGAACTTCTATGTGACTTCCAGGTAGCTACACCAGTCTCTTCTCTCCAGCAATTTCCTATGAGTCACATAAGTTTCAGATTTCTGAGACTTGTAGAACTTTTTAAAATTTCTGGATCTTATAAACTTCCCTACTCTCTCCAGGATGGAATGTTTCAGTTTGGTAGAGACCAGGTTTCCATCCTGGAGTATTTAATTTGCATTAATAGGTAGTTCTACCCAAGATAGTACTAGCCAAGCTGTCTTCCAAGAGTGACTTATTTACCTACAAAGGGACTTAGGAGACTGATCTACAAACCATTTGTCAATTATGTGACTGAAAAGAATTTTCATTACTGATTTTTCACCTCAGCTCTAACACAGAAGAAAAAAGGAAAAAGTAAGGTAGAGTTTTCATTCACAATATATGGCCCATGTCCATAAACACAAGCACTTTACTTATGTAAATTTATTCATAGAAACTAAGAAAATCCCTTTATTTAATAGAAAGTTTTATCTAATTTTATTAAGATATTTTCCAAAGTAGAATTGTAATGTCAATTTTTGTACAATCTTTTTAATAATAATACTTATTCAAAAGAAGTGGGGAAAGAACGTGAGGAAGAAAGATATGGTGGTTTGAAAGAAAATGGCTCCTCCCATAGAGAGTGGCATCATTAGGAGGTGGGACTCTGTTAAAGAAGGTGTGGCCTTGTTGAAGGAAGTGTGTCACTTTGGGGGTGAACTTTGAGGTTTCCTATGCTCAAATTTCACACAGTGTGGCATTCAGTTTATTTCCTGTTGTCTGTAGATCAAGATGTAGAACTCTCAGCTCCTTCTCAAGGACCATGCCTGCTGGCATGCAACCCACCCAGACAATAATGGACTAAGCCTCTGAAACTGTAAGTCACTTCAGTTAAATGTTTTCCTTTACAAGAGTTGCATGATCATGGTGTCTCTTCACAGCAATAGAAATCCTAAGACAGAAGTCAATAAGGAGAATCTTGCCTTGAGGAGATTTTTCAGCAATCTACAGATTCAATGTAATCCCCATTAAAATCCAAACACCAATTCTTCAGAGACCTGGAAAAAACAACACTCAAATTCATATGGAAAAACAAAAAACCCAGGATAGCTAAAACAATCCTGTACAATAAAGCAACCTCTGGAGGCATCATGATCCCTGACATCAAGCTCTACAGTAGAGCTGTAGTGATAAAAACAGCTTGATACGGGCCAGGCGGTGGTGGCACACGCCTTTAATCCCAGCACTCGGGAGGCAGAGGCAGGCGTATCTCTGTGAGTTCGAGGCCAGCCTGGTCTCCAAAGCGAGTTCCAGGAAAGGCGTAAAGCTACACAGAGAAACCCTGTCTCGAAAAACCAAAAAAACAAACAAACAAACAAAAAAAACCAAAAAACAGCTTGATACTAGCATGAAAACCAACATGTGAACCAATGTAATTGAATTGAAGACCCTGACATTAATCTGCACACTTATGAACACCTAATTTTTGATAAAGAAGCCTAAACTGTACAGTGGAAAAAAAGGAAGCATCTTCAGCAATGGTGCCGGCATAACTGGATGTCAACATGTAGAAGATTGCAAATAGATCCCTATCTGTCACCGTGCACAAAACTTTAGTCCAAGTGGATCAAAGACCTCAACATAAAACCAGTTACACTAACTAAACTGATAGAAGAGAAAGTAGGAATTAGTCTCTCGAATGTATTGGCATAGGAGATCACTTCCTAAATATAACACCAGTAGCACAGATACTGAGAACAACAATTAATAAATGGGACCTCCTGAAACTAAGAAGCTTCTGTAAGGCAAAGGATATGGTCAATAAGACAAAATGGCAGCCTACAGAATGGGAAAAGATCTTCACCAACCCCACATCTAACAGAGGGCTGATCTCCAAAATATATAAAGAACTCGAGGAACTAGACATCAAAATACTAAACAATCCAATTAAAAAATGGGCTACAGAGCTAAACAGAGAATTTGGAACAGAAGAATCGCAAATGGCTGAAAGACATTTAAGGAACTGCTCAACATCCTTACACCTGTCAGAATAGCTATGATCAAAAATACTGATGACAGCTTATGTTGGAGAGGATGTAGAGTAAGCGGAACACTCTTTGTAGCATGAATCTTAAATGTTCTTATTAATAAAATCAAACCCGAGGCCAGTTATTGGGGTAAACTCTGGTAGATCAGAGAGACAGAACAAGCCACAGCTATCTCACCTTGCCAATTCCTCAGCTGGTCCTGTTTCCTCAGACTGGAAGCCTCTGAGTCCTCATCTCCGAATGGCTCTCAGCTGAACTGCTGTTAGAAAGCTAGAAAGCTTAACCAGCCAAATGCTTAACCAGCCAAATGCTTCTAGTTTCTGGTCCTCAACGCCTTATAAACCTTTCTGCTTTCTACCACCACTCCCTGGGATTAAAGGCTGCTTTCTGGGACTAAAGGTGTGAGTCACCATGCCTGGCTGTTTCCAATGCAGCCTTGAACTCACAGAGATCCAGAGGGATTTCTGTCTCTGGAGTGCTAGGATTAAAGGCGTGTGCTACCACTGCCTAACCTCTATGTTTAATATTGTGGCTTTTCTGTTCTCTGACCCCAGATAAGTTTATTAGGATACACAATATTTTGGGGAACACAATACCACCACAACTCTTCCACTGTTGGTGGGAAATCAAACTTGTACATCCACTTTGGAAATCAGTATGGTAGTTTCTCAGGAAACTGGAAATCAATCTACCTCACAAGACCCAATGATACCACTCTTGAGCATATACCCAAGGAATGCTCAATCATACCACAAGGACACATGCTCAACTATGTTCATAGCAACATTATTCATAATAGGCAGAACTTGAAAACAACCTGGATGCCCCTCAACTGAAGAATGGATAAAGAAAATATGGCACATATACACAGTGGAGTACTACTCAGCAGTAAAAAACAGTGGCATCATGAAATTTGCAGGCAAATGGATGGAACTAGAAAATATCATCCTGAGTGAGGTAACCCAGACTCAGAAAGATAAATATGGTATGTACTTACTGATAAGTGGATACTAGATGTAAAGCAAAGGATAACTAGACTGCAGCCCACAGCTCCAGAGAAGCTAGCTAACAAGGAGGACCCTACGACAGATGCATGGATCACCCTGTGAAAGAGAAATAGATGGGATCTCCATGAAAAGACTGGAGGTGAAGGGGGGCAATGGAGGTTAGGAGTTGGGGATGAGAACATAAGGGAACAAGATATTTGAGCTGGAACATGGACAGAGTGGGAGAGCAAGGAAAGAGATACCATGATAGAGGGAGACATCATAGGAATAGGGAGAAACAGGGTGCTAGGGAAGTTCCTAGAAATCCACAAGGATGACCCCACCTTAGACTACTAGCAGTAGTGGAGAGGGTGACTGAACTGGCCTACTCTAGTAATCATAGAGCCTTCATCCAGTAACTGATGGAAGCAGATGCAGAGATCCACTGCCCAGCACCAGACTGTGCACCAAGAGTCCAGTTGATGAGAGAGAGGAGGGATTCTATGAGAAAGGGACATCGAGATCATGATGGGGAAACATATCAAGACAACCAGGCCAAACTAGTGGGGACTCATGAACTATGGACCAATAGGTGTGGAGCCCCCATGGGACTGGACTAGGCCCTCTGCATAGGCATGACAACTGTTTAGCTTGAACTGTTTAGGGGTCCCCCTGGCAGTGGGATCAGGATCTGTCCCTGGTGCATAAGTGGTCTTTTTGGAGCCCAGTGCCTACAGTGGGACACCTTGCAAAGCCTTGGTGCAAGGGGGAGGGCCTGGACCTGCCTCAACTAAATGTACCAGGTTCTGCTGACTCCCCACCTTGCCTTGGAAGAGGTAGGAATTGGGGGGAAGGCTGGGGTGGAAAGAAGGAAGAGAGGGGTCCTGGGGTTGGTATGTAAAATAATGAATAGAAAATTTCTTAATAATAAAAAAAAGAATGGCCTTTTCCAGAAGAATCCTGGCAGCCTATAGAAAAATTGGGCTTACAAAGAAAGGTATGGTGATTTGGAAACAAATCATCCTGTATTTGAAAATTTCTAGTTCAAGGAAAACAATTCTCAGGATAGCACTTTAAAGTTAGAAATGGAGGTCCTCCTTACTATCCCATCTACATTTTAAGAACAATTATATGTGTCTTGGTATGAAAGGAAGAGGTTCTCAAAGGGAGGAAGGAACAAATGAACAAAGGAATAAAGGAATGAAGGAACAAAGAAACAAAAGAAAGAAATTGAAGGAAGTAGGAGGAGAGGCATGAATGTAAGGAGAGAGAAAGTGAAGGAGAGAAAGAGGGATGGGGCATAGATTAGAGAATGTGAAGAAAACAAGGAAAGCAGGAAGGAGGAAGGAAGAAGATGGGAAGAAGGGAGAGAGAGGAAAGGAAGAAGAACTAGAAGGAATAGAAGGATACAGGGATCGAAAGAGAAAAATGAAGAGGTGGGAAAAATAAGATAGGGGAAAGGAGGAATGAATGAAGAAATATATGGGAGAAAATAAAGAGGGAGGGAGAAAAAGACTGAGGAAGAAATGGAGATAAAGGGGAGGGAGTAAGAGTGGGATAGGGAAGAGAGGTAAAGAAGCAGGAGATAAAGAGAGAGAAAAGAAAAGTGAGAAAGGGACAGAGAAAGGAAAAAGAACAAAGAAGGGGATGGGGAGGAAGAAAGAGAGGGTGGGAAAGAGGAAAGATGGAAGGAAGGAGAGGGACAGAGAAAACAAGAGTCTCACACGTGCTCTGTGATACCACAATGGTGAATATGGAAGTGTGAGGTGGAAGAGAACCTGCAGAGCCTTAACTTATAGGTATAGTATTCTCTGGTCCCATTTCCCACTACACTGGTGATCTTAAAGTCAACTCTAAATTCATGAGAGCATCTACCTAAGGGATTAAGACTAAGTTTTAAACACTTTCATCCCAATTCACTGCCATTGGAACAAGCACAAATTATTTGAGCAAATTCAGAGAAACAATTAGGAGAAATTAAAAAGAAACTTTCCCATGAAAATTTCCATTAGAAAATACACTTTGTCACCCAAGTCCAGGGTGAGGTAGAGTAAAAGGCACAGACATCCAGTGCTGAGGAATGGAAGACAGCCAAGTGACTTCATCTGGATGGGAGTCAACCTGAGGGCCATGCTCCAACACCTAGTGTCCATGGAGGTCTCACACATCTGAGGAACACCAGTAGCTAGTGATATGAAGGAGAAATGCTGAGGGTCTTTTGTGTCTCTCCTCTTTCCAGTAATATTTTCTAAAATCCTGTCATGTTTGCTGTGTAGTTGTAGTTCATTCATTTTCCCTCACAAGAGAACCCTTTGAATGCTGTAATTCATTTGATATGGATTGTTGAGAATTCCCCTATTTCAAGATATTATGGAGGATCTACTATGAGCCTTCTTGGAAGTGGATCCTTATACATATAGATAGGAAAATTGAAGGTATAGATTGACAATGTTTATTCAGACTTAAACAAGCACACACTCACACACAAACATACACACACACAAACACATACACACAGATATAGATATACATAAAAGCAATTATAAAAGTATTCCGTAGGTTGTTGTATGTGTGTGTGTAACAATAGTAATTAAAGATTATGAATCTGAGAGGAAATGGGTAGATATAGGAGGAATTGAAGTGTAAGAGGGAGAGGTTTTAATTATATAAATATAGTACTCATATATGAACACAAAGAAATACAATTTCAGATTTAAAATAAATTAATAAATATTTGAATGTTTGATATCAGGTTATATTTTTCACAAGACTGAGACAAATATTTTCCATAATTATTTCAACAAACTCCATTCTCATAAGCAATTTTTGAGTGTTTCTATGTTCCACTTTAAGTCTCAATGATTTAATAATGCGTTAGTTTGGCAATGTCATGATACAGGAATATTTCAAGTCATGTAATAGTGTGTAGATAATGATTGTTAAAGTTTGTGTAGTACATAAAATGTGCATTCTTGTACAGGCAATTCTGAAAAAAATACTTTTATTAAATGACTTAGATCACCTCATGTGGTGCACAACTCATTCACACAGGTTCTTTTTACTTTTGATTGATTATAGTCCTAGACATTTGCTGTAAATTCTCCTGCTTTCATTTCCATTACCCAATACAGTATTAATAGCCATCTCATATGCAGGACAATCTATGTCCTAACAGTGTCACTCCCATATCTAACTATCAAGTACCCTTCAGGATATGGAGCTTCACTTAAGTGTATTACAGCCTGTATGACAGTTGGAATGACTGTCTCTCTAATGCATGATGCTATAAAAAGTGACCTCACAGTATCTGATCCACCATGAGGTTTATACTTGCAGCAAGAAAGAAGAAACAAATTCATCAGAGAACAGAAGCCACCAGAACCTGACATACATTAAGATAAAAATTATTCCCATGGTAAAGTGGGTCCAAAGGGGCAAAATATGGGGAATCTATTTCCATAAGTGTAAAGACATGTATCACCCAAAGCCTTGGTTCATCAAAACTTCCTTATGAGTGCCAGGATGGAAGAGACCTTACAGAAGGAAATGGACAAGCACAGTAGATCAAGATGGCTTGGAGAGCTCAAAGGGATACAAATTACTTCACTTCCTTCTGTAGATAGAAATTCACAATGGAACCACTAGCCTAGACCATCAGATTCCAAAGCAGAAGTTCAGTGAAGCAGAGCACAGGTAGACTCGAGTCGGTCATACAGACATGCTCTTTTCAAAACACCTGAAATTGTTCATACATCAAATTTTTGCCTTCCTTCATTTCTCTCACTCAATTGCAGCATTAAGCCTGGGGTTCAGGCTGCTCCTGCAGAGAAATTCAATTCACAATAGTTGCTTGGCCATTTGTAAGCGTAAGACATTCTCCAATTCATTATGACTCCTAATTTCAGAGCTTTTGCAATGAAAATAAAAGAGATGTCTTAACTTGTAGAAATCTGTAGGCACTATCATGAAGGCTAGGAGAAATGTTGATGACTAACTTATGGTACAACAGAATTGCCTAAATCATTCAGTCATTAATGAGCCTCATTGTCCCAAATGAGTAAAATATATATATTTTACTGTGAATATATAAAAGAACAAAAGTGACCAGAACTGGCAAAACTTTCAGTGGGGAAAACTGATCTGTTGTTGATGAGTTGGAAGGGACAAAAGATGGAGAAGCATGATTCAAGAAATGTAAAGATGTTTCCTAAGCACAGCTTTGGTTTCTCAAAGAACACTGACTAGATAGCCAGGATGAAGGTCAGTGAGTAGAAGGTGACAGAGGTGTGCCCACTAGGATCAGGATGGCTTGGTTGGCTCTGGGTTCAGGTGAGCCTCTGAGAGAATGGTGGGCACTGTGGATATACTGTACCTGCTTCTTGTGCCTGTTGAGCATGTTCACCATGGAGACACTGGCCTAGGCCATGAGACTCAGATAAAGAACATCAATGACACAAATCAAAAATAAATATGGTGGGGTGCCACCAAAATCAAATGATAAGCAGTAGCCCACATTAAATTTCCTAGTTAAATTTATGTTGGTATTAAGTATACATTCATAGACATTCATAGTAATTTTGCTGTTTAAAAGCAGGTACACAGTCCAGCTAAGTGAACCGAGGGACCAATGTACTTGGTGGCTCTGTATTTAAGCTTCATCCACCTGGAGTTGCTGGGGCTGATAGTGATAGCTTAGAAGCAACTCAAGAGGCACATGGTAGGTAAAGAAATCTCTTGGGGTGCTTGATTACTGTAGGCAATAACTTTACAGGCAATGTTATCCAGGAAGGATTTAAACCCAAACAATGCCATTGTCTGAGGAATTCCTCTTGAGATAATAGACAATGAGTTGGCTAGAGTCAGATGTTTTAAAGTATCATCTTTGGGCATCAAACACTTTCCAGTGAATAAAGATATAAAATAATGGAACAAAACTGACCAGTTACCCAGGATTCCCACAACTGTCTGGGACAAGGAAAACATCCCCATTGACAAGTTCTCAGAAACCATCTTCTTGTCATCTGAAAAAGACAAATGTATTCATATCAACAGAAACAATAAGAAAAAAACTGAACATTTGCAGTAATTTCTTACTAGCTTAAATTAAACCAGTATCTCATCATCTTCTTCATAAACCTTTCCCTCTGATAAATATTTCTAAAATATTGTTACATTGACTTTGATGATAACATCAGTGGAATTTTCTATGATCAGTTAGTTAACTTTCAGGATCAAGACACTTAAATAGTCTCATTTAAAATGTTTTCCCATTAATCAAATGTTTCTAATGAAAAGTATCACTAATTTAGCCTCTTCATAATCATTGAAAAAGATAATTTTCTTAAAAATAAAGATGCAAGTCTTTCATGCATATATGAACATGTCATTTAGAACATTTTTAATGGTGTCTGCATAAAAAGTATTTTGTAAGAATTAGGTTGAAAGCTCAGTCAATAAAGCATTTTCAGCACAAGCATGAGGATGTGAGTTAAGATCACCAGCTTCTATGTAATATCTGAGCAAGAATTATCACTTAGCTCAAATGATGGTGTCCTTTTCTGTTCAAAAGCTTTATAGTTTCAGAGGTTCCAGTTATTAGTTGTTAGTTTCAATACCCTGCTAAGAAAGACCTTTATTATGCCATTGAGTTCAAGCATATTCCCTACTTTAACAATTATTAGGTTCAAGGCATCTGGTCTTATGGTGAAATCTTTGATCAATTTGGAGTTGAGTTTTATGCAGAGTGATAGATGGTCATCTATTTGTATTCTTCTACATTCAGCAATCCAGTTTGACCAGCACTATTTGTTGAAGATGCTGTCTTTTTTTCTAGTATGTATTTTTTGCATTTTTGTGAAAAATTAAAATGTCCTTAGATGTGTGGAGTTATATCCAGGACTTCAACTATATTCCATTGATTGATGTGTTCGTTTTTATGGCAATGTCATGCTTTTTTATTATTATTCATTTTACATACCAACCACAGAACCCCTCTCTTCCCTCCTTCCACCTCCAACCTTCTTCCCAATCCACCTCCCATTCCCACCTCCTCCAAGTCAAGGTCTCCTATGAAGAGTCAGCAGTTCCTGGTACACTCAGTTGAGGTAGGTCCAAGCCCCTCCCCCTGTACCAAGGCTGTGCAAGGTGTCCCACCATAGGCACTGGACTCCAAAAAGGCCAGTCATTTACCAGAGATGGATCCTGATCCCCCTGCCTGGGGGCCTCCCATACAAATCAAGCTAAACAACTGTCTCCAATATTCAAAGGGCATAGTCTAGGCCCATGTGGGCTCCACAGCTATTGGTCCACAGTCGATGGGTTTCCACTAGTTTGGGTGGCCTTCTCTGTATGTTTTGCCATCATGATCTCGATGCCCCTTGCTCATAGAATCCCTCCTCTCTCTCATCTATTGGACTCCTGGAGCTCGGCCTGGCACCCAGGCTTGGATCTCTGCATCTGCTTCCATCAGTAACTGGATGAAGGCTCTATGATGACAGTTAGGGTATTCACTAGTCTGGCTACCTGAGTAGACCAGTTCTGGTACCCTCTGGACTATTACTAGCAGTCTAAAGTGGGGTCATCCTTGTGGATTCCTGGGAGCTTCCCTAGCACCCGGTTTCTCCCTATTGCCATGATGTCTTCATTTATCATGGTATCTCTTTCCTTGCTCTCCCACTCTGTCCTGTTCCAGCTTGAACCTCCCATTTCTTTATGTTCTCATCTCCCATGCCTTGCCCTCCATCCCCTCCTTTTTATTAGTGTAGCTCTGTATTACAATTTGAGATCTGTCATTGTGAAACACCTAGCAAGTCTTTTATTATTCAGGATTTTTTAGCTGTTCTGGGTCTTTTGTATTTCTATATGAAGCTTAAGATTCCTTTTTATTTCAATTTCTGTGAATAATTGTGTTGACATTATGGTGAAGATTGAACTGAATATATAAATTCCTTTTGATACTGGCAGAAAAACAGATGAATGGAACAGAACAGAGGATCCAGGACTAAACCAATAAAGCTGTGGCCATATATTTTTTACAAAGATGACAAAGATTGCAGTAATAAAAGCGAGTCAACCAACAAATGGTTCTGGCAAAATTGGATATTCACATACAGATGAGAAAATTTAATTTGTATTTTTCACCTTGCACAAATATCAACTTGAAAAGGATAAAAGACCTTAATTTAAAATCTAAAACTGCAGGATGAAACCATAGGGAACATTCTTTAAGACCTTCAGATAAGCAAGATCTTCCTGAAAAACACTTCAATGGCATAAGAATTAGCCCCAAGTATCAGCAAGCAGAACTACAGGCAGTTAAAAAGTTTCTGCACATCAAAGGAATCTACCAGCAGAGCACACAAACAGCCCATGGAATGGGAGAAAATATTTACCAGCTACACTCTAGACATGGGAATAGTATCTGGAATTCACAAAGGATTTTTAATTCACAAAAATTAAACATGAAGAAAATAAAACTGCCAACCAACAAACGGGGTGATAAAACGAGGAAGTGTTTATCAAAAGAAGAAACACTAATGACTAGTAACTGTTTTTAAAAGTGTCCTGTCAGTTGCGATGGAGCATGATGGTAGGGTATGCTAAAGTGGCAGGGACACAGGGGGTCAGTAGTTCAAGGTCAGCCCGGTCTACATAGTTTATACAGTAATGGCTGACACATCTTCAATCCAAGTACTTGGAGGCAGATGGATCTCTGTGAGCTCGAAGCAAGCCTGGTCTACATGATAAGGTCCAGTCCAGTCAAGGAGAGACCATGAGTCCTTGTCTCCAGAAAAATAGTTGTTCAATATCCTTAGTCATCAGGAAAAATTAATTAAAACTACTTTGAAGAATCTCCCAAGAACCTACAAGGATAACCCCAGCTAAGACTCCTAGGGAATAGCAGATATGTATCCTGAACTGGCCATCTCCTGTAACCAGATTGGTGCCTAGACTAATTGTCATCAGAGAGGCTGCATCCAGCAATGGATCAAAACAGGTTCAGACCCACAGACAAACATTAGGCAGAGTTTGGGGGATCCTGAAGAAGACGAGGAGAAAAGGTTGTAGGAGCCTGAGGTGTCAGGGATACCACAAGAAAACTCACAGAATCAATTAACATGGGCTCATAGGTGCTCACAGAGACTGAACTGACAACCAGGGAGCCTGCATGGGACTGACCTAGACACTCTGCATATATGTTACAGTTGTGTAACCTGGTCCTCTTGTGGGACTCCTAGCAGTGGGAATAGGGGATGTCTACAACTCTTTTACTGGCTTTTAGGACCCTATTCTTCCTCCTCATACTGGGTCACCTTGCCCAGTCTTAATACATTGGGAGGTGCTTAGTCTTACTGCAACTTGATATGCCATGTTTTGTTGATGGAAGACCTGCCCTTTCCTAAACAGAAGCAGAGGAGGAGTGGATTGGAGGGACTGGGATTAAAGGAGGAAGTGGAAACTGTGGCCAGGATGTAAAATAAATAAATATATATATATATAGATAGATAGATAGATAGATAGATAGATAAATAGATAGATAGATAGAGAAATAGATAAAGAAAGAAAGAAAGAAAGAAAGAAAGAAAGAAAGAAAGAAAGGAAAGGAGGAAGGAAGGAAGGAAGGAGGTATTCTAAAAAATTAAAATAAAATAAAACAAAATATGCTATATGCCAGCTTACAAAAAAGAATACTGTGTATAGGAGCAAGAGATCCAGAGATAAATTGGTAAACAATAGAAAACTAACTTCCATCACAGGGCTGTGGTGACATGGTTCTCTTTCTTTTCTCCTTTATTGTTTGAGAAATTCATATATGCATATAATGTGTTTTGATGAAATCCACCCTCCTTCTCTTCTTATGCATATATTAACTATACAAAATAATGGGCTTCATTATAACATTTGCATACATGTATACTGTATCCATTAATCATATTCAGTCCTCATTACCATTTCATATCCATTCATCCCTTTGGTGCCTCCCTCTTCTAATATTCCATCTCCTACTTATTTGCCTTTATCCTCTCAATTTTTAAAAGAGAGAGAACAAATGATATGTTTTCAATTTTTACTTTTTTCATTGTATTGGTTCTTCAATAATTTTGTAGCGCCTATTGATCATATTCACTTCCCATCCCAGAACTTTCCCCAGATCCAACCTCTTCCTTGCCCAACAAACCTTTCCTACCCACTCAGCTTTGCATTGCTTTTGTTGTTGTGTTTATTTCATTGAGTACAAGTTGTGCTGCCCATGTATTTTTGGATGTATGGCCTTCCACTGGAGCATGGTCCAGCTGCCAATGGCCATGCTGTTAAGTAAAACTAACTCTGCCTCTCCCAGCAGCTATCAATTGCAATTATTTTTATTACCAAGGGGTAGGAGTTTGAGTCTTACTTCCCACTCCATGCTGGAAATCAAGGACCTCAACAAAAGACCTGATACCCTGAACCTGACATAGAAAGAAGTAGGGGATGTGCTTGAACTCATTCACATAGTTTCTGAACATGACCCCAGGAACACAGGCGTTAATGCCATCCCATAAGTGGAACCTCATGAAACTACAAACTTCTGTAGCGCAAAGGACACCATCATTCAAGTGAAAATGCAGCTTGCAGAGTGGGAGAAGTTCTTTACCAACTACACATCTGAAAGGGGGTTATTTTCAAGAATATAAAATAACTCAAAAAAATTAAATATGAAGAAAACAACTCAGTTTAAAATTGCCATGTTAAAATAAGCACAGCCTTCAGTTTTTACTCTTTTTAAATTTAATTTGCATTAGTTTATTCTTTGAAAAATTTATGCATGTGTATAATACATTCTGATCACACTCACACCCCTACACTATTACCTACCCACCACTCACCATCTCCCCACAACTATCATGTCTTTTTGCTTTATTCTTGTTAGTTTGTTGCCCACTGAGCACAGCCAGGACCACCTGTGAACATACAGCTGCGAAGCCATGCGCTGGAACAGGAGTATCTCACCACCAATGATGTCAATCAGTCCCCCTCCTACAGTATCCATAAACTACAAACACCTCATGTGCCCCTCACCGACCCATCACTGTATATTGATAAGGCCAGTGTTGTGCAGGCAGCAGCAGCTGCTTTGAGTTCATGGAGCAACAGTCATGCCATGTCCATCTGCTGCAAAGAGAAGCTTCTACTTGGGATAAGATGAAATCTTAAGGTCATTTAGCTTGCATTTCCATGGTAGCTAAAGATAGTGAACACTTTTAAAAGTATTTGTCATCCATTTGTATTTCTTTCCTGAGAACTCTGCTCCCTTCCATAACCCACTTTTTAATTTGGCTGTTTTCTTTGTATTTATTTTTGAGATCTTTGTAGTTCCTAGACACAGATCTTCTGTCAAACACATAGCTGGAAAAGTTTTTTTGCAAATTCTGTGTGTGCCTCTTCAATTGATTAAATTTCATTATTCAATAACTCGTGCCTTCTAAAATTGGCATTATCCACTCACACAAGAAAAGAATATTTGCTTATAAATACTAGGCTTCAATATGGATTCTTCGTACCTCCTCAGTTTGATTCCTCTTCCTTCCCCCTTCCTCTCCTCGATCTCACATCCCCATCCCTGTTAGAACCTTGAAATACCTAGTCCATCGGCCCTCTCCCTCCATATCCTATGTCTACATTTCTCATGGCTATGGAAAAAATTAGTTGACAAAATGAAGAAAAGCAAGTGTTTGTTTTAGCTTCCAGTTTGAGGGGATAGTCCATCAAGGCAGCAGGTGCATGGGGCAGCTGGTCACATTGTGCCAGAAATCACTAAACAGAGAAGATGAAAACTGATTCTCAGCTTTCTTTTTCCTTCTTATTCTGTCCAGGACCCAACTCATGGAATGATGCTGCAATCTAGAAACTCCTCCTCCAATTTGTACAGAGATTTGTCTTGTAGATAATTCTAGACCCTATGAAGTTGACTGTATTAACAGTTACCTTCCCTAGTAGCATCTGGTGAGCAGTAAGGCTCAGACTTACCCAAAGAATGAAGGAACATGTGAACCGAATGGAAACCACCAGATCATGTGACACATTCAGAGAAAAATTATATTTTTCATGACAGAAGAAAAAAGAACATGGAGACAGAGTTGACATTATTCATGAGTACAACAAGATGGGGAAAATGTATTTCCTGAAACTTAAAGCCTCAGAGTATCACAGACTGCCATATAAATAGTAGGACAGAAGAGTTGAGAAAAAGGTGACAGAAGTACCCAGATCATCAGTGTGGTAGAAGCTCTGGCTTCTAGGTGCTCTTGAGGGAATAGTGTGCATCGTGGGCATACTATACTTGCCTCTTTAGGTGGTAGGGAAGAAACACATGGGGAAGCCACATGCCGAAGTTGTGAGATCAAAATATAGAATATCAGGAATCAGAACAGGAGTCAAAGAGTCAGCCAAAAAAAAAATCACATTACTTTCAAAATATTCAAAATCTTAAGTACTTCAAACCTTCCTCTTTGTTTTTCTCATTTAAATGCAGTCCGAGCTCTACAGAGAAGCTGTGCTTCTCGTGAACCCCATATCACAATAACAACTATCTGAAAGTATAAAATACTCTAATAAATGATAACTCTGTGTTTCAGAGCTTTGGGGGACAAAAACAATGATATATCATGAAAATATTCAGCCAGCCTGTATTACACTTGGGACAACTGCTGTACCAAATTTACGATGCCACAGAAATGCTCAGTAGTGTTTGGTCATTACTGCAGGTAACCTTCCATAATTGAAGGAAGAACATATGAATATGTTAGAATACATCAAACATTAGTACAAGTAACAAATTTAGAGAAATTACCTGTTCCTATGCCAGGGTAAAAGGATATTGAAAATAGAGTTGTTATTATTATTATTTATTACTATGAAGGGGAAAAGAGTAGGGAAACAGTTATCTAAAAATACCAGTATGAACATCAGCCACATCCTCAGATTGCCACAGAGCACTAAGTAGAGTATAAGGATGAAGGACATTGAGTAGGAAGTGACATAGATGCCCACTAGGATCAGGATGGATTGGGTGGCTCTGTCTTCAGGTGAGACTCTGAGAGAATGCAGGGCACTGTGGATATACTGTACTTGCTTCTTGTGCCTGTAGAGGAAGCTCACCATGGAGACATTGGACCAGACCATGATACACAGATAGAGAACATCAATGAAACTGATCAAGAATATATATAGTGGGGATGCATTGTTGCCAGAAAATAATGCTAAACAGGAGCCCACATTGAATTTCTTAGTGAAATTTACGCTAGTACCAAGGGTGGTCACTGTCATAATAACTCTGCTGTTTAGAAGTAGATGTGCAAGCCAGCTGAGAGAACAGGAGGGAACAATGTACTTGATAGCTCTGTGTTTAAATTTCATCCACCTGGAGTTGCTGGGTTTGACTGTGATTGCTTGGAAACAACTCAGGAGACTTGAGGAATGAAGAGAAGCCCCTCGGGCTACACGACACAAGTATACAACAAATTTACATACATTGTGATCCAGGAAATATTTCAACCCAAGCTCTTCAATTGTCAAATTAATGCCTCTTGAAATTACAATCAAGAAGTTGGCAAAAGCCACATGCTTTGAAATCTCATCTTTGGGCTTAATGCCCTTCCTAGTGAATACAGACATGAAATAATAAAATAGAAGTGACCAGTTGCCCAGGATCCCTATAAGTGTCTGGGAAAACAAAATAATCACAATTGGCAAGCCAGGAACCATCATCTTGTCATATAAAAAGGGCAAATTTATTCACATCAACAGACACAAAATAAAATATTTTAGCAGGAATCAATTTTGCATCTGTGATCACCTGTTGTTGTATGTATACACATATGAAAGGACTGTCTGAATTTTTATGTAAGTGTAATTTTTATGTGGTGACCAAAGCTGATGTCAAATGTCTTCCTAAATCACTCTCCACTATTTTTTTGAGGCAATGTCTCTAAATGAACCTGGAGCTTGTGCACTAGCAGGTTAGAAAACTCCAGGAATCCTCTTTTCTCTGATCCCTCAGCAGTGGGATTATGGTTATGAAATTTCATCCTTGGCTTACTACGTGGGAGTTAGAAATATAACTCAGTTTCTCTTGTTTGCGTAGCAAGCATTTTATTGACTGAGCTTTCTCCCCATATTGGAATATCCGTTAATTTTTAGTATAATAAATCATCTCATCATCAACATTATGAATAATTTCTAGTAAAAAATATTTATAAACAATTTTTCACTCACTGATACACTTTATAATGAGATCAGTGACATTTATGATGGACAGTTAACAAATTTAAATGATTGAGGGGGGCACTTAAATAATCTTGGGTTTTAAAACTTTTGTCCATTAATCAAAATGTTTCTCTTAGGGATCAGTCCTGAGTTGTTATAAGACTTACTAGTATTTGGGGATTTCTACACCTTGCGATGGCTTTAACAAGCTGCAGACCCAGGGTGGGGAAGCAGATTTTACTTCAAATCTGCAAGTGTTTGGGAAGCTATAAATCTCAAATTAGCTCAAGACCAGATCTGACCTTGGTTAAGGCTCACAGATGTATGAAAGATCCACAAATCGCAGGAAAAGTTGTAATCCCAGGCATAAGGTCCTAGAAGACACAAAATAAATCCTTACCCTCAGAGGAAGACTGGAGATTGAGACTCTGACTTTAAATGCCAGTTCAGCACAAGGAAAGGAGACACCAACCCTACTAGGACTTAGTTCTTCCTGAACATTGCAAGCACCACCACTTAAAAACGTGATTAAGATATTTACAATAAAAAATACAAAAAAGGACAGAAAACCTCAACCAACAAACTAACTCCAGGGGTAAAAATCCAGGCCCACAAACATAAACAGCATGACAAACAAAGACAACATGATTTTTCCGTAAATCAGTGATCCCATCACAATGACTCTAAGTGACAATTACTTAGAAGAACTACCAAAGAATTCAAAGGAGTGATTTTAAGTATGTTCAAGTAATTCAAAGACATGAATAAAACTGAAGAGAACAAAAACAAAGAGATGAATGAAACGGGAGAAGGAATTACAAGATATGAAAATAAAGGTTGAAATGCTGAAGAACACCCAACCCTGAAAAAGCTTTAATAAGTCAAATGAATTCCACAGTAGAAGCTTTCATCAGTAGACTGCATCAGGCAGAAAATAGAGAGTGAAGTATGGAAGACAAGATAGAGGAATTAGGCCATGCAGTAAATGTCAATGATAAATTGAAAAGGAAATATGAACAAACAGTGGAACAGCTCTAAAACACTATGAAAATATCTAACCTTCAGATTAAAGGCATAAAGAAAGGAGAGAACCATAGTGAATGGATGAAGAATATTTTCAAAGACATTTCCCAAACCTAGAAAAGAGATGTTCATCCTAGTACAAGAAGTTCACAGAACTCCAAATATGCAAAATCAGAAAAGAAACCCTCTGTGGTGTATTATAGTTAAAATATTAAAATCAAACAATAAAGAATGAGCATTAAAAGCTTCAAGAGAATAAAGTCAAGTCACTTATAAAGCAGGCCCAGAAGGATTTGGAAAGGTGTATACCAAGTGATGAAGGACAGCAATTGTCAAAACAGAAAAATATATCCAGAAAAAGCGGTCTGCTAAGATTGAAGTGGAAATAAAAACTTTTCCTGATTGAAAACATATTAAGGGGGCTGGAGAGATGGCTTAATGGTTAAGAGCACTAGCTGTTCTTCCAGAGGTCCTGAGTTCAATTCCCAGCAACCACATGGTGGCTCACAACCATCTGTAATGAGATCTGGTGCCCTCTTCTGGCCTGCATGCATACATGCAGACAGAACACTATACATAATAAATAAATAAATCTTAAAAAAAAGAAAAAAAACATATTAAATGAATTTATGACTATTAAGGCAGCTCTACAGATGATCATAGAAGGAAGACATGGTCTGAAGATCAGGATAAACACATCCAGGAAGCAATAAATTAACAATTCCAGAACAGTTAATCAAAAGAGATAAAAGTCACCACTAAAAAAATGATGGCCAGTAATACACATCACTCAATAAGAACTCTTATGGTCTCAACTCTCCAGTAAAGACACACATATTAGAAAATTAGAAAGCAAGTTCCATCTTTTTGCTGTGTCCAAGAAACACAACACCATCAAAGATAGACACTGTCTTGGCGTTAAAAAAAAGAGAAAGGTATGCCAAGAAAATGGTACCAAGAAACAAGAAAGAATAGCTCTTTCAATATCTCACAAAATACACATCAAGCCAAAAACTAAAAAGAGAAAAAGTGCCCTTCATACTCATTAGAGCAATAATGTATTAAAAGGGTATTTCAATGATAAATATAAACATGCACCAAACACAATTTCATAAAAGAAATACTAGATGCTACATATTGACCTTAACACAGTAATTGTGAGTGGGTAACTTCAATACCCAACTACCATCAATAGAAAAATCATCTATACAAAAACTAACTGGTGTTAAACAGCATTGTAAGTCCAAAGGACCTATCAGACATCTAAAAACATTCCGCCAAAACACTGAAAAATACACATTCTTCTCCACTGTCAAAAGAATTTATACACAATTTGTCACATCCTAGAGCATGAACCAAGTCTAAATAAGTATGGAAAACTAAAATCACATTTTTGCATACTATATGGCAAAAATGGAATAAAGCTGTATTTAATAGCATACAAACTACATAACAACAACAACACACTACTGAATAATAACTGGGTCAAGGAAAATTTTTAAATAATTATCATTGAATAAAATGAAAACACAACATAGTAAAGCTATGGGACATAATGAAGGTAGTCCCAATAGCAAAGCTTACAGCACTAAGTGACTACATCAAAAGATTTGAAAGATCTCAGGTTAATAGCTTAATGGTGCACCTGAAGGCCTTGAGAAAATAAGAAGAAATGAACCCAAAAACTGTACATATAAAGAGACAGTCCAAATTAGGACTGAAATTAATTAAACAGAAACAAAAAAACAACAAAGTATCATTGAAAGGAAGAGTTGGTTCTTTGAAAAAGCTGATATTGACAAAGCTTGAGCTAAATTAACTAAAAGAAAGCAAATGCATAGATCACTAAAATTAGAACTGAAAAGGGAAATTGTACATAAATTCAGAGAATCATAAGGATATACATTAAAATTTTATATTCTACTAAACTGGAAAGTCAAAAAGAAAATTTTAGATGTCTATAGCCTGCCAAAGTTAAATAAAGATGAAGTGAATAATTAAAACAGATCATAGGAACCAATGAGATAGAAGCAGCAACTAAAAATCTGCCAACTGGTCAACCATGAAACTATGCTTCTACAATTAACATTAAATGAATTCTGCAGGTTGTATTTACATAATTATGTAGTATGCGTGTGTAACAATAATTACAGGAAAAAAACATACATTTCAGAAAGACTAAAGGTAGAACATGGAAGGGACTAGAGGGGAAGACTTGGGAGATTGAAAGGAGAAAATGGAAGGGGGAATTAATTAAATAATTGTAATTAAGAAATTATATTTAAACTAAAATTTTTAAAATTCTTCCAAATTAAAAA
Source organism: Peromyscus eremicus (assembly GCF_949786415.1). Lineage (NCBI taxonomy): Eukaryota > Metazoa > Chordata > Mammalia > Rodentia > Cricetidae > Peromyscus > Peromyscus eremicus. Next base: position 196,071,363 of record NC_081416.1, read on the forward strand.
AGGCAAGGGCCAAATGGATTCCAGCACATGGGTCTACCAGAACTAAAAAGAATAATTAGCACCAATATTCCTCAGATTGTTCCAATAAGTAAAAATGGAAGGACATCTTCCAAATTCTTTTTACAAAACCAGTATTTTCTTGATGCCAAAACAAGACAAAGACCCAACATCCAAATAGACTTACGGGTCAGTCTTCTTGATGAATATAGATACAAAAATTCTCAATAAAATAGCTATGAATTGAATTCAAGAGGCTATTTGAAAATCATCACCATTATTCAATCAGCTTTTTCTCAGAGATCAGAGGTGGTTCAACACACAAAACCTAAGAAATATAATACATTACATAAAGAGACTCAAGGAGAAAACCACACCATCATCAGACTCAGAAAAGGCCTTTGACAAAATCTGCCTCTTCATAAATAAAAATCCTAGAAAATCTAGGAATATAGGAGGCACATCAACATAATAAAGTCACTATACAGCAAGCCATTTTCATGCTAAGAAAAACTTGAAGTATGTCCAAGAAAATAAAGAATAAGATCAGGATATCCACTGTCTCCACTCCTGTTCAACATGATGCTTGAAGTCTTAACTAGAGCTAAGTGAAGACAAGTGAAGAAGATGAAGGGGATAAAATAGGAAAGTATCTTATTTGCAGATGATATTATTCTATACATAAAAGACCTAAAGACAATCTACTAGCAAACTCCTATAGCTGATAAACACATTGAACAAGAAGCAAGATACAAATTTAACACTGAAAACCAATGGCCTACCAACAAACAATAGACACACCAAGAAAGAAAACAATATCATTCATTATAGCTCCAAAAATAACTGGGAATAAATATCACTAAGGAAGTGAAAGACTTAAAGACCTCCTGTGCTCATGGATTGGTAGGATTAATATTGTAAAAATGACTATCCCACCAAAAACAATATACAGATTCCACACAATCCCCATCAAAAGTCCAACATAATTCTTCACACAAGTTGAAAAAACAATTTAAAACTTTATATGTTAACACAAAAGACTCAAAATAGCAAAAAGAACAATTCTGAATAATAAAAACTTTGCCTGAAGAATCACCACATCAGATTTCAAGTTATACTACACAGAGATAATGATAAAACAGTATGGTGCTGGCACAAAAACACACACGTTATTCAGTGAAATACACTGAGATCCCTTATATAAGATGACACACAACCACCTGATTTTTTTTCAAAGTTCCCAAAAACATATGCTGGAGAAAAGAAAGCATCTTTAACAGATGGCTTTGGGGAAACTGGATGTCTACTTATGGAAGAATGAAATTGATCCTTACGTCTGAACTGGTACACAGATAAATTCCAAACAGGTCAAACATTGTTGGGCCTAAACTCTGGAGCTACTAGAAGAAAGAATAGGGAGTAGTACACTTGAGGATATAGGCTAAGGTAAGCATTTTCTGAATAAGACTATTATGCCAGCAAAACTATGCAACAGAATTGAAGAAAAAATAAAACTTTCCCTGGTAAAACTACATTTTTAAAAATTGTGATTACTAAGTCAGCTATTTAGAGGATCCTAGAAGGAATGATCCCCATTGAAGAAAAATGACATGAAGTGGCCACAGGGGTACAAGAAACAATACCAGGACAGTTATTAAAACAAGGTCTAAGAAACCACAAAATTGTAGGAGCTAGTGCACATCATTCATTTACCATTTTGAGACGGTGTCTCATTGTGTTGTCCTTTCCGGCCTGATACTCACTCTGCAGACCAGACTGGCCTGGAACTTGCAGAAATCTGCCTGCCTCCACCTCTAAACTGAATGGACTAAAGGAGTGCACCAACATGCTCAGCTAAATTATTTTTTCAGTAGAGACATAATGTGAAGTTTATGGGAATAATCAGATGAACTCACTAGAGAAATATTAACTATAATCCACACCATGCAATCCAACTTCAAGTGTCCATGTGAATGCAGAGCCCCCACATACAGTGTTGTTTCCTGTGCAACCTAGTTTGCATTATAATGTACCTCTCTACAATGTGAAGAAACTGCGTGAGATGTTACAAGACAAATCAGCCAGTTTGAGAGTCTCAATAGTTATAATGTGAAGGTTAGGTTTCAAAATTTTATCAAGTTTTGTGCATCTCTATTCTTGGGAAATCAGCTATATAGCATGACATAGAAACATAGAAAAGGGGAGAGAGAAGTATGATGAGAGAAAGAATGTGAGGATCCATCTGTGCAATGTGAATGTCTTTGCAGATAGTGGATCTATCCAGGAGCTTCTGAATTAACTGAGGAACATTATCTCATCATCTTGCCATGTATACATCCACATAAACAAGATTTTTGTAGAGGAAGAGATCTCTGATGCTTCAAGTATAGGAAGGCACCCCTGATAGCTCCTTTTTCTACTTTCTTCCCATTCCTGAAAATTGACTACAAAGTCACACACTCATTTACTAGGCAGTCTATGGTTAAACATTATTGTGAGTTAGGAAGATAATGAACAAGTAGATATTGTAAGTCAGGACAGACTAACAGAGCATACCAACAAGAAGTGAGACAGGGAGAAAGACCAAATGTGAACGATGGTTCCGAGGTAAAAAATTATCAGTCCTTGGCACAATGTTGGCAAATTAGATGGCAAGGTTATAGGTGTGGTGTTCAAACATGGAAAAGCATAAGTAGTACAATCTCATTATAGAAACAAAACTTAAGTCAGTTTTCCCTCAAGAAATAGTCTGGGATGCAGTTTGCCTAAAAGAATGGGGGACAGATGCTTTAAAGAGAAACTAAAAATCTGAAATCAAAGGACAACATTTTTAGACAATCGATTCACTATGAAAAGTCTTTGACAATATGGAAGAAAAGCGATGGAAGTCAAGGATAGAAATTGAACATGAGGAATGTATTTGACATAACTGGAATGAGGTGACATTCAAAGTAGAGCCACTGCAAAATGATTTTCATAAAAGTTCACTTCATGAAGCTAGAAAAGGCTAGGGTGTTGCTTGGCCACAGTGCAGAGAGTCCCATAAATGGGAGGGAATTCACAGAGAGAGGGAAACACCCTCTGAAGCTGCAATTCCAGGGCACCTTGGGAGTGCTTCCCACTCAGTGCCAGGCCGTGTCATGCTCCATGCTCCAAGCCTGGTCCTTCCTCTCTCATGGCTCCCACCCTTAGGAATCTAGGAGAGTATCCTGCTGGACAGAATATATGCCAGGGCTTTCTCTTTGCATCTAAACAAGACAAGACCCTTACTCCTTTTCCATGTAGAGCCACTTACCAAAAACATCTTTCATTCATTCTAGCCTTCACTAGAAGTCAACATTAGTCAACACATTTTTTCTCAACTTGGATTTCAATCTGTATTTCAGTTTACTGAGGTTTTAGGGTTAAGAGAAACTGCTGGTCAAAGGAATATTTATTCTCTCTAGAAGCTTATTGCAAAATTAACTGAGAAATGTCTCCATTGCAACATTGTTTTACAAGGGAGCTCTAGTGCAGACTTCAAAAAGACAGAACTCCCAATCACAATCATCAGGTGGTAGCAAAATATACATATTTTCCATTTAGTTGTATAAAAGCTTTCATTGCAGACGTATTCCTTTCTTTGAATTTTAGCTTGTACAATTAATTAAAACCATTTTGAGTAGTTATGTAATATTCATATATTGTGTCATTTTCAAATTAATAACTTGAAATTAACAAAAGAGGAGAGAGAATGAAAAGAGAAATTCACCCCTCAAAGTGGGTGACATAAAGAATTTCTGCAGCTGAAAGAGGAACCTGCTTCGTGCAAAGTAAGGAAGACCCAAGACAGTCCATCCCCATGCCTCACAGGGGAGAGGTCCAGTTTCCCATTAAGGCCCTTTCAGAGTCTCACTTCCCAAGACAGCAACAAGGCTATTTTCCCTACTTTTTCAGCTACATCTAGATTCTCTGGTTACCTCTGTCTTGGGTTGAAAGGAAAATTGACTCACCTGTGTTGTGCGTGTTAGAGTGAGATGCCGAGTCTGTCTTCTGATTGGACTCTGGCCCGTGACTTACAGTTTTTTATTCTCTGATCCCTTTCCCCTCATGACCACTAATTTTTAGCTCAACTCTAGATCCATGACAACAATTTCATTAGGGATTGGTAATAAGATTTAAACACTCTATTCCAATTACCTTTCAGGTAAAACAAAGCCAGTTTACATGAGCAAATCCAAAGAAATGATTAGCAAGATTCGGAGAACTTTTTTGTGGTCCCTCAGAGTGCACAGGATATCACAGGGACAGGCACAGGTGGCACCTAATTGTCTGCCTCATGTCCATTTTAGAACCTCTGAGAGACAGCCCAGCACACACTCCTGGTCAAATGCAGTGTTTCAATTCAGTTTCACCTATTTACAACTTCTAAAGGAGTATCCTTGAAGTCTTGGCTTTTTCCTATGCTGTCAAGCTTTCCTATGCTCTGCCTGCTTTGAGGCTTTGGCACATGTAAATGATGGTTCTTATGAATATATATGAGGTGATTTCATTTGACTATTGGTTATTTCCTGAGTTCTAGAGAGTTTATGAAAATTTAGTGCCAAACTAAATTTTAATTTTAAAAAATCAGCAAAGTCAAAACCCTGTAATTATAAATTCATTTGAATTAATCTCATTGTGATTGTACAAGAAGCAGGCAATAGATGAATGGTGAGGATAAAAATAGCAAGATTATTCTTGATTGTTCTCTCTCTGTGAACCAACGAACAACCAAAAGACAGATTAAAAAACATATGTATGAACATAAATTGATAAGCTATATATTAAGAGGAATCTGAACAATAATCTATACAATTCACACAAGCAATTTTTGTTGTGTGTTATTTTGTTTGTGTTCTGACAAATAAAGCTTGCCTGGAGATCAGAAGGCAGAGCTAGCCACTAGTTAACCATAGGAGCCAGGCAATGGTAGCACACGCATTTAATTCCAGCATTTGTGGGGAGAAAGCAGGAAGATCAGGAGTTCAAGGCCACCCTGGGCTACAGTAGATTGAACCAGTCTAAAACAGAACAGAGCTGGGTAGTTTTAATGACCGCACTAGGGAGGTGGAGATAGGATCTCATCCCCGATTCAATCTGAGATTTTGTAGAGGTAAGAAATATCTATTGGCTGCTGCTCTGCTTCTCTGATCTCCAAGCAAGCGTTATTTGTCATAATATAAACAAAATACCATACAACAAAATCTATTCACTATCTATATGAAGCCATTAACAAACGAGACAGACAAACATATCAAGAAGAAAGTGTAAAAGACTACTGTATATAATTAAAACCTGGGAAGACATGCAGTAATTTTTTTAAATGAGCCCGAGTGTCCTGGACACCACTAATAATGCACAGCTTCCAAGGTGCTGTACTAATTTTGATCCTATCACCCGTCCCAAAAGACCAAATATGTAACCTAACCAATCACATACATTGTTCTACATGTAGCCAGCCTACCAGCAGAAACCCAGTGAGAGAATGTCTAAACCTTCCCCTTTTTCATAACACTAACCAGCTTTCCTACTTCTTCTGTCTGCTTTTAAGGAATTCCTGAAATGCAAATGGTCCTGATTGTCTCCCTTGCTGTAGCAAGTTGTGATGAATAGTTATTAGGTATTCACAGCTGGTTGGTTGTTAATTATTTCTAAAGGTCTCTGGTTACCTTATTAAAATGTTACAAGACATATTGTAAATGAATTTGGAATTATTTTATTGTGTTTGTAAGGGGGTTATTTGGCACTGAGTTTAATGTGTCTCCTCTGAGTTCCTATCTTCAACTGTTGACTTTGTACCAGTGTGTAGTTCCTATCATAGAAGTACACCTAGACAAACATCTTACAGAACTCAATCTTAGCATCCCATTTGCATCCGACAGCCTCCTGATTACAAAAAATAATAAAAATATAATTCACTGACAATTATTTTCCCTTTTGTTGTGAATAAAATGTACTGTACCATTTAGGACAACTCTAGCTAGATTTTGGAGAACTTATCACTAAAACTTTCTCAGACATCAGCCTGACTTTTTGACATCCTGGGACATCAATCTGACTTTTTGAAATATGAATATGCCCCCTTCTGTGATGACTAAATTTGGATGTCCGTATGGCACACCTAGGAAAATGGAATATCAATTGAAGAATCACCTCCATAAAGTTGGCCTTTGGGTGTGTCTATGGGGAATTTTCTTGACTCTTCTAATTGATATAAGAGGGCTAAGCCCACTATGGGCAGCAGCATCATTATGCATGTGGGTCAGGGCTATATAAATAACAAAGCTAGTAAGCAGCATTCTTCTGTGGCTTATGTTTCAAGCTCCTGCCTTGAGTTCTTTCTTTTTTTTCCCAGATGATGACTGGACTCTGTAAGCCATATAAACCCTTTCTTCCCATGTTTGTTTGGTCAATGTGCTGTGGGATGCTCTTTCTGTACACTGTGAATATGTGTTGCTACCATTGGTTTATAAAGATTAGATTTGATATAGGCAGACCCCCTGAAAAATCTCTGATGGGAACAGATGGCCTAGATGATCTAATGTTTCAGGAAACCTCTGTTGTAGTTTCCTCTGAGTTCTGCATCCAGAAAGGATTCAAGGATCTTGGCTGAGATAATCCAGCCACACAGACTTATGGTGATATCTTATTTGTGCTGAAATGTGATATTATTTGTATGTTAATAAAGTTGCCTGGGGATCAGCGCTAAGAGCAAGCCATTACGCAGAAGTTTGGTAGTGGTAGCACATGCCCTTAATCTGATCACAAGTTAGGCAGAGTCTCTGTGTGTTCAAGAATACAGCCAAGCGGTGACCGTACCTTTAATCTCAGTACCAACCATAGAGACCTGGAGGTCTGTGTAGACAGGCAGTGACGAGGAAGTCATGTGGTTGGGTTTATAGCCAATGAGTAGTCAGAATAGAAAGGCAATAAACAGACAAGACACAGGAAGAAGGTCTCTCTCTCAGGGGAAGGAAGGCTGTGAGTGGTAAGATAAGGTGGTCTTAGCTCTTGGCTACTGCTAGATCTCTGAGTTTTTAACTCTGTATTTGGCTCTGTGTTTCTTATTTGAGAAGACTATTTAGAATTACATCTACACAGACTACTCCAGTCAGTACTTGACCATAATCCTAAATTTTCTCAGGGTCCCCATACGATTAAGAGCACTCAAAATCAGCAGGAAATAGCCTAGAAAACTACACCTATGTTTCCCCCATAAATGGATGTATGTCTTTGTTTTGAATGTTGGTTACAAATTGTTATGGATATTGGCTTAAGTCTTTTTTTCTTTTTAAAATAAAAACCCTGAATATAATCTCCTTTGTTTAGTTTTATTATTGACCATTATCCATGCCTCAACTGAATGTACCAAGCACTGCAGACTCCCCACGGGAGACCTTGCGTTGGAAGAGGTGAGAATAGGGAGTGGGTTGGGGAGAAAGGCTGGAGGCAGGAGGAGGAGGAGAGGGGGATCTGTGATTGGTATGTAAAATGAATAGAAAATTTCTCAATAATGAAAAGAAAAAGAAAGAAGAAGGGAGAAATGTTGTGGGATAATGCTCTTGTACACTGTAAAGATTTTTCACTGCTCTTGGTTTAATAAAATGCAATTGGTCAGTAGCCAGGCAGAAGTGGAGGTGGGGTGATCAGACTAGCAGAAGGCTGGGATGAGGAAAGGTGGAGTCAGAGTTACCAGTCAGATGCAGAGAAAGCAAGAAGAGAATATCAGACTGAGAAAAGAGCCACATGGCTAAACATTGTTAAGTATTATGGGTTAATTTAAGTGTAAGAACTAGTCAGTAATAAGCCTGAGCTACCAGCCAAGCATTCATAAGCAGTTTTAAGCCTCCGAGTCAATTATTTGGGAAGTGGCTGCCAGGTATTTGGCAGTTGCTGGCCAGACAGAGAAACTTCTGCCTACAGTCAGTGTTTTACTACAGCAACAGAAAGAAAACAAGGATACCTTCATTCCTTTTTCTTTTCCTTTCTTATATTGAGCTTCCTATGGGGACTATATCTAACTACTCTTGAAATATGGAAACACCTGAGCAGGTAGCCAAACCCCACTTCATTATATATAAAATGAGTAGCTCAATGCTACATCAACATTCCCCACATTATAAACAGGTCCAGGTTCACAGTGGATGCTCTGAGCCCATAGACCAAAAGACATCTTCCCCCATAGCTTCAACTCAAGGAGCAGCATCTTGTCCTCTTTCCAAACTATAAATATGTACAGTTGAAAAAAACAGAATTCCTAGACAACAATTACATAGTTAACATAACTTTACAGATTGAAAACAAAATGCCAGTAACATGGTCAAATGCCTTGTCACACCCACACAGACTGGGAACAACACAGAACAGAAGTACCTTTTCATTTTTAAAATGTTTAAAAATAGATGCAGCTTTAATAAGATTTCGGGGTGCTCTTAATATCTTCACGCCTTCATATAACCCATTGACACCTTGAGAGATGACTAAACCAGATGTTTAATAATGCATAATGAATGAAATAAAAACGGTGTCCTATTACATGCACCTCCCTGACTCTATAGAGTCATTCTGTCTTCCTTCCCCTACTTCTTCTCTTCCTCATCTTCATCTTCTTCTGGCTCCCCTTACTCACTTCCTCTTCCACCTCCTGCTGGGAAATTTTACCAACCCTCTTTCTTCCATCAAAGTTTCCTCAAGACTTATATATAGTTCATAATATCCTTCTTAGTGATGTACAGTTTCTTTTCACTGCTAATAAGTTATTATAGCCCAGTTTTGCTCCATGTCACACTTGTCATGTAGCTCCTCTGGCAAGGATGGGTATCTCATGGGTCCTTTCTTATATCCATGCTGGAATTTTGACTGGCTTGATCTTGTGCAGGTCCTGTGTAGGTAACTACAGCTACTATGAGTTGGTGTATGATACAGCCATGTCGTCCCAGAAGTTGGCGTTCCCAAGCTCCCCCAGTCTACAGCTCTGATTGCATTCTTTCTATCCATTTTTTGTGATGTGCTTCTGAGTTTAAAATGGAGAGTACGTTATATAGATGATTCATCCACATCTGTGGCTCTAAACATTTCTAAACACAACCACATGCACAGATGCTTTTAATGGGGGAAAAATCTTTTTTTTTTTGGAAAGAGGTTCTTCTGCATCCCACAGACTGACCTTGGTCTCTCTTTGATAGCTGAGATTGACTTGAATTTCAGATCCTCCTGCCTCCATCTCCTGAGTGGAGAAATTACAGGTGTGCATCACCACATGTAGAGAATATATGTTTTAATTGACAAGATTTTTTCTCATAGAATATATTTTGATCATGTTTTCCCTCAACCAATTCCTCCTAGGTCTTCCCCAACTACCTACTCACCCAACTTTATGTTCTTCTCTCTCTTGTCTCCATTTAAAACCAACAAACAAGTAAAACAAAACAAAAACAAGAAAACAACCCAAAACCCACAAAACAAGAAATCAGATATACAAGCAAAAAACCAATAAGACAAACAAAATGCCCAAACAAAGCAAATGGAACAAAACAAGTACAAAAATACTACAGAGTTCATTTTGTGGTGCCAACTACTCCAGGGCATAGACTTATCCTTAAGCATGGTTAATATACCAATGAGATGCCATTGGAGAAAACCACTTTGTCTTTGGCACTAAGTCTCAGTTGTAGCCAACTGTTTGATTGGGGGTGGGACCCTGTACATGGAAATTTCTTAAACTCTGTTTTTCAGTAATGAATGTGACTCCTAAGTTGCCAAAGAAATAAGACACCATCAGAGAGTTAACAGATATTGCTGATTCTTTAAATACATAGATCATATGTATATAGGTTACAAATTCTATTTCATCACCTTCTTGTAATGTATTCATTATTGTGACTTTTTGAAAGACCAAGTGATAAAGCTTTTAATTTTATGGTAAAATTATATATTCTTGCTGATTTAAAAAAACAGATTTATGACATTACTAAATTTATATAAGATTAAAGTTTATCAAATAATAATTTTAAATTGGGAAGGGAGCTGGAGAGATTACTCAGCTATGAGGGTACTTGCTGCTTTTTCAGAAGACCCAAAATCAGTTCCCAGCACTGACATGGCAGCTCAGAACCATTTGAAACTCCAGCTCCAAGGGACCCAATTCCCTCTTCTAGTTTCTTAGGTGCATATGTGGTGCACAGACATACATGTAAGCAAAATACTCACACATATTAAATAACATAAATAAATCCAATAAGTAAATAAATGAAGAAAGAAGGATTGGTGAAGTAACTGGGTCAGTGAAGTGTTTGCATTTGCAGCCAAGGGAACTGAGTTGAATCCCTGGAACACACATTAAACACACACACAACACACACACACACACACACACACACACAGAGATAGATAGATAGATAGATAGATAGATAGAGAGAGAGAGAGAGAGAGAGAGAGAGAGAGAGAGAGAGAGATGGCACACACCTGTAACTTCAGTCTATTCTACCTGAAGAGTTTCAGGCCACCAGTAGAGATATTTTTTTCAAAGAAACCCAAAGGACAACAGCTGGTGTTTGCTCTGCATTCTACATTCATGTTCACACACAGGTACAAAAACTGTACATACATGAACATACACATGCACTCACATAAGCATGATAAAATTTGACAATTCCTAAATGTGGTATATGTGTTAACTATGATATTATTTCCACAGATAATTTATTTGGCTAATAGCAGTGCCTTAGAATGATTTATGTTTCCTTATGTCTTTCCCTTTTCCTTCACTTAACCTGAATAACTCAAATTACCTTCCAGCACAAACCTCCCTCTCTCTCCCTCTCCAACTCACTCTCCCTGTCTCTCTTTGGAATATACTTTTCAGTATTGTCCAAAGAATTTTCCCATGAGGTTTAGGGAACTAGCCATCATCCCTTCCCCTCATTCTATGGTCCCAAAGACAAACCAGAGTTCAATTTCACCAAAGTTCCTAGTGGGGAAACAATTGGTTTATTGGGCTAACTTACAGAGCAGGTAAAGACTTTACTGTTAGGATGAAGGGTGACCCAAAAGCAATGGAAAGTTTTTACCCTTCATCAGTGAGGGCTTCCCCATAGCCATGTGGTACATATACACAATGGAGTACTAATCAGCAGTGAAAAAAAGTGACATTATGAAATTTGCAAGCAAAGAGTGGGAGAGCAATGAAAGAGATTCAATGATAGAGAGAGATATCATGTGGATAGGAAGAAACCAGGTGCTAGTGGACTGAAGGGATGGCTCCACAGTATCTAACTCTTGCTGGTTTTGCAGAAGACTTCTATTGGTTCACAACATCTGTGTCAGATGGCTCACAATGGCCTGTAATGCCTGGCAGTTCCGATCTCTGTAGGAACTCAAAACGTGGTTACATACACACATGCCCGCAACATACACATAAATAAATTTAAATAATATTTAAAAGATTACGAAATGAAAAAGCAATGCCACCACAAAGAGTAATGTTTGGCCCACACAAGGAAAAGCTTTTCAATGATGAATAGAAGTTTCCAAAGTTGAGAATGTAGGATGGTTTCAAGACTTCAGTGTTTAAAATTCATATTATTTATCTCAACAGAAAATATTCCTTAACATAAGGTATCGAGTTCCCTTGCCTTGATCCATTAATATCAGTAATTTATCCATACCCTTTTCTTTTTCTCAGTAGAGAAAGAATGACTCCTGTGAATGTAGCAGTGGGGATCCTCTTCTCCCAGACAGCCATAGGAATCCTGGGCAACTGGTCAATTCTGCTTCATTATTTCATTTTGATATTTACTGAAAAGAGTATGATGCTGAAGAACCTGATTATAAAACACCTAATCTTTGATAACTTTTTGGTTATTATTTCAAGAAGGACTCCACAAATAGTGTCAGAATTTGGTTTGAAATCTTTCCTGGGTGACTTTACATGTAAACTTGTTGTGTACTTTAGTCTAGTACCACAAGGTGTTTCCCTGTGCACCACGCACGTGTCTCCTCAGCTGCTTTCAGGCAATCACAACCAGCCCCAGCAGCACGAGATGGATGAAGCTTAAACACAGAGCCATCAAGTACATTGGTTCCTCATGCTCATTTAGCTGGTTTGTACATCTGATCCTCAACATCACAACTGCGGGGAGAGTAACAGATCCTCATAGAGCAGGAATGGCACCAACAGATACAGTTTTGGATACTGTGCTGTGTTTGTTTCTGGAACCATTACAGCTTCACAGTATTTGTTTCTGTTCTGCTTCAGTGATGGTCTGTATTTGGGTCTCATGGTCTGTACTAGTGTCACCATGGTGTGCATCCTCCACGGGCACAAGAGAGAAGAGACAGCATATTCACAGTGCCCAGGACTGCCCTAGAGTCTCCCCTGTATCCAGAGACATTCAATCCATTCTGATCTTTGTGTGGACCCTTGTAACCTGCTACTCCATCCTGATTCTTTATATGGTGTTCTTTGATAATCCAAGTCTGTCAGTTCTAAATATACTTGCAATCCTACAAACATGTTTCCCCACATCCAGTCCTTTCGTTCTCCTCAGAAATAAAATTCTGCCTCCAGGCTGTACTTTCTTCATTGTAGAAAATGTAAAATTTCAAACTATTGTCACATGCTCTAGTAGCTTATTTTCTCTAATATATTCACGTGTTCCTTCATCAACCATGGCTCTTTCTCCTTAGACCTGATCAACCAGAATGTTTTATATGAATTTCACAACAGGAACAGCCTTGACTGTAGTCTTAGTCCTTCAACTGAATGACTTACATGAAAGTAGGAGACACTGCAAAGTATCTAGGAATTAGAGTCATTTGAAATAGCATCTTTATAGAACTGGCTCCTGGCTTTATAAACCCATTGATAATCTATCCTGTGATAGCATTCACCACTCAAAATTGTCTGTGAAATGTGTGCAGTGTTAGGCAGTGCCCAGCATTTAACACATATATGTACTAATTATACAAAATTTGAAAATTTTTGATTACTTTTTGGTGAAGTAATGGTGACCCTAAAAAAATATATCAGATGGACTAACCTTTCCTGAATGTTCAGTCAGAGTTCCCTGGCTGTCTGTTTTAATCTTGAAGTGAGTATTTTATTGTATTCCTCTAAGTGCAGAAGGTTGGTGAGAGTCTTATCAGTAGATTCGGGGTTTATATGAAGGGTTGGTGCTGGGAAATAGAGCATTTGGGGTTTGAGAGATGTGCTGAGATGGGCTGAAGATCAACTCATGTTGAGAAACTAAACTGAATACAATAGATCGGAAGTAGTAACTCCTGGAAATAGTAGCCTAGGTGAACCCTAAACTCAATGTTGTAAAGTTGTACTTCTAAATAATTTGTGCCAGTGAGGTGGTAGAAGAGGAAGGGGAGCTATTTGGGAGAGGTGTGATTCAACCAAAACTAATGATGTTTGGGAAACTCATGTAGTAATTTACCAGTGTATAATCTGATTGGAAAATACAATTTAAAAAGGAATTTTAACAGAGATTTTCAGCATGATTTACCAGAAGCCATAGGTTTTCAAACAAAAATCCTGTTTCTAGATGAGATATATATTCCCTTATTTATTATTTGGAGAGACTCCTGTGTTGCAGAATATTGGTACACTGCATAAAGATGTGTTGCTCTGATTGGTTTAATATAGAGCTAAATGGACAATAGCTAGACTGTAGAGAGTAGGCAGGACTTCCAGGCAGAGGAAGCAGGAAACGGGGATTTTGCCAGCAGACTCAGAACAAGTCAGATGTGACAACTAAGAGGGGCTAACAGAGCCACATGGCAAAATGTAGATTAGAAAATACATGGGTTAATTAAGTAAAAAGAGCTGGTTGTGAAAAAGCATAAGCTAAGGGCAAGCTTCATAATTAATAATAAATCTCTGGGTCATTATTTGTGGGCTGGGGGTACAAAGATAGTCCAACAAGAAAGTGTGCTACACTCCTGAGACTCCCAAACCATTGAGATATGGCTGTTGTTCTTGGTTGCTTACTTGAACTGGATGGTAAGATTCTCCTGCTGAGTACACCATATAGGTTAGTTGAAAAACATAGAAAAATCAGTCTTGAACTGACCAGAAAACTCTTTTTCTGTTGGCTAGGTGGCATAATCCTGGAGGTGCTACATCAGCATGTGGGAGAGAAGAGACATTAATGGTCTTATTCAGCACTGGACCCTGCATGCTACAATAATGACCTACCCAAGCAAGATGTGCAAATGGTACATTAGTGCCATGGTTGTTACTCAGATAACCAGTTGCTTTCTGATTTTATCTGGGGCCAATGTCTCAAGAGGAAATCATGCCTATTCCTGCAAACCTGTTCAAATCTCCAAATCTTGGGAGATCATAGACCCTGTAGGGCAACCTACAACAGCTGTTTTGTTAAGTAGTCATATTGTCCAACTGCTACCTTTTAAATATTTATGTTTGTACTCATAGATTTGTGTTGCACTAAACCTTGGTCAGAGAAGCTTCTTTTTTGTAGTGGTTAATGCATGTACTCATAACTAGTCAAGTGCTGAGAATGTGATTATGAGTACTCAGCCATAGACATCCATTACTCCAGGTGCAGGGGACACAGCATATAAGAAGAAACAGAAAGAAAATTACAAACTAGAAGATACAGAGGAGAGCTATGAATTCTGTCCTCCATATAAGACATGCCTGTTTCCCATATGAACTCACAGCCACTGTGGTTACGGGCATGAGATCTACACAATGTTCAGCCAGTGAAGATTCCAGCATGGATGGAGGAAGGGTTACTAAGGCCCCACTCCTATATATGGCACCATTGGCAAGTGATCAGTTCTAAGAGCAGGAGAGTGACTTTTCCTTGGGTGTTTGAGAACTAAGTTGTCCAAACAACAGTGATTACCCACACCCATGAGCTATCGGAAGTACTAATTGGCCTTGGTGGGTCACATGAAAAAAGAGAAACAAAAGTAGAAAGGCTGTGAAGTTGAGAGTGAGATATTCTGGAGAATATATATTGGAAAAGAATTGGGGATAGGTATGACCAGGCTACACTGTGTGTTTGTGTGTGTGTGTGTGTGTGTGTGTGTGTGTGTGTGTGTGTGTGTATGTATGTATAAAAACTTACATATATATATATATATCATAAAAGTAGTTTAAAATAAACATAGACCCCCTCAAACTGATGATTCTTTCGTAAATATATGCCATCAAAATACATGCACATTGCAAATAGAATCCCTTTGCTAGGAAGTTCAGAGAATCCTCATTTACACAAGCTCAAAACTGGAATCTACACATCAACTGTTCAAATACATAACTGTAAACACATACATACAAATGAATGGAATCCAGCTGCATAGCAATCAAACAATAAGCTTTAGAAAATGCAGCTTCAAAGAAGTGAGATGTAAAAGTTTCCTGAAATCTCCAATTTCAAGGCCCCTTGGTGCTGGTTATTAACTTCTGATATCACCTAAGATATTAGGTGGTGAGTTAAAGCTGACAAGTCTCCTCAAATCCAGACAGAGCCACATATTTCCCTTGTGCTCTCTCCCCTGCTCTAGGCATGGGACTTGTGTGGCTCTCCTGTGACACCCCGAGTACTCTAAAGACTCATAGAAAAGTTTTCTTCCCAACTCTTTATAATTGCTTCTGTGGATTTGCTGTCTTAATCTTGACTTTTTCATTTACAGGTAAGTGGAGCAAGGCTGTTGAAAAGGTATTCTTAATTCCCCAGGTAGATGTTGTTATGGATCTAGAGTTGAAAATCACAGGTCCTGTGAGGGAAAAGACCAGGGAATTATAAGCCTGTAAGTGAGGGATCAGAGTCTCATCTCAACAAAACAGACTCAATCGCCCAGTACAACACTCACTACAATAACTTCTGTGTTTCACAGAACACACTGTAAGTACATTTTCTCTTTATAGCAAGTCACAGGTGACTGAAGAATCTATGAGTAGGGGGAATAAGGGGAAACTACTATTGCTAAGTATTGAAGTAAGCTGATGAAAAGGATTTCACATGAAATGGAAGCTATTTCCTGCCGGCAAAGGTTGGACAGTCTCCTGTCTTTCCCTCTCTGTGCCTTCCACAAGCTCCAAAGGGTCCCTTCCTGTCTTGTAATTCATTGCCACCACTCATTTCTGTATGTAATATGAATATACATGCAAATGAAAATATCCAGATAGACAGACAGATAGAGATAGATAGATAGATGATAGATAATAAACAGGTAGATAGATACATAGACAGACAGACAGACAGTTGATAGATAGGTAGGTAGATTGATACATATAGAGAGATAGATACATGGAGATAGATAGGTAGATAGATGATGGAGAATGTAGTACATGTGTATGGCTGCCAGAGGAGTGGTTGGATATCCTTCCATATTCCTCTGTGCATTATTTATTTTAACAAGATCTCTGGCTGAATCTGGAGCTTGTGTTTTTTTTTCTAAGCTGATGGCCAACAACACTCAGCAATATCTTGTAGGCAGTGTGATCTTTTCTCAGGTCCTAAAATTTGCAGCAAATGTTCGTACCTGTTACCCCATTTATTCAGCCCATTTTAAGGGTTGAATTTTGCTCTTGTTCTTCTCTCCTTTCAGAGAAATGTTCCTTTTAAGATTTATTTCGATTATTTTAGATTACAGGTATTTGTGTTTCTATCTGTTTGTGGGTATGTTCATACATGTGTGCAGGAGCCAGTAGAGCCCAGAGGTATCAGATTCTTCCTGGAGCCAGAGTTGCAGGCAGTGGTGAGGCACTCTGTGTGGGTGCTGCAAACAGAACCCAGGTTCTTTGAAAGAATAGCAAGTGGTCTTAACTACTAACCCATCTCTCCAGCCCCCAATGTTACCAATCTTAAAATCACAGATGTGTAAGCCATTAATGACTTCCTAAAATCTTTTAAGTAATGAAAAGATGATTTATTGTCTTAAAGAAATAGGTACTTTAAACCACAGCTTTTCTGTGACTAAATGGACAGTGTTCATATTGAGCATCATTGCACACACAGTGTGACTGGCTCTTCGTTCTTTTTGCAGACTCTATCAGAATTCCTGTGTTTCAATAGAGAATTCTTTCAATTAGTTTTACAAAAGTTTGGGACAATACATACCTTTCTGCACCAGTTTAAAGGATGCACAGAATACACAGTTACTATTATCCTCAGCATCTCATGATTAGAACTGTGAAGATTTTCTTGATTGAAAACCCGAAGAGGAAAGCGAACTGTTGACTGGTGTGTTTTTGACTGTTCCTGATGCAGTCAGAAACTCAGGAGACATTTAGGACATGAGTCCAGGGTTCAAGTGAAAAGGTAATGGAGAGTCCTTTGACTTCCAGAATCACACAAAGAGCATCATGGGCTGGACAGGGCCAGACTCAAGCAAAGAACAGTGCAAAGGGAGCAGGGCAGGGGGGCATTCTGGGAACTTTTTCTTCTGAGTGCTTCCCTCTGTATGTGAATTCTCTGTGATTGCAGACACAGCTTCTCCAACTCCCTTGATTCCCAGGCTGAAAGGTACTTTTCTGGCTTTTTCAAATTAATTTATGGAGAATTCTCCTTGAAATTACAACAGAGAGATGACTAGCAGTCATTTTCTTGTTTGGACCTTGTATTGCTTTTCTTCCATATTGTTGAAGAAATTTCGTATTGAGCTATCTGTCTACTGACAAAGTCTTCCTTTTCTGGATGTTCCATTATCTCTTTACATCTTCCACTTCCTATTATTTTGCATGAACTGCTTATTATTCATTATAGACTGATGAAATGACTGAGCCCAAATATGGCGTGTATCACAAAATCTGACTCATTGGAGCTGTCTTGTTTGAACACTGTATCTCATACATTGCCTGATTTTCCAACACTGTTTAATAGCCAGACCATATTTACCTTGTGAATGAATGTATTTTGTCTTATCCCTTCTCCCTGTCTAATTTCATGCTAGTGTGTTGTGCAAGCGTTGATAGTTTTGAACCCTAACATTTGTAGTACAATTTCTGACTGTCTGTTTAACTGACTTTTGCTGTGGGATGGTCTGTATGTCAAGTGTGTTGCTGATTGGTCAGTAAATAAATCACTGATTGGCCATTGGCTAGGCAGGAAGTATAGGCGGGACAAGGAAAAGAATTCTGGGAAGTGGAAGGCTGAGAGGGAGACACTGCCAGCCGCCATCAGGACAAGGAAGATGTAAAGTACCGGTAAGCCACAAGCCACGTGGCAAAGTAAAGATTAATAGAAATGGGCTAAATATAAGAGTAAGAGCTAGACAATAACAGGCCTGAGCTAATGGCCAAGCAGTTTAAATAATGTAAGAGTCTATATGTTTATTTTATAAGTGGGCTCTGGGACTGGCGGGACTTGGTGGCGGGAGCTGGAGAGAAATTCTCCAGCCTGAGAGAGATTTGCCCTGACCGTGGGCCAGGCAGGAAAACTCTAGCTACAAATGGCGCCCAACATGGGGCTCGAGTCTCCACCTAAAAACGGAGAAAAAAGATTCTAAAACGGAGCTAAAACAGCTCCTAGTTGTCTCTTTTAAGCTAGCGGCAGCCTGCATGTTTGAGCTACTGGCCGGTTCCTAGCGTGCGTGCTCGACCTGCCGCAGTATGGCGGGAATGAGGCCTCTGCGAATGGCACATTAAGCTATATGGTGAATTTAGCCTTTGCTAGCACAAAACAAAACAAAACAAAACAAAACAAAAAAAGAGGTTTCTGCGCTACACGCTGCTTTGATGGAAGCATAGACCCACTGTTTCTGAGAGTTGATGGCTCCCAGAGCTGGCGGAAAACGGACTACCGCCATGTTGGGAAGCTGAAATGGGCGGAACCAGCAGCCACAGCGCCAATGCCGTTTCAGGCTTAGAAGGCTACAATTTAAAGCAATAGGCTCAAACTAATATAAAAAAATAAGCCACATAAAGATGACTACCACACAGAGAATCTGGATTATGTTCTCTTTGATATTCGTAACTGCAGAAAAACATTTGATTGTAAAAGCTGTTGAGTTATGCCAAAATGTATATTTTAAAGGTACCTTGACTTCAAAATTTGGATATAAGGATATGTTGCTTTGGAAAAGAGTCTCTGCTTTTGTTTCCACAGAAAGCCAGAGACTATGGATTTGTTCCAGATTAAGATACATCAGGTTTGACCAGCCAAGACCCGCTGAAAGGTCTCCAATGACACCATGGCCCAGATGATTCAACATCCAGAATGGTTTCAAGTCAACTGGCTCAGATATACAGCCTCACGGACTACTCCATGATCCTAAAATTTTCTTTCTGTCTCCAGAAGATACAGCGCCCCCCTCCAGCAGGAAGTAGTAAGAGAAGCTACGCCCAAATTCCCAAATATACCAAGCTGGCTTTAGAGATGGAATTGGCTCACTCCCCCTCTAAACCCAGACATATTGCTCAAAAAAAAAAATGGTTAAGAGATTCTTATGTCCCAAATCAGAAGAGCCCTCTGGTGTGGGACAGAGAAAAAACAATATTTTTATTTAAAGCAGGTTGATTATAAATATAATCTCTTTCTAAAGAAAAAAAGGGGATAGTTTAGATATGATAAGATGAAAGGGTAGATTAATGAACCTACTTTTAAAGAGTAACAACTTGTTTAAAATGTTTTACATCGCTATAGATTTTAGTTTATTGATACAAGTTTAAACTTAATTTTGTTATACTGTATATATATTTCTATTCTTATTTGAGGTATTATGTTTATGTAACTCATTTAAAATTATAATGGATAATTAAAAAATAGATTAATAATTAGTCATCTATGATATTCATATTTATAGCCATGTTAGTTAAGTCTTCTAGATATACATAGTTATATTTCAGATAGATAGGTAGTCTTCAAACACTTCAAAGACGTACAGAATATGGCATTTAAAATGTTTTAAAAATTTAGACTTTTTGGACAGTGGGACATGTCTGCTCCTGACAGCACCGATTTACTTCAGAGAGGAGGATGGGCATCGAAGACACTCCATATGGAGTTTATCTTCATCTTGACAAAAATAGCCATTTGGGCAAGAAACTGTTCTTGCCTGGACTGCTTGATCAACTGGATGTGCAGGACCCATAGAAAGGTGACCACTGAACTTTGCTTGACAAAATGGTCCTTCAGGTTCCTGCTTTGCAGAGAAAACTGCCAGACATTCTACAGGACACAGAGAAAAGTAAATAAGAGACTCTAGGCCTGTGGGCTGAAGACAGATGCCCCAACTTTACAAGAGAACTTTGAATGACTGTCCAGGCTGCCAGCTGTCTCTGTCTACCCTACAAGACTCCTAAAAATTGCTTATATCCTTCTCCATTTCTCAGGTAGTAATATATCCTTCTGAGGTCTTTGATGTGGTTAAAGACTAGATACTTACAATTTTTCTTAGTTATAATAAAAGATAAGTTAGATATAAAACCTTAAACTTACAAATATAAGATAGATAGGATCTCTTCTTTAATATTATAACTATAATTCTTGCTTGATAATTGTTTTGTTATATGTAATTTTACTATGTTAAAGTTAAAACCTTCCTTTTTAAGAAAAGAAAAGGGGAAGTGCTGTGGGATGGTCTGTATGTCAAGTGTGTTGCTGATTGGTCAGTAAATAAATCACTGATTGGCCATTGGCTAGGCAGGAAGTATAGGCGGGACAAGGAAAAGAATTCTGGGAAGTGGAAGGCTGAGAAGGAGACACTGCCAGCCGCCATCAGGACAAGGAAGATGTAAAGTACCGGTAAGCCACAAGCCACGTGGCAAAGTAAAGATTAATAGAAATGGGCTAAATATAAGAGTAAGAGCTAGACAATAACAGGCCTGAGCTAATGGCCAAGCAGTTTAAATAATGTAAGAGTCTATATGTTTATTTTATAAGTGGGCTCTGGGACTGGCGGGACTTGGTGGCGGGAGCTGGAGAGAAATTCTCCAGCCTGAGAGAGATTTGCCCTGACCGTGGGCCAGGCAGGAAAACTCTAGCTACAGACTGTTAGATCTGTCTTGATAACATTTAATGTTGTTTCTTCACATTGCTGAGGCACTGAAATTTTAATATATGCAACAGAGTCATGCTAATAACTCTGCCTATGGAGGGATGGTTAATGTTTTCTAGTTGGGTGTTCTCAAATTACTTATAAACTTCATATTCTTTGTGTTTTGAAAATACAATCAGAGACCCATAGGAAGAAAACCTTTTCTCTCTCTTTTAAATTGGGGAAATATGAACATAAATGGTTGTATTTTTAAAAATAAAACAATGCTAGTAATAATTTTCACCAGATTCAAATTTTCAGAATTTCTTACCATTTTTTTCTGGTTTCTCTCAGCCTGTGTGTTGACGTGTATTTACCCTTTTCACTCTTCTTCTCACCTGTTTCTGTGTCTCTGGGAATAGTGTGAAATTTCCACTTTTGTCTGTTAGAGATGCATTACAGGAAGCAATGAAGTCTAATGTTGACATTAATACACTCAATTCTTTCAGGATGTTAGAAGTATATATTGGATATTAATGCAGAAAAAAAGAGCATTAGTGGAACTGTGAAGACTATTAAAGCATTAGAGGAATTATGAAAACTGTGAGTTCAATTTCCATCTTTTTTTTACTCCCACATTTGATAACCCACAGTATGTTTGATCATGGCATTGTATCCTATTTATTGGGTAACTTGAGCTAAGACAGACTATTGGCCTGATGAGACAATAAAACAATTTGAGCTCCTAAAAATTAATACACATTTCAATGTCTTCTTCCTGGTTGTACTGATGTGATTAAATTTATTTATCTCAGGTGAAAAGAATATGGTTCCTGAGAACTTGCCAGTGGGGATTCTTTTCTTTTTGCAAACAGCTGTTGGAATTCTTGGCAATTGGTCAGTTCTTTTTCCTTATATCATGTCTGTATTCACTGGAAAAAGTCTGATGCCCAAAGACCAGATTTTAAGGCATCTGACTTTAGCCAATTCCTTGGTTATTATCTCAAGAGTAATTCCTCACATAATGGTACAGCTGGGCTTGCGATATCTCCTGGGTGACCTTTTATGTAAACTCACTCTCTACAGTAATCGAGTGGCCCGGGCCATTTCCCTGCACTGCACCTGCCTCTTGAGTAGCTTCCAAGCAATCACAATCAGCCCCAGCAACTCCAGGTGGATGAAGCATAAACACAGAGTCTCCAAATACATGGCTCGGTCCTGCTCACTCAGCTGGCTTGTGCATCTGCTTCTAAACAGCAAAACAGCTATAGATGTGATGGGACCTGATACTAGCAAAAACTTCACCAAGAAAATCAAGTTAGGGTACTGCTCAGCATTTGTTTTTGACAATACTGTAACTTTACTAAACCTGCCATTGCTTTGTTTCACAGATGGTCTCTGTTTGGGTCTCATGATCTGGGCCAGTGTCTTCATGGTGAGCATCCTCTGTAGGCACAAGAGTCAGTTACAGCACATCCACAGTGCACAACACACCCCCAGAGTCTCTCCTGAGGACAGAGCCACAAAAACCATCTTGACCCTTGTCTGTACCTTTGTCCTCTCCTATTCAATGTCCTTCATATTAGTTATCTATACTGTGGCATTTGACAATCCAAGTCTGTTGATAATCAACATATTTACATTCCTAGACACATGCTTCCCCACATTTTGCCCCTTCATCCTCATCCGTAATAACAAATCTGTTCCCAAGAATCATTTTCCCTGCTGTAGGAGAAGGTAATTTAACATGGTGATTTGTGTGTTATGATAAATTTAAATATTCTTTCATCTATTACTGATCATTAGACTCACACATGACCAGGTGTTGTTTAGCAAATTAATGCTTCTCTAAATTAAGCATTGCCAGTTGTTACTGCAGTCAAAATGCTGCCTAAGCAGTTCCATGACATGAAGATATCCCTTTGTTTTTGTTCTAAAAGCTAAGAGATTGGGGATCATCATGTACTAGGTGGAGCTGCAGGAGTTCAATGGATGAGAGAGAGGAAGTGTGATATGAGCAAGAGATATCGAGACCATAATTTGGAAAAACACAGGAACAAAGTGCCAAACTAGCGGAAACTCATAAACTGTGAACCAATAGCTGAGGAGCCCCCATGGAACTGGGCTAGGCCCTCTGGCTAAGTGAGACAGTTGATTAGCTTGAACTGTTTAGGAGGCTCCCAGGCAGTGGGACTGGGACCTGTCCTTGGTGCACGAGCCAACTTTTTGGAACCCCCGGCCTATGCTGAGACACTTTGCTCAGCCTTGGTGCAGGGAGGAGGGGATTGGACCTGCCTCAACTGAATGTACCAGGCTGGGCTGACTCCACAGGGGAGACTTGCCTTGGAGGAGGTGGGAATCGGGGTAGATTGCAGGGGAAGGCTGGAGGGTGGAAGAAGGGAGGACAGGGCAATCTTTGGCTGATATGTAAAATGACTAGAAAATCACTTATAAAAAATTAAAAAAAAGAGTATCATATGTTTAAAGATATCTAATTAGCTGTTGAGGTATGTGTTTTTCTTCAAGCACAGCCTGGACTCTGGTCCCACTGCTGCAACTGAATTATAGAAAAAAAGAGCAAAGAGAAATCCAGAATCTTTGGCACGTGAGAATAACATGTTTATGTGATCAATTCCATTTTATTCATTCACGTTTTGGCTTCACTGATGTTCTGCATCTGATCTTATGATGTGGATTTGTGGCTCCACTTCCAGGTTCCTCTATGGGAAGAAATGACAAATGCTGTCTATTTGCTGTGCCCATTGTTTCCTCAGACTTTCCTGGGAAGACAGAGACTTTCCTAGTCATCCCAATTCTGCTGTGGGCCATTGTTACCTCCTACTCAGTTGCTTGCACCCTGGCATTCTGTTTGACAGTCTGTGACAATCCAAGGCTGTGGAGGTTAACCTCTACATTTCTACAAGCATTCTCCATACGTTGTCCTACTGTATTCATCAGTGTTCCCAAGTTAGTCTCCATACTCACTTTTCCCTGCCATGGGAAAAGATAATATTTTTCTCATCTCTCAATGTGTCACAGTTGTTGATTTCTGTTCATGAATATATACATATGTTCTTTATTATTTGTGCAAGTCTAACATTAGGTAACATGATGGTTAATATTGATAGTCCACTTGATAGGATCTAGAATCACCAGCAAACAAAATCTCGATACATCTTTCAGGGAGTTTAAAGCTGGGTTAATGGAGGTAGAGGACCCCCTCTAATTCAGCACAGCCATTGATTCTTTGGTTAGATTCCTGGACTGAATAAACTGGGGAAAACAAGTTGAGAACTGGCATGCATCTCTCTTTGCTATCTGTCTACAGATACCATGTGTTCAGCTGCGTCAACCTCCTGATACCATGATTCCTTCCCATGATGGACTGTGTACTCAAACTGCAAGCTGAAATAAACCATTTCCACCTTAAATTGTTTTTGTCATTTTTTTAGTCAAAACATTGAGAAAATTAACTAAATAACTCAATAGCATTCTGAATTGTACTGATAAAATCTTATGAGTCATTGTGGTGGCTACAGCATATTTAAATGGAGTTAAATTTTGAGGCTTTATTTGTCTTTTTACATTGCTGTAAAATGGACATCTCAATGCCTGCTGGCAGAAGATAGCAAATACTGCAACTTTTGGGAGGCTGTCAACTCAAGTTGATCCTCCAGGACTTACAACATTATGTAGAATAGGGTTTATATTTTTCCAACTTATCTGATTAGTACATGCTTAGAATTTCAGCTTTGTATATACAAGAGAAAAAAATACATACCCTAGAGAAGACAAAAACTATTTTTTCCTCTTCCTATGAAGTAACAGGAATAAGAATTTAAACAAGAACCAAGTTCATTTAAATCAATGCTAATAAATAAAAAATACATAATTTTATTCATTATAAAACTGGAAGTTTTCCTACCATGATTTTTAAGATTTATGTATTTCTAATCTAATATTATCTAATTCTGTTAAAGCACTTTTTCCTTCATCTACTTCTTTTTACTAATTTATATTTGGAGGGTGGGGGTATTGAAGCCTGTGTTTTTGTCTGAATAGTTGCACTATATGAATAATGGGATAGGTTATAAGAGATTATTCAGTTCCATGATTTCCAAGATAGTAGACATCTATATAAGGTGAATATCATTTAAAGATAATCTGTTGAAAACATGTGTACTGTCTGTTATAGTGTTTTAGTACAATAATTCTACCACTCTGTAGGCTGAGACAGGAGGATGGTTATGAATCTGAGGTGAGTTCAAACAAGATAGAAAGTCTGAGGCTAGCCCACCCTACCTTATTAGACCCAAGCAATTCAAATCAAAACTTTAAAAAAAAAACACTATCACCACTACCAGCACCGCCACCAAAAACATTTGAAGACTGAGAACTAAAAGTTGTCTTAGTTTAAAAAAATAGGATTCAGTATGTTCATTGCTCTTATTTACCCCCCAGAAAGTGACAGAGAAAGCAGTCTGGTACAGACCTAGAAACTTGATCCCTACTGGGTAATCTTCACAGTGCCAGGGATTTCTATTACATTGCTGGAGTTGAAAAGTTATCATCAATTATACCCAGCTTTGCCACTGTGCAAACATGACAATGAATAACTTTGAAAGACATGCTCACTGGTATAATAGTGACACAAACATCAGTCCTGCTCCACAAGCTGAAAACCATGCCTGGCACCATTATTGGACCAAGAATCCATGGCTAGACAGGTCATAGGCTCTAGGAGAGAACCTATTGCTTCTAATCTTCTAAGTGAACATAGTATTAGACTGACTCCTAATGACTTGTCAGACCCATAGATTACTACATCTCTCAGTCCTCATCAGGTAAGTTCCTATTTGCAGTAGATAATAATTAACTTAGAAATGCATAACCGTCTAGGTGCAGAGAATAAGAGACTGTATGACAATGCTTATCCCTAAACAGGATGACTCGATCACATCCTCTCCTCATAAGACTCAAGAATCGTTGCAGAAAAGAACATGGAAAGACTGTAAGAGCTGGAGGTGGTTGATGACTATACAGAAACAATGTCTTCTGTGCACAGCAGGGCACTGCACATGTGAATTCACAGTGGTTGTGACAGCATGCACAAGACCTGTACAAGTGCAAGCCATACCAAATCCCATCATACAAAATGGAATTGGCACTAAATTCTTCCCTAGCTGGGGGCTAATGGCGATTGTCAGCTGTTGAGATAAGAAAAGACACTGTTTTCTCTAACAGCGTAGTTCCTGGTAATACTATAGTAAGACTATACTCCAGTGGAAGATCATGCATGCAAGAATACTTGGGCAGCACCAATTCGTCTTGCTTGATATGTCTGTTTTTAAAACAGAGAAAGTTAGTGGGTAGGGGAGGGAGAGTGGCTTTGGGAAGAGTTGGGGGAGGGGTGAATATGTTAAAACAGCTTATACCCAACTCTCAGAGAACTATTACAAACTAAAAAAATATAGAGATCAATATGATTAAACCATGACTTTTTTTTGAGATGGTCTGAGAAAAGACACATTTTGGTTTTATTGTGTTTCTCATTTTCACTGAAAACTTTATCTTAGACTTGTGGAGTGATTTCCTTTTTCCTCCTTTTTTTAAATTAAGAGATTTTCTACTCATTTTACATATCAACCACAGATTCCCCTGTCCTCCCTCCTCCCACCCCCCCAAAATTTTTCCCCAATCCACCCTCCTATTCCCACTTCCTTGGAGGCAAGGTCTCCCGTGGGGAGTCAGCAAAGCCTGGTAATTCAGTTGAGTTAGGTCTAAGCCCCTCATCCTTGCCCCAAGGCTACACAAAGTGTCTCACCATAGGCACTATGTTCCAAAAACCTGGCTCATGCACTAGGGACAGGTCCTGGTTCCACTGCCTTGGGTCCCCTTAAACAGTTGAATCTAAACAATTGTCTCACTTATCCAGAGGACCTAGTCCAGTTGCACGGGGGCTACTCAGCAATTGTCCACAGTTCATGTGTTCCCACTAGTTTGGCTAGTTGTAGTTGTTGCTGTACTTTTTCCAATCATGGTCTCCATATCTCTTGCTCACAGAATCCCTCCTCTCCCCCATCGACTGTACTCCTGGAGTTACACCTGGGACCTGGCCATGGATCTCTGCATCTGCTTCCATCAGTCACTGGATGAGGGTTCTTTGATGACAGTTAGGGTGTTCCGCCATCTGATTATTAATGTAGGTCAGCTCAGGCACCCTCTCAACCATTACCAGTAGTTTATAGTGGACACATTTTTTGTGTGTCCTGGGGACCTCTCTAGCACTCTACTTCTTCCTATTCCCATGGTGTCTTCATTTATCATGGTATCTCTTTCATTGTTCTCCCACTCTGTTCCTGATCCAGCTATGACCTCCTGTTCCCCTAAGATCTATTTTCCCAATTCTTGCCCTCCATTAACCCTCCTCACCCCCACTTTGCTCATGTAGATCTCGTCCATTTGTCCATTGCTGGGTTATCAAGTGGCAGGAACCCTGGGAGTTTCACGGAAGGTCACTTTGATGAGTGTTAGAGCCTCCTGTCAAGGTGAGTTCCTGGGGTGAGAGATGGCTAACTCAGGAAGACAGTCATTTTGAGAAGAAGTACTGAGAAGATGTTGTAGTTTTTATTATTCATGAGAAAGTACTTCCCCCAACAAAACCGTTACCAGGGAGGATATCTAGTGCCCTAAATTAGCACGAATAAAGCAAAATAAACCCATTGGTGGTTTGATGGACACACTTGAATGTAATTTATTTACATGGAGACAGAGAGACTGGGGAATTAATCTTTGGGAACTTAAGGCTTTAGAGGAGATACCCCAGTCTTAGAGATGGCTCAGTCAGGGAGTCAGGGAGGTGCTTACAATGTAATCATGAGGTCTGAGGTGGAACCTCAGCTCACTCTTAAAATATGGCTTGAGACAGTAACATGTGACCCAAAACGTTTTCCTTCTGGGATTTTTACTTTTCTTTATTCTATATATCTTGCTTTTCTTCTTACTCCCTGGCTGGCAGTGTGACTGTGTGGCTGACCCCTGGAATCCTCTTCTCCATTTCCTATTCTTGCTCCTCATTCTTCTCTTCTATGCAGTCTAGATTTCCCTCCTATTTATTCTCTCTGCCTGGCAGCTATGCTTACCCCTCTCCTGCTTAGCTACCTTCTGTTCAGCTCCTTATTAGACTAAGTGAGTGTTTTAGACAGGCAAAGCAAAACAGCTTTACAGAGTTAAACAAATGCAACATAAAAGAGTGCTGTAGCAAAAATCTAAATGGTCTTTTTTAATAAAACAAACCCGGAGCCAAGTATTGGGGTGAATACTGGAAGATCAGAGAGACAGAACAAGCCACAGCCACCTCACCTCGCCAGTTCCTCAGCTGGTCCTGTTTCCTCAGACTGGAAGCCTCTTCGTCCTCATATCCGAATGGCTCTCAGCTGAACTGTGCTGCTCAAAACCTAAAAGATTAACCAGCCAAATGCTTCCAGTTCCTGGTCTTCACACCTTATATACCTTTCTGCTATCTGCCATCACTCCCTGGGATTAAAGGCTCACTTCTTGGGATTAAAGGTGTGTGTCATCATGCCTGCCTGTAACCTTGAACAGATGGATTTCTGTGCCTGGAACGCTAGGATTAAAGGCATGTGCTACCACTGCCTATCCTAAGTATCTAGTCCTCATATCTGAATGGCTCTAAGCTGAACTGATGCTCCAAAGCCTGAAAGCTTAACCAGCCAAATGCTGGTCCTAACGCCTTATATACCTTTCTGCTTTCTGCCATCACTCCCTGGGATTAAAAGCTTGCTTTCTGGGATTAAAGGCGTGAGTCACCATGCTTGGCTGTATCCTTGAACACATGGATTTCTGCCTCTGGAATACTAGGATTAAAGGTGTGTGCTACCTACCACTGCCTATTTTAAGCATCTAGTGGCTTTTCTGTTCTCTGATCGCAGATAAGTTTATCAGGGTACACAGTATTGTGGGGAACACAATACCACCACATTTCTTCTCTTTTTGTCTAAAATTTAAAAATCTTATAACTAATACAAGAATAACTATCTAATAAGTATATACAATATATACAGTAAAAAACTCCATTATATATATATTAACAATGTCCAGTCCAGTAACATTTGATAAACTCAGACAAACTAATTTTCATTACTTATCCTACGTAAAACAAGTAGTTCCTTTTTAAAAGTATTTTTCTTTTAATAATAGATTCAGTAATCTCTACCTTTTGTCATTTTTATATATTCCTCTTTTTCTTTTTAGAGTGCATTCAATTATCTACCCATTTATCTTATTAATTCTTTATCTGTTTTTCTCAGGGTAGATTCAGTGATCTACCTCATATGTATATTCTCTTCTTTATTTTTCCTTTTTTTTTAAAAAACAAAACCT
Source organism: Peromyscus eremicus (assembly GCF_949786415.1). NCBI lineage: Eukaryota > Metazoa > Chordata > Mammalia > Rodentia > Cricetidae > Peromyscus > Peromyscus eremicus. The sequence goes on from NC_081416.1 coordinate 196,100,742, forward strand.
CTGAATCTAATCTCCATGATCAGCTTTTTTCCTGACCATTAACAATTAACAACTTGTAACCAACCATCATAAACAATGACAATATTCATAACTCATAAAACAACCAAACCCTCCCATTCCACCGCTTGGGAATGTGGGTGTTTTTTTCTTAAAGTTACTTCCTGCTTTCTAGGTGTGAAGATATCTGTAGGGAATCCTGAAAAGAAAATTTTTGGGTTAATTGTCAAGTCCTGTATCATTTGTCCAGTCGCTGCTTAGTGGGAAAGTTCAGGGCTTGTCTCAAGTCCTTGCTCGAGTAGTCTGTCAGGCTGAATCATCTCAGCTAGCCATCTCCAAATTTTCCTGAGCAGTTTGTAGTCCAAAGCCGATCTTTCCTTGGTGTTAATCAGCTTAATGGCTTTACCATAGTCCATGTGGAATCATCATTGTGGGATCCTATCATCCTTTGAAGGTTCCAAAGTCGCTGTTAGGTGTGGTCATGGTTCCCTTTAGAATTTTTTTTTTGTCCCTCCTCTGTGGTTTGGAGGAAACACAAGTCTCATAAACCTCTGTTTCCGGGAACCGTGAACGTTCTTCCCTAGAAGAGAAAATCTTCACAGCAATAGTCTTGCCAATCTTTCCCAAACTGACCTTTTTCGATGTTTTCTAGTAACACGATGGTCCTGGCAATTCTCTGAACAAGCATCAGAAAACCCTTCATCCCAGGTAGAGGCATCAACATCATCACCAATAAGATGAGAAGGAGCCAGCAACTCGGAGCAGCAGCCACTGCCTCCATGGTCCCACCACTGTTTGTGGCTCGGCCCCAGCCAAAGCTTCTCCTACCTTGGCCTCAAACTCAGGATCCTCCTCCCTCTGCCTTCTTCAGTAAATCCTACTGGCATGTGCCACCACAACCGGCAGAGTGCAGTTCGGGTCTGAGCTGGGGCCCACAAGGCCACAGGCAAGCGGCTTTTTCCTGAATTTGTAGCACAAATTTTGGCCGCCAGATGTAGCAGGAATCTTAAAAGTTCTTGGAGGTTCCTTTGCTTATCCTGTTTCCTCAGACTGGAAGCCTTTGAGTCCTCATATCTGAATGGTTCTCAGTTGAACTGTGCTGCTCCAAAACCTGAAAGCTTAACCAGCCAAATGCTTCTAGTTTCTGGTCCTCACACCGTATACACCTTTCCGATTTCTGCCATTACTCCCTGGGATTAAAAGTTTGCTTTCTGGGATTAAAGGCGTGTGTCAACATGCTTGACTGTATCCTTGAACACATGGATTTCTGTCTCTGGAATGCTAGGATTAAAGGTGTGTGCTACCACTGCCTATCCTAAGTATCTAGTTCTCTGACCACAGATATTAGGGTACACAATATTTTGGGGAACACAATACCACCATAGTCTTCTCTCAGAGATCAGGCCTCAATGTCAGTTTCATGAACTGAGCTATTAGTTTCTGGGAGGGCCATGAATAGACAGTAAATCACTGATGCCCCTGCCAGCAGGACCAGGAGATAGGACACACCAAGTCTGTGCCACTGAGCCAGACCCTACAGTCAGCACTTGCTAGGCCAGCCAGTCTCCACAGCAGCTCAGGGACAAAACATGGGACTGGTCCATGTCTGCCCAGAAATGGGTAACTGTAACCCCAAAATAACCCTAGCCAATTAAAGTTACTAGTATAACTGTCACTCACATAAATCAATCCCAAGTCTGTTCCTATGTAGTCTGAAGACCAGAAGAAGGTGCTTTACCCCGTGAAAACTCTGCCCCATTGCTACTCTGGGTCTCTCCTGCTCTGCTGCATCAGACAGTCAGTGACACCAGGGTATACCCAACAACAGTAAAAAGACGTTGCTTTCTTTTTTATTTTTTATCAGATTTGGTCTCTTGGTATTCTTTGGGGATTCTGGGTACAACATTACATTCAGCAACTTCATATTCTTAACACAGGCTCTTTGCATGTTCTGCATCCCTTGAGAAACTGCTGGCTCACAGAGATGTTTTCTCCTGAAGTACTCCTGATTGATTCATTGGATTTGCTCTTTTGATTTGTACATATTTGAACTGACACCTAATTGGTGGAGAGTCATTTAAAATTTCTTCATTTCTTTATGTACATGATATTATGGATTGAGAGTTGAGTTGAAATCCACTTCTGTAGTAGGAAAGGGGACCAGGGTATAAGAAAGCAATAAATCGGGGCCAGAGTGTCATCTCAACACAGGACAGACTCAGCGGTTCAGCTCAGCAATTGCTACTGTGGCATCCCACAGTATGCAGGTGAGAATGACTTTCATATGTACATATAGATAAAGATAAACGAGATTTTCCAGGGTAGGGTGAATTGACTATATTGCTGTGACTAGAATTGAGTTTAAAAATATTTTAACAGGAACTGTCGGTATTTACTACTAGATGTAGAATGAACTGTATCCATCCTTTCTGATGAAAATCTAATTATTTCCACCAGATCCCAAAAGTAATGCTTAATACCTTTGCACCTTAAAGTACAATCTTCTAATCTTCTCTTCATTTATTCTTTCTTTCCTTTTTTATTTATTTAATCCTTCATTCTTCCTTCCATTTTCAATGTAGTTTTGATAAAAGTTGTTAAATTTCCATCAGTAACCAAGGAGCTATTTATGATTGATTGTTGCCAGGAGAGGTCAAATCAATAGTCTTCAATCTAGTGGACCATTGGCACTGGAATGAGACAGAGGGCAGGAGGCAACCAGGAGAGTCTGAGACACAACATAGAAAAACCAGAGGTTGTAGCAGGTTCATTTCTGTTGGCAGAGAGAGTGGCATGTATTTCTTTTTGGAAAACATGAGGTTTGATAGACATGAGATGAGGACTGTGATCTGCGGAGCAATTAAAATTGGGTGGCCCAAAAGAGCAAGGTGATTTTTGGTCTCTCTTCATTTTTCCTTTGATTACTTTTTTTTCCTTTGTTTACTTCTCTATCTTTAATTTTGTTGTTGCAAAATGTTTACTTTGAGTCCATTCTTCTTATAAATTCACAAAGTCATTGTGGGTGGCCTTTCACTACAATTCTGTGGCTTCTACTCCTCCGATGTGGGGTTGAAGATTGCCTCCCTCCTTCAGGCATCCTTTTTGTTTGTTTTTCTCTTTAATTCTGGTTTGAGAGACTTTCTATCTCTGAAACCCCAGCTGGAATTCACTCCATAGTCTGAGATGGTCTCAACTCAGACAAGCACCTGCTTGTGTTTATTTAGTGCTAGGACTAAAGGTGTGTGTAGGGATTAAAGGCACCTGACTTTCTCCAAGCATTGGAATTGTAAGGCTGAATTGTTTCCCCTGCAATTCTCATGAATAGTAAACACAGGGGTATGTTTATGATTCTCTGGGAACAAATGTTTTCATAGGAGTGTTTCTTCTGGCCAACATTGCTTTAATTACCTAAAACCCAGAATATTATCAACAAACTGAAGATTCAATCATTTTCACACCTTTTGGTTAATCCATTTGCAAACTTTGATCATTTTTTCCTATTATGTGGATTTTTTTATTCTCCCAGAAGAACTGAGTGTTGAGGTTTAAACATTCACAATTTTAGTGTTATGGTTTTCAGACTTCAGAAATATTAGTCACTGAGCTTTAAGGCTTCTTTGGGATGATAGCATTTGGGGTTCTTTCAATTTGTTGGGATTCAGCACATTTTGATATAAGACCATAGTCTTTGGGCATAAGATCCGAACGTGTGGATATCAGAGGAAACAATTCAGCCTAACAATCAGCATGCTTGGAGAAATTCATTCATAATGACACAAGCCTTTAATCCCTGCACTTTAATTCCAGAGCAAGCATTTCCGAGTTTGAAATTAAACTGGACTACATAAGAGTTACAGTCCAGCCAGGGATACATAGTGAGACAATGTTTTAAAAAACAGAACAGCAGCAACAAGAAGACAGTAAAGAACAGACAGAAAACCAAAATGGATTCTTGAAGTAGTGAGACAGCTCTGGGCCCCCAGCACTGAGTACTTTGAAGCCATAGAATTGTAGTGCAAGATCATTGTCTACAACCTAATGAGTTTGTGAGTAGACCTGGCTAACAAGGCAGCCATTTGAAAAAACAAGCAAACACCAAAAAATTAGAAAAGCAAAGAAAAAAAGACAGGAAAATGTAGACAAATTTCTAAACAGTCTTAATAAAAAAGAAACACAGAGCCAAATATAGGGGTAATAGCCGAAGAGATCAGAGAATTAGTGAAGAGCCACTGACTACCCTTTAGTTCACCATCAAGTTGTAGTTTCCTACACCAGAGAGCTTCATCCTGCCTAACCTGAGCTTTTATTACTTTCCTGTTCTGCCTTCTCATTGACTCTAAGACCAGCCACATGTCTTCCTAGTCACTGCCTGTCTATACAGACATCCAGGTCTCTATGGTTGGTACTGGGATTAAAGGCTTGTGTCACCAGGCTTGACTGTGTCCTTGACCACACAAAGACTCTGCCTGCCATGTCATCGGATTAAAGGCTTGGTCTACTACTGCCTGATTTCTGTTCCAGGTTCCCTATAACCTCTGATCTCCATGCAAACTTTATCTATTAACATACAAATAAAATCACTTTTTAGCACAATTAAAATATCACCATAGGAAAATATTCATTTTTTTTTTTTTGGTTTTTTTTGAGACAGGGTTTCTCTGTGTAGCTTTGCGCCTTTCCTGGAACTCACTTGGTAGCCCAGGCTGGCCTCAAACTCACAGAGATTGCCTGGCTCTGCCTCCCGAGTGCTGGGATTAAAGGCGTGCACCACCACCGCCCGGCAAAAAATATTCATTTTGTATATACACTTTAATTCCACCCTAAACTACAATCCTCCTCACATATCTATCGTACATCATGTAAAACAAGTCAAACATCTCTACTTTGTTCCTAGAGATGAGCCCAGGAAAGGCTGGCTTTTCTATGTTGTGCTTCAGACACCTCCTAGGCTCTTCTCTCTGTGTGTCTCATTCTACTGTCAAGGCTTTACCTTGTTCACTACACCATTTGAATTCCCAACCCTGTGGATATCAGAAATTTTTAACCAGTTTGGAATGAGTTGTATGTCAGATGTCATAGTAGGTGATTGACAATCTTTATAATTCCTTTCAGCGTCTTACTGTCCCCTTTCACTGCAGTGACTGACTATGCTTGCTTTGGATGTGTTCTCCTTCCATGGCATAATCCAGGATTGCATAGAGATGCAGAGCTGGGGCTGAGGGAGGATTCCATGTGTAATTCAATCAGAGGGGCAAGTATCTTTCCCATTTGGTTAGCTTGTTTTTTTCTGCTCTAGTGAGGCTTTTCACTGGTCTTTCTACACTACCAGGCTGTTCTGGGACTGGAGACCCTTCAGTCCACTTACTGAATGCTAGGATGAAAGTGTTGACTGCCACACCCACAAGCAGGAGGTGTGGTCCAATCTTATTATCAAAGGATTGGCATCTCAGATTGAATCACTGAAGCCAGGCACTATAAAAGGAACTCGACTTGAACAGAACCTCAGATGAAGAAGAGCCGTGACCTGGAGACACATCGGCTCCTAGTGCCAGCTGGAATCACTGGAGAAATTCACTGTAGAGGCAAGTAACTGTAGAATAGGAACCTTTGACTTCTTTGTTGCTTGAGTATGTGTGTTTTGTGAATATTTGTGGGGTTTGGGAGATGCTGCTTCACAATTTTGGAAGATCTGAAAGATATAGTGTGGTCCTTTGGAGCTTTCTGATTAAGGGTTTAACCATTAAAATTCTGAAGGATAGCAATATGCTTTTTTTTATAGACTTGTCTTGGCTGTTCTGTGAGTTAAAGGTTGTTGGTCATTCAGTTTCAAAGTTTTTCTTATGAATGTTTAGCTTTGTGGCTCTTTAGAATGGGAGACAAGGGTGAATCTTAATATTTGAGGTTCAGCAACTACAACTTCACCTTTTATAGGAAAGGAACAGATAGCCCTGTGCTACTGAACACCTTACTGTTCTCTTCCTTCAGGTCATAACATCTTCAACCCAGGTTGTTTCTCTCTGATGAGTCATGGACTGTTACACTCCCATCTCTTTGTTCTGGTCTCTAGAATAAATTGTGTAGGACTCTGTTGAAGTATTCACTGTCAAGAAATAATGGAACTGTGGTTATTGCAATGTATCTGAGACCCATAAACTCATAGGGAGTGGCACTATGAATAGGTGTGGCCTTGTTTTAGAAGACTGAATGAAACACACCTTTAATCCAGACCGTGATGTGAAGGGCACACCTTTAGTGTGGACCACACCATCTGGAGTAATTGAGTCACTATTCAGGTTGGATTTGAGGTCTTTTTCTCAAGCTTCAATCTATGTGTAAGAGTATATCTGTTGATGTACTGTGTATCAGTCTCAGCTCTAGCACCACCTCTGACTTTCTGAGGCCATGCTCCCCAAAATGAGTGACTGAACCTCTGAACTGTAAGTGAGCCACCAAAATGAAATATTTCCTTTATTAGAGTTGCTGTGGTTATGGTGTCTTTCACAGCAATAGTAAATCCTCAATAAGATAGAAACCATCTGTGATAAGACTCTTAGTTGTTGTTATTTAATTATGTCAAGTTTAATTTATAGCTTTAACATATTCACAACTTTCTTAAATAGATCATCAAGTCACAAGAGAGATACTTGACTGAGAAAGTTGAATTTTTTGAGGAGTCTCAACAGAATGACTTCACAGCACAACAACTCCTTTAAACCCCAGTCACCAGAAAGTGGCCTTGTGTTAGACAACAGGAACTTCCTTCCAAGCCAGGATACTTCTCTACAGTGGGAAGAAGATATCTGTAACTTCTCAACTGCTCAGCTCAACTTTCCCACAAATGACAATGGTTACTGTGCAAAGCAGGAACTGCAAGCAATGTGGAAGTGGTTTACCTCCTGGTTGAAGCCAGAAAAGAGTAGCAAGGAGCAGATGATTTCTCAGCTGGTCTTGGCTGAGTTTCTCAAAACTGGGCACTACAAGGACAAGTCTGTCTTGAAAGAGAAGTGGGAATCAAATGGCAGAAACCTGGGGAGATTCATGGAGGATCTGACTGATGAGTGCTTGAAGCCTCCCACCATGGTGAGTACCTTGTTTGAGAGATGGTTAAGTTAGCAATCAAGACAGTCATTTATATTTGGGGAAAAGTAAGAAGATGTAGTTATTTTATATGTGAGGCTGTCCCACTTCAACAAAATATTTACAGTGGAGATTATTTACTACTGTAAATGTGATATAAATTTAATGGGATTATAAGTTTAAGAAGCTCATGGCTCTTTTGACTGATACAATTATATTTAGATTCTTTACATGATGATAGGGAGACTGGGAGATGATATTTGAGCAAAGCTTGTAAGGGTTTAGAATAGAGACCCTGGCTGGGATTGGAAGATGGCTCATTTAGGTAGGTGATTTTATATTGGAATTATGAGTATTTAGTTGGAATTGCAGCACACACTTAAAATTCTGGCTCTCAGACCTAGTCTGTTATTCCAGGACCTGGGCTGTGGAAACTGGGGATCTAATTGACTTAATGGTTTTCTAAATTGTCTACTACATGTCATTAAGTTCCTATGTAAAAAACTCAATGTGCAGGAATGTAGAATATGATTTCTGATGATGAAATGAGGCTATTAAATGAGCATTCAACACCAACACACCCTTAAGAAAAGTCCTGATGAATAATAGTGCTGCAATTCAAAGTTTTAGAACTGAAATTCTTAATTTGGATGAAACTACATTGAAACTTCTATAAATGTCTAGGTTTGCATAATTCTCAGTTACTCTCAGAAATGGTCAAGGTGGTGATATTTTTCAAACACCCCATACATACATTTCTAAATGTCATGGTTGAAATAAGTTCTTATTGCCTTAAACTTTTAAATTTGGATATTAGTTGGCTTGTTTCACTGCTTCTTTAGGGTTTTTCCCATTTGGGACTGACTTTTATTCAACTGGCTTGAGTAGGATTCAGAGGAATTATACTTTCCCAGCACTTCAAGTACTGGATTAAAGCTGTCCACCACCACACCCTGATGTTTATTTCAGGTTTTTACTCTAAGCACATGTTGTCATTTCAGTTTCTTTTATCCCACATTTCACTCCTTTGATTTTGTTTTAAACTGATCATTTCATGATTGAAACTGAATTCCAAATAAAATGCTGTCAGCTTCCTAACAGCATGTTTAGGTGGAGACAATATATGTGTTACAAGGGTTTCAGTCAGATGTGTGTTGTACTAAGGACTTAATAATAGAAAAAAACACCCCTTAGAAATAGAGCTATGATACTAGGGGCATCATCAACCAAGGGTTTTTATCTAGAGTTAGTAGTTAAATTTAGCAACCAAAACTATAGGTATTGGAAATACAACCCACTCCCACAGCAAAGTGAAGTGACGGTGGAAGAGATAGGGTCCACTGACAGACTAATGGCCGTAAGTGGGGGATGGGAAATCCTCAGCTATCTGGGAATGAAAATATCAGAGTCATGCGCATGAAAGCAGAAAGTTACAATTGCCAATATGACACCAGGACACCAAAAGGACATCAATTACACAGTTACTGTAGACATCCTAAGAATTTCAGAAAAAAACTAACTATTACTAATCAAAGGCTGAATAAGGAGCTTCTAGCATAGCAGCCATCTTTCAGACAAAGACTACAGAAATGTTAAGGGTTCTGGGCACTGATTAATAACTATAGATCCTGGGTGCAAGAGAAGGAGGAAAAATAAGGAGCTACAAATTAAGGAGACACAGAGAAACACTAGCCATACAACTCTTTGTTAAACAAAAAAAAAATTATTAGAACAGATAACACCCATCAATTAACAGAAGAGGCCCTAGAGGTGCAAGGCCCACAGGCAAGTCTATGTCAGAATTTTTACAGGCTCCTTTGGGTTTTCTCGATCTCCAGACTACCTCCGTCCTTGATATGTCCTACCTAGCCTTGGTGTCTTCTCAGTAAACCAGCTATTTCATTATAGTTGCCCTAGATTGGGTGGAATGGGGACAGTCCTTGGAAAAAAATGAGAAGCCTTTTTTGATGGAGTAAGTCTCTATTTTCTGAATTGGAACAGGAATACATTTCCTTGTTCAATGCATTGACCAGGTGAAGAATATGTTGTGGCTAGACATTGCAGAACCCTAACCTTACCTTTTCCCTTGGTACAGTGACTCAACACTTGCAAATACATTGTGAATAAGGACTTTAGAAAACATAACTTGTGAATGACAGAATAACACCATTAGAGATGAGAGATAGACAACTAACTCATAGTTCAGTGATCCCGTGCAATCAGTTAGAGGACAGGTTTTCACTCATCCACAAATCCACAGATTCATTGGCAATGGTCCTCTGGCTTTGTTTATAGGTTCACACCTCCATGCAGGGGCAGGAAGCCCTCTTTTCTAAGAACATGTCTTTAGAAGAAACCATCAACCTTTTGAAAGAGCAGCAATCAGCAAGAAGTTCAATACAAGAGAGTGCAAAGACACCCTTGCCAATCCCCCAAGACATGTTATTGACAACAGGTAAGTGTCAGGAAGCTGCACAGAGGAAGGGGGTTGTGTCGGGATCTTTTCTTGGGCACAGTTTCATAGACTGTCTTATTTCCACAGGACATGAAGACTGGGAAGATGGCCAAAACAATGGCTGGAGCAATAGTGATGTAAATGATGGGGATAGTAGTCCTGGAAATGAGATGGACTCCCTTTCCCTTATCCAACAAGTTCAGTTTAATGAACCTAAAGACAGAAGTGTTTCTGATGGAAATCCTCTGGATTTAAGCAGAACAAGTCAAGTCACCTCTAGGTACCAGGAAGAATTTCATAGAGGAACTTCTTCTGAAGATGTCCCTATGGAGGTACAACCAGAGATTATCTCCAGTCCAGAGCAGACTGAAGACTGCCAGAATCCTGATGCAAGCTCCACACGTGGGCATCGTCAAAAGAGACCCCTCAGAGACTCAAAGACATACAAATGTGAGGAATGTCCCAGAACCTTTAAATATCCCAGTAGACTTGCCGCCCACCAGAGAATACACAAGAAGCAAAAGTCATTTGTCTGTAAAACATGTCATAAGGGCTTCTATACTCGCTCAGACCTGAGAGTACATAAGGTCATACACCAGGAAAATAAACCTTTCGAATGAGTACATGTGGAAAGTCTTTCAGCAATCAAACAAATCTGAAAGCGCATGAGAGGATTCACACAGGAGAGAAGCCCTACACCTGCTCCCTGTGTAACCGTAGCTTCCGCCAGTCATCCACATACCACCGTCACCGGAGGAATTGCCACAAAGCAGACTGAACTGTGTACCTTCCTCACCAGATAATAGCAGGGCTCCAGCTTACTGTTTCATCTGTAGATGAAGAAGCATGTAGCTTCTAAACAGCAAGTAACCATTGAAGACATGACTTGTAACTTCTGGATTGTTCCATCTGTCTTTGTAGATAAAGAAGATGAGTCTGTTTTATGTTAAGTAATATTTTTCCAAAGCCTTAAATTGCTTATAATTTCTGCCTGATATATATTAAATAAATGAATAGAATTGTAATACAATTGCCTCTCATGAATATTTTGTGTGGCCTGTGCTTGTGATTTTGTGAGTTTTTGTCTGCTTTTTTTGGCCTCAGTTCCTCAGCACGACTGGACAATAGAGGACTGTGTTGTCAGTTCTTTATTTTTGCCTTGTTTGAGACAGTGTCTTTCTTGTTAGGAGCTTTGTACATAAGTATGTCTGGTACTACAGATTCCAAACATTCTCTGCTCTGCAGCCCTTATCTCTACAGGTTCATGTCAGTGCCCTGCCATTTCCTCTGACTTTTGGTACCCCATTAAAGTTTCAATCCCAAGTCTCAGGCTTGCAATATAAATGCATTGCCCTCTCAGCACCGTTGAGAGGGTGCCTGAGCTGACCTACATTAATAATCAGATGGCGGAACACCCTAACTGTCATCAAAGAACCCTCATCCAGTGACTGATGGAAGCAGATGCAGAGATCCATGGCCAGGTCCCAGGTGTAACTCCAGGAGTACAGTCGATGGGGGAGAGGAGGGATTCTGTGAGCAAGAGATATGGAGACCATGATTGGAAAAAGTACAGCAACAACTACAACTAGCCAAACTAGTGGGAACACATGAACTGTGGACCAATTGCTGAGTAGCCCCCGTGCAACTGGACTAGGTCCTCTGGATAAGTGAGACAATTGTTTAGATTCAACTGTTTAAGGGGACCCAAGGCAGTGGAACCAGGACCTGTCCCTAGTGCATGAGCCAGGTTTTTGGAACATAGTGCCTATGGTGAGACACTTTGTGTAGCCTTGGGGCAAGGATGAGGGGCTTAGACCTAACTCAACTGAATTACCAGGCTTTGCTGACTCCCCACGGGAGACCTTGCCTCGAAGGAAGTGGGAATAGGAGGGTGGATTGGGGAAAAATTTTGGGGGGGTGGGAGGAGGGAGGACAGGGGAATCTGTGGTTGATATGTAAAATGAGTAGAAAATCTCTTAATTTAAAAAAAGGAGGAAAAAGGAAATCACTCCACAAGTCTAAGATAAAGTTTTCAGTGAAAATGAGAAACACAATAAAACCAAAATGTGTCTTTTCTCAGACCATCTCAAAAAAAAGTCATGGTTTAATCATATTGATCTCTATATTTTTTTAGTTTGTAATAGTTCTCTGAGAGTTGGGTATAAGCTGTTTTAACATATTCACCCCTCCCCCAACTCTTCCCAAAGCCACTCTCCCTCCCCTACCCACTAACTTTCTCTGTTTTAAAAACAGACATATCAAGCAAGACCAATTGGTGCTGCCCAAATATTCTTGCATGCATGATCTTCCACTGGAGTATAGTCTTACTATAGTATTACCAGGAACTACGCTGTTAGAGAAAACAGTGTCTTTTCTTATCTCAACAGCTGACAATTGCCATTAGCCCCCAACTAGGGAAGAATTTAGTGCCAATTCCATTTTGTATGATGGGATTTGGTATGGCTTGCACTTGTACAGGTCTTGTGCATGCTGTCACAACCACTGTGAATTCACATGTGCAGTGCCCTGCTGTGCACAGAAGACATTGTTTCTGTATAGTCATCAACCACCTCCAGCTCTTACAGTCTTTCCATGTTCTTTTCTGCAAGGATTCTTGAGTCTTATGAGGAGAGGATGTGATCGAGACATCCTGTTAAGGATAAGCATTGTCATACAGTCTCTTATTCTCTGCACCTAGACAGTTATGCATTTCTAAGCTGATTCTTATCTACTGCAAATAGGAACTTACCTGATGAGGACTGAGAGATGTAGTAATCTATGGGTCTGACAAGTCATTAGGAGTCAGTCTAATACTATGTTCATTTAGAAGATTAGAAGCAATAGGTTCTCTCCTAGAGCCCATGACCTGTCTAGCCATGGATTCTTGGTCCAATAATGGTGCCAGGCATGGTTTTCAGCTTGTGGAGCAGGACTGATGCTTGTGTCACTATTACACCAGTGAGCATGTTTTTCAAAGTTAATCATTGTCACGGTTGCACAGTGGCAAAGCTGGGTAAAATTGATTATAACTTTTCAACTCCAGCAGTGTAATAGAAATCCCTGGAACTGTGAAGATTACCCAGTAGGGATCAAGTTTCTAGGTCTGTACCAGACTGCTTTCTCTGTCACTTTCTGGGGGGTAAATAAGAGCAATGGCCATACTAAGTCCTATTTTTTTTAAACTAAGACAACTTTTAGTTCTCAGTCTTCAAATGTTTTTGGTGGCGGTGCTGGTAGTGGTGATAGTGGTTTTTTTTAAAGTTTTGATTTGAATCGCTTGGGTCTAATAAGGTAGGGTGGCTAGCCTCAGACTTTCTATCTTGTTTGAACTCACCTCAGATTCATAACCATCCTCCTGTCTCAGCCTACAGAGTGGTAGAATTATTGTACTAAAACACTATAACAGACAGTACACATGTTTTCAACAGATTATCTTTAAATGATATTCACCTTATATAGATGTCTACTATCTTGGAAATCATGGAACTGAATAATCTCTTATAACCTATCCCATTATTCATATAGTGCAACTATTCAGACAAAAACACAGGCTTCAATACCCCCACCCTCGAAATATAAATTAGTAAAAAGAAGTAGATGAAGGAAAAAGTGCTTTAACAGAATTAGATAATATTAGATTAGAAATACATAAATCTTAAAAATCATGGTAGGAAAACTTCCAGTTTTATAATGAATAAAATTATGTATTTTTTTATTTATTAGCATTGATTTAAATGAACTTGGTTCTTATTTAAATTCTTATTCCTGTTATTTCATAGGAAGAGGAAAAAATAGTTGTTGTCTTCTCTAGGGTATGTATTTTTTTCTCTTGTATATACAAAGCTGAAATTCTAAGCATGTATTAATCACATAAGTTGGAAAAATATAAACCCTATTCTACATAATGTTGTAAGTCCTGGAGGATCAACTTGAGTTGACAGCCTCCCAAAAGTTGCAGTATTTGCTATCTTCTGCCAGCAGGCATTGAGATGTCCATTTTACAGCAATGTAAAAAGACAAATAAAGCCTCAAAATTTAACTCCATTTAAATATGCTGTAGCCACCACAATGACTCATAAGATTTTATCAGTACAATTTAGAATACTATTGAGTTATTTAGTTAATTTCTTCAATGTTTTGTCTAAAAAAATGACTAAAACAATTTAGAGTGGAATTGGTTTATTTCAGCTTGCAGTTTGAGTACACAGTCCATCATGGGAAGGAATCATGGTATCAAGAGTTTGACGCAGCTGATCACATGGTATCTCTAGACAGACAGCAAAGAGAGATGCATGCCAGTTCTCAACATGTTTTCCCCAGTTTATTCAGTCCAGGCATCTAACCAGAGAACCAATGGCTGTGCCGAATTAGAGTGGGTCCTCTACCTCCATTAACCCAGCTTTAAACTCCCTCAAAGATGTATCCAGATTCTGTCTGTTGTGTGATTCTAGATCTTATAAAGTGGACTATCAATATTAACCATCATGTTACCTCATGTTAGACTTGCACAAATAATAAAGAACATATGTATATATTCATGAACAGAAATCAACAACTGTGACACATTGAGAGATTAGAAAAATACTATCTTTTCTATGGCAGGGAAAAGAGAGTGTGGAGATTAAGTTGGGAACACTGATGAATACAGTAGGACAACGTATGGAGAATGCTTGTAGAAATGTAGAGGTTAACCTCCACAGCCTTGGGTTGTCATAGACTGTCATACAGAATGCCAGGGTGCAAGCAACTGAGTAGGAGGTAACAACGGCCCACAGCAGAATTGGGATGACTAGGAAAGTCTCTGTCTTCCCAGGGAAGTCTTAGGAAACAATGGGCACAGCAAATAGACAGCATTTGTCATTTCTTCCCATAGAGGAACCTGGAAGTGGAGCCACAAACCCACATCATAAGATCAGATGCAGAACATCGGTGAAGTCAAAACGTGAATGAATAAAATGGAATTGATCACGTAAACATGCCAAAGATTCTGGATTTCTCTTTGCTCTTCTTTTCTGTAATTCAGTTGCAGCAGTGGGATCAGAGTCCAGGCTGTGCTTGAAGAGAAACACATACCTCAACAGCTAATTAGATATCTTTAAGCGTATCATATTTTTTTTTAATTTTCTATGAGCAATTTTCTAGTCATTTTACATATCAGCCACAGATTCCCCTGTCCTCCCTTCTTCCACCCTCCAGCCTTCTCCCGCAAACTACCCCGATTCCCACCTCCTCCAAGGCAAGGTCTTCCCTGGGGAGTCAGCCCAGCCTGGTACATTCAGTTGAGGCAGGTCCAATCCCCTCCTCCCTGCACCAAGGCTGAGCAAAATGTCTCAGCATAGGCTCTGGGTTCCAAAAAGCTGGCTCATGCACCAAGGACAGGTCCCAGTCCCACTGCCTGGGGGACCTCCTAAACAGTTCAAGCTAATTAATTGTCTCACTTATCCAGAGGGTCTAGACCAGTTCCATGGGGGCTCCTCAGTTCATTTGTTTCCGGGAGTTTGGCTATTTGTTCCTGTGCTTTTTTCCAATCATGGTGTCAATATCTCTTGCTCATATCACACTTCCTCTCTCTCATCGATTGGACTCCTGGAGCTCCACCTAGTACATGATGATCCCCAATCTCTTAGCTTTTAGAATAAAAATAAAGGGATATCTTCATGTCATGGAACTGCTTAGGCAGCATTATGACTGCAGTAACAACTGGCAATGCTTAATTTAGAGAGCCATTAACTTGCTAAACAACACCTGGTCATGTGTGAGTCTAATGATCAGTAATAGATGAAAGAATATTTAAATTTATCATAACACACACATCATCATGTTAAATTACCTTCTCCTACAGCAGGGAAAATGATTCTTTGTACCAGATTTGTTATTACAGATGAGGATGAAGGGGCAAAATGTGGGAAAAAATGTGTCTAGGAATGTAAATATGTTGATTATCCACAGACTTGGATTGTCAAATGCCACATTATAGATAACTAATATGAAGGACATTGAATAGGAGAGGACAAAGGTACAGACAAGTGTTGCTGGAGAATTTCTCTCCAGCTCCCACCACCAAGTCCCGCCAGTCTCAGAGCCCATTTATAAAATAAACACATAGACTCTTACATTATTTAAACTGCTTGGCCATTAGCTCAGGCCTGTTATTGTCTAGCTCTTACTCTTATATTTAGCCCATTTCTATTAATCTTTACTTTGCCACATGGCTCATGGCTTACTGGTACCTTACATCTTCCTTGTCCTGATGGCGGCTGGCAGTGTCTCCCTCTCAGCCTTCCACTTCCCAGAATTCTTTTCCTTGTCCCGCCTATACTTCCTGCCTAGCCAATGGCCAATCAGTGATTTATTTACTGACCAATCAGCAACACACTTGACATACAGACCATCCCACAGCACTTCCCCTTTTCTTTTCTTAAAAAGGAAGGTTTTAACTTTAACATAGTAAAATTACATATAACAAAACAATTATCAAGCAAGAATTACAGTTACAATATTAAAGAAGAGATCCTATCTATCTTATATTTGTAAGTTTAAGGTTTTATATCTAACTTATCTTTTATTATAACTAAGGAAAATTGTAAGTATCTAGTCTTTAACCACATCAAAGACCTCAGAAGGATATATTACTACCTGAGAAATGGAGAAGGATATAAGCAACTTTTAGGAGTCTTGTAGGGTAGACAGAGACAGCTGGCAGCCTGGACAGTCATTCAAAGTTCTCTTGTAAAGTTGGGGCATCTGTCTTCAGCCCACAGGCCTAGAGTCTCTTATTCACTTTTCTCTGTGTCCTGTAGAATGTCTGGCAGTTTTCTCTGCAAAGCAGGAACCTGAAGGACCATTTTGTCAAGCAAAGTTCAGTGGTCACCTTTGTATGGGTCCTGCATGTCCAGTTGATCAGACAGTCCAGGCAAGAACAGTTTCTTGCCCAAATGGCTATTTTTGTCAAGGTGAAGATAAACTCCGTATGGAGTGTCTTCGATGCCCATCCTCCTCTCTGAAGTAAATCAGTGCTGTCAGGAGCAGACATGTCTCACTGTCCAAAAAGTCTAAATTTTTAAAACATTTTAAATGCCATATTCTGTAGGTCTTTGAAGTGTTTGACTACCTATCTATCTGAAATATATCTATGTATACCTAGAAGACTTAACTAACATGGCTACAAATATTATCATAGATGACTAACTATTAATCTATTTTTTAATTATCCATTACAACTTTAAATGAGTTACATAAACATAATACCTCAAACAAGAATAGAAATATATATACAGTATAACAAAATTAAGTTTAAACTTGTATCAATAAACTAAAATCTGTAGCAATGTAAAACATTTTAAACAAGTTGTTACTCTTTAAAAGTAGGTTCATTAATCTACCCTTTCATCCTATCATATCTAAACTATCCCCTTTTTTTCTTTAGAAAGAGATTGTATTTATAATCAACCTGATTTAAATAAAAATATTGTTTTTTCTCTGTCCCACACCAGAGGGCTCTTCTGATTTGGGACACAAGAATCTCTTAACCATTTTTTTTTTCTTTGAGCAATATGTCTGGGTTTAGAGGGGGAGTGAGCCAATTCCATCTCTAAAGCCAGCTTGGTATATTTGGGAATTTGGGCGTAGCTTCTCTTACTACTTCCTGCTGGAGGGGGGCGCTGTATCTTCTGGAGACAGAAAGAAAATTTTAGGATCATGGAGTAGTCCGTGAGGCTGTATATCTGAGCCAGTTGACTTGAAACCATTCTGGATGTTGAATCATCTGGGCCATGGTGTCACTGGAGACCTTTCAGGGGGTCTTGGCTGGTCAAACCTGATGTATCTAAATCTGGAACAAATCCATAGTCTCTGGCTTTCTGTGGAAACAAGAGCAGAGACTCTTTTCCAAAGCAACATATCCTTATATCCAAATTTTGAAGTCAAGGTACCTTTAAAATATACATTTTGGCATAACTCAACAGCTTTTGCAATCAAATGTTTTTCTTCAGTTACGAATATCAAAGAGAACATAATCCAGATTCTCTGTGTGGTAGCCATCTTTACGTGGCTTATTTTTTTATATTAGCGTGAGCCTATTGCTTTAAACTGCAGCCTTCTAAGCCTGAAATGGCGCAGTGGCTGCTGGCTCCACCCACTTCAGCTTCCCAACATGGCGGCGGTCCACTTTCCGCCAGCTCTGGGAGCCATAACTCTCAGAAATAGTGGGTCTACACTTTTACCAAAGTAGCGTGTAGCCCAGAAACCTCTTTTTTTGTTTTGTACTAGCAAAGGCTAAATTCACCACACAGTTTAATGTGCTACTTGCAGAGGCCTCATTCCCACCATACTGCAGGTCGAGAGCGCACGCTAGGAACCCGCCAGTAGCTCAAACCGGCAGCTGCCGCTTATTTGAGAGAGACAATTAGGAAGCTGTTTTTAGCTCCATTTTAGAATCTTTTTTCTAAGTTTTTAGGTGGAAACTCTTGCCACCACGTTGGACACCATTTGTTGCTGGAGAATTTCTCTCCAGCTCCCACCACCAAGTCCCGCCAGTCTCAGAGCCCATTTATAAAATAAACACATAGACTCTTACATTATTTAAACTGCTTGGCCATTAGCTCAGGCCTGTTATTGTCTAGCTCTTACTCTTATATTTAGCCCATTTCTATTAATCTTTACTTTGCCACATGGCTCATGGCTTACTGGTACCTTACATCTTCCTTGTCCTGATGGCGGCTGGCAGTGTCTCCCTCTCAGCCTTCCACTTCCCAGAATTCTTTTCCTTGTCCCGCCTATACTTCCTGCCTAGCCAATGGCCAATCAGTGATTTATTTACTGACCAATCAGCAACACACTTGACATACAGACCATCCCACAGCAGACAAGGGTCAAGATGGTTTTTGTGGCTCTGTCTTCAGGGGAGACTCTGAGAGAATGCTGGGCACTGTGAATATGTTGTAGCTGAATCTTGTGCCTGTAGAGGATGTGCATCATGAAGTCACTGGTCCAAACCATGAGACCCAAATACAGACCATCAATGAAACAATGCAATAACAGACGTAGTACAGTTACAAGGTTGCTAGCAACAAACGCCGAGCAGTACCCCAACTTGATTTTCTTGGTGAAGTTTTTGTTAGTATCAGGTCCAATCACATCTATAGCTGTTTTGCTGTTTAGGAGCAGATGCACAAGCCAGCTCAGTGAGCAGGACCGAGCCATGTACTTGGAGACTCTGTGTTTAAGCTTCATCCACCTGGAGTTGCTGGGGCTGATTGTGATTGCTTGGAAGCAACTCAAGAGGCAGGTGCAGTGCAAGGAAATGGCCCGGGCCACTCGATTACTGTAGAGAGTGAGTTTACATAAAAGGTCACCCAGGAGATATTGCAAGCCCAGCTGTACCATTATGTGAGGAATTACTCTTGAGATAATGACCAAGGAATTGGCTAGAATCAAATGCCTTAAAATCTGGTCTTTGGGCATCAGACTTTTTCCAGTGAATACAGACATGATATATGGAAGAAGAACTGACCAGTTGCCAAGAATTCCAACAGCTGTTAGAGAAAAAAAAAGAATCCCCATTGGCAAGTTCTCAGGAACCATGTTCTTTTTACCTGAGATAAACAAATTTAACAGCATCAATACAACCAGGAAGAAGACATGTAAATGTGTATTAATTATTTGTAGCTCAAATTACATCATTATCAATATCATGAAATTTGCAGGCAAATGGATAGAACTAGAAAATATCATCTTGAGTGAGCTAACCCAGACTCAGAAGGACAAACATGGTATGTACTCTCTCATAAGTGGATACTAGATATAAGGCAAAGGATAACCAGACTACAACCCACAGCTTCAGAGAAGCTAGCTAACAAGGACCCTAAGAAGTACACATAGATAGCCGAGTGAAGGAGAAAGAGATGAGGTCTATATTAGCAAACTGGGAGTGTGTGTGTGTGTGGGGGGGTGATGGAAGGCAAAGAATGGGGATGAGAATATAAGGAAATGGGAGGGTCAAGTTGGAACAGGGACAGGGTGGGAGAGTAAGGAAAGAGATACCATAAAAATGAAGACATCATGGGAATAGGAAGAGGCAGGGTGCTGGGGAAGTTCTCAGGAATCCACAGGATGACCCCACCTTGGATTCTGGCAATGGTCGAAAGGATGCCTGGACTGTTGTACTCTGGTGAACAGACTAGTGAATACCTTAACTGTCATCATAGAGCTTTTATCTAGTGACTTATGGAAGCAGATGCAGAGATCCACAGCTGAGCACCAGGCTGAGCTCCGGGAATCTAATTGATGTGAGAGAGGAGGTATTCTGTGGGCAGGGGAAGTGGAGATCATGATGGAAAAACATACAGAGATGGCCAGCCATGCTAGTAAAGCCCATGAACTGTGGACTAATAGCTGTAGAGCCCCAGTAGGACTAGACTAGGTCCTCTGAATATGGGAGACAGTTGTTTAGCTTGAACTGTTTGGGGGGCGCAGGTAGGAGTATCAGGATCTGTCCCTGGTGCATGGGCCGCTTTTTGGAGGCCAGTGCCTAGGGTGTGACACCTTGCACAGCCTTGGTGCAGGGGAGAGGGGCTTGGACCTGCCTTAGCTGAGTGTGCCAGGCTCTGCTGACTCCCCATAGGAAACCTCAATTTGGAAAATGTGGGGATGAGGGGGTGGGTTGGGTGGAAGGCTGGGGGGTGGGAAGAGGGAAGAGAGGGGGATTTGTGATTGGCATGTAAAGTGAATAGAAAATTTCTACTCATAGAAGTTTATACTAAGTCACACACTTGGTTAATAAAGCTTCTGTGGTTAAGGGATGTAGTGAGGTAGGAAGAGAGGAATCAAATACCTTGTGTAGAACAAGAGACCTAACAGCACACTAACCTGAAATTAGGGAGAAGGGGATAAGACAAAATATATTGGTTCACAGGGTGAAAACTGTCAGGCTATTAAACAGTGTGGAAAATCAGGCAATGTAGGAGATACTGTGTTCAAAGAAGACAGCTCTAATGAGTCATATTTTGTGATAGATGCCGTATTTGGGTTCAGTCATTTCATCAGTCTCTAATGAATAATAAGCAGTTCATCCAAAATAATGAGAAGTGGAAGATGTAAAGAGATCATAGAACATCTAGAAAGGAAAGACTTTGTCAGTACACAGATAGCTCAATATGAAATTTCTTCAACAACATGTAGGAAAAGTGATAAAAGGTCTAAACCAGAAAATGAATGCTAGTCATCTCTCTGATGCACTTCAAAGGAGAATTTTCTATAAATTCATTTTGAAAAACTAGAAAAGTGTCTTTCAGCCTGGGCATCAAGGGAGCTGGAGAAGCTGTGTCTGCAATCATAGAGAATTCACATACAGAGGGAAGCACTGAGAAGCAACAGTTCCCAGAATGCCCCCCCTGCCCTGCTCCCTTTGCAGTGTTCTTTGCTTGAGTCCAGCCCTGTCCAGCCTGTGATGCTCTTTCTGGGTTCCTGGAAGGGCCAGGACTCTCCATCACCTTTTCACTTGAACTCTGGGCTTATGTCCTAAATGTCTGCTGAACTTTAGATTGTACCAGGAATGGTCAAAACCACACCAGTCAACAGTTAGCTTTCCCCATCCGGTTTTCAATCAAGACTAGTATTCATAATTCTCATGATAAAGTGCTGAGGATAATAGTAACTGTGTTTTCTGTACATCCCTTAAGCTGATGCAGAAGGGTATCTATTGTCCCAAACTTTTGCAAAACTAACTGGAAGAATTCTCAGGTAAAACACAGGAATTCTAAATGATTCTGCAATGAGAAGGAGGAGCCAATCATACTGTGTGTGCAATATTGCTCAATATGCACACTGTCCATTCAATCACACAAAAGCTGTGGTTTAAAGTACCTATTTCTTTAAGAAAATAAATAATCTTTTTTTAGGAAGTCATTAATGGCTTACACACCTGTGATTTTAAGATTGGTAACTTTGGGGGCTGGGGAGATGGGTTAGTAGTTAAGAGCACTTGCTATTCTTTCAAAGAACCTGGGTTCTGTTTGTGACACCCACAGAGTGTCTCACCACTGCCTGCAACTCCAGCTCTAGGAAGAATCTGTTACCTCTGGGCTCTGCTGGCTCCTGCACACATATATGCACATACCCACAAACAGATAGAAACACAAATACCTGTAATCTAAAATAATAGAAATAAATCTTAAAAGGAACTTTTCTCCAAAAGGAGGGAAAAATAAGAGCAGAATTCAACCCCTAAAATGGATAATACATGGGCAGAATAGATGGGGTAAAAGGTTACAGCACTTACTACAAGCATCAAGACCTGAGTTAAGATCACACAGCCTACATGATATTGCTGGGGGTTGTTGGCCATCAGCTTAGAAAAAAACCACAAGCTCTAGATTCAGCCAGAGATCTTGTTTAAATAAAAAAAGTAGAGAGGAAAATGGAAGAATATCCAACCACTCCTCTGCTAGCCATACACATATACTACATTATCTATCATCTATCTACATATCTATCTATCTCTGTGTATCACTCTCTATGTATCTATGTATGTATGTATGTATCTATCTATCTATCTACCTTCCTATGCTACATGTATCTATCTATCTATCTACCTACCTATTTATCATCTATTT
Source organism: Peromyscus eremicus (assembly GCF_949786415.1). NCBI lineage: Eukaryota > Metazoa > Chordata > Mammalia > Rodentia > Cricetidae > Peromyscus > Peromyscus eremicus. The sequence goes on from NC_081416.1 coordinate 196,122,882, forward strand.
ATTATCTATCTATCTATCTGTCTGTCTGTCTAACTGGATGTTTTCATTTGCATGTATATTCATTACACATATAGAAATGAGTGGAGTCAATGTATCATAAGATATGAAGGGATCCTTTGGAGCTTGCTGGATGCACAGAGAGGGAAAGGCAGGAAACTGTCCATCATTCTTTGCCAGCAAAAATAGCTTCCATTTCATGTGAAATCCATTTCATCATCTTACTTCAATACTTAGCAACAGTAACTTTCTTTTATTCCATCTAAATATAGATTCTCCAGTCACTTCTGGCTTGGTGTAAAGAGAAAATGTACTTACCGTGTGCTCTGTGAAACACAGAAGTTGTACTAAGCAACTGAGTCTGTCTTGTTGAGATGAGACTCTGGTCCCTTACTTACAGGCTTATAATTCTCTGGTCTTTTCCCTCCCAGGACCTGTGATTTTCAACTCTAGATCCATAACAGCATCTACATGGGGAATTAAGAATTCCTTTTCAACAGCCTTGCTCCACTTACCTGTAAAAGAAAAAAGTCCAGATTAAGACAGCAAATTCAAGAAGGCACTATAAAGAGTTGAGAAAAACTTTTCTGTGAGTCCTTAGAGTACTCGGGGTGTCACAAGGAGAGCCACACAAGTTTCATGCCTAGAGCAGAGGAGAGGGCACAAGGGAAATACGTGGCTTTGTCTGGATTTCAGCAGACTTGTCAGCTTTAACTCACCACCTAATATCTTAGGTGATGTCAGAAGTTAATAACCAGCACCAAGGGGCCTTGAAATTGGAGATTCTAGAAAACTTTTACATCTCACTTCTTTGAAGCCACATTTTCTAAGAGCTTCTCATTTCATTGCTGTGCAGCTGGAGTCCATTCATTTTCGTGTCTGAAGAAACACTAGTGCATGTGTTTACAGTTATATATCTGAACAGCTGATGTCGGATTCCAGTTTTGAGGTTGCGTAAATGAGGATTCTCTGAACTTCCTAGCAAAGGGATTATATTCGCAATGTGCATGTATTTTCATGGCATATATTTAAGAAAGAATCGCTAGTTAGGGGAGGTTTATGTTTATTTTAAAATACATTTCTTTATGATTTTAAAACACACACACACACATATATACATATATACATATATGTACATACACACATATATACATATATATGTGTGTGTGTATATATATACATGTACATATATATATATATATATACATATACATATATATATACAACATAGCCTGGTCATACCTATTCTCCCACCTCTTTTCCAATATCTCCTCTCCAGTATATCTACCTCTCAATTTCACATCCTTTCTTTTTTTGTTTCTCTTTTTTTTTTCATGTGACCCATCAAGTCCAATTAGTACTACCAATAGCTCATGGGTGTGGATCATCACTGTGGTTTGGACAACTTAGTTCTCAAACACCCAAGGAAAAGTCACTCTCCTGCCCTTAGCACGGATCACTTGCCAATGGTGCCATGTATAGGAGTGGGGCCTTAGTAACCCTTCCCCCATCCATGCTGGAATCTTCACTGGCTGAACATTGTGTAGATCTCATGTCCATAACCACAGTGGCTGTGAGTTCATATGGGAAGTGGGCATGTCATATATGGAAGACAGAATTTCATAGCTCTCCTCTGTATCTTTTAACTTGTAATTTTCTTCCTGTTTCTTCTTATATGCCGTGTCCCCTGCACCTGGAGTAATGGATGTCTGTGGCTGAGTACTCACAACTCATTCTCAGCACTTGACTAGTTATGAGTTCACGCATTAACTGCTATACAAAAGAAGCTTCTCTGACCAAGGTTTAGTGCAACACAAATCTATGAGTACAAACATAAATATTTAAAAGACAGCAGTTGGACAATATGACTACTTAAGAAAACAGCTGTTGTAGGTTGCCCTATAGGGTCTAAGATCTCCCAAGATTTGGAGATTTGACCAGATTTGCAAGAGTAGGCATGAATTTCCTCTTGAGACATTGGCCCCAGATAAAATCAGAAAGCAACTGGTTATCTGAGTAACAACCATGGCACTGATGTACCAGTTTGCACATCTTGCTTGGGTAGGTCATTATTGTAGCCTGCAGGGTCCAGTGCTGAATAAGACCATTAATGTCTCTTCGCTCCCACAAGCTGATGTAGCACCTCCAGGACTATGCCACCTAGCCATCAAAAAAATAGTTTCCTGGTCAGTTCAAGATTAATTTTTCTATGTTCTGCAACTAACCTGTATGGTATACTCAGCAGGAGAGTCTTACCACTCAGTTCAAGTAAGCAACCAAGAACAATAGCCATATCTCAATGGTTTGGGAGTCTGGGAAGTGTAGCAAGCTTTCTTGTTGGACAGTCTTTGTACCTCTAGCTCACAAAAAAATGACCAGAGATTTATTATTAATTATGAAGCTTGGCTTTAGCTTATGCTTTTTTCAAACTAGCTCTTATAACTTAATTAACCCATGTATTTTTTAATCTACATTTTACCAACAAATATTCTGCAACACAGGAGACTCTCCAAATAATAAATAAAGAAATACATATCTCATCTAGAAGCAGAATTTTTGTTTGAAAACCTATGGTTTCTGCTAAATCATGCTGAATATCTCTGTTATAATTCCTTTTTAAATTATTTTTCCAATCAGATTATACACTGGTAAATTATTACATGAGTTTCCCAAATATCATAAGTTTTGGTTGAATCACACCTCTCCCAAATAGCTCCCATTCCTCTTCTCCCACCTCACTGGCACAAATGATTTAGAAGCACGACTTTACAATGTTGGGTTTAGGGTTCACCTAGGCTACTATTTCCAGAAGTTATTGCTTCTGCTCTATTCTGTTCAGTGTAGTTTCCCAACATGAATTGATCTTCAGCCCATCTCAGCACATCCCTCAAACCCCAAATGCTCTATTTCCCAGCACCAACCCTTCATATAAGCCCCAAATCTACTGATAAAACTATCTTCAACCTCATGCACCTAAAGGAATACAATAAAATACTCACTTCAAGATTAAAAAAGACAACCAGGGAACTCTGACTGAACATTCAGAAAAGGTTATTCCATCTGATGTATTTTCTCAGGGTCACCATTACTTCACCAGAAAGTAATCAAAAATTTTCAGGTTATGTATAATTTGTACATATATGTGTTAAATGCTGGGCACTGCCTAATACTGCACACATTTCACAGACAATTTTGAGTGGTGAATGCTGTCACAGGATAGATTATCAATGGGTTTATAAAGCCAGGAGCCAGTTCTATAAAGATGCTATTTTCAAATGACTAAAATTCCTAGATACTTTGTAGAGTCTCCTACTTTCATGTAAGTCATTCAGTTGAAGGACTAAGACTACAGTCAAGGCTGTTCCTGTTGTGAAATTTATATAAAACATTCTGGTTGATCAGGTCTAAGGAGACAGAGTCATGATTGATGAAGGAACACATGAATATATTAGAGAAAATAAGCTACTAGAACATGTGACAATAGTTTAAATTTTTACATTTTCTACAGTGAAGAAAGTACAGCCTGGAGGCAGAATATTATTTCTGAGGAGAACGAAAGGGCTGGATGTGGAGAAACATGTTTGTAGGATTGCAAGTATATTTAGAACTGACAGACTTGGATTATCAAAGAATACCATATAAAGAATCAGGATGGAGTAGCAGGTGACAAGGGTCCACACAAAGATCAGAATGGATTGAATGTCTCTGGATATAGGGGAGACTCTAGGGCAGTCCTGGGCACTGTGAATATGCTGTACCTTCTCTCCATGCCTGTGGAGGATGCACACCATGGTGACATTAGTCCAGACCATGAGACCCAAATACAGACCACCACTGAAGCAGAACAGAAACAAATACAGTGAAGCTGTAATGGTTCCAGAAACAAACCCAGCACAGTATCCAAAACTGAATCTCTTGGTTCCATTCCTGCTCTTATGAGGATCTGTCACTCTCACAGCAGTTGTGATGTTGAGGATCAGATGCACAAACCAGCTAATGAGCATGAGGAACCAATGTACTTGATGGCTCTGTGTTCAAGCTTCATCCATCTCGTGCTGCTGGGGCTGGTTGTGATTGCTTGAAGGCCGCTGAGGAGACAAGTATGTGGTGCACAGGGAAACACCTTGGAGTACTAGACTAATGTACACAACAAGTTTACATATAAAGTAATCCAGGAAAGTTTTCAAACCAAATTATGACACTATTTGTGTAGTCCTTCTTGAGATAATAACCAAAAAGTTTTATAATCAGGTTCTTCAGCATCAAACTCTTTTCAGTAAATATCAAAATGAAATAATGAAGCAGAAGTGACCAGTTGCCCAGGATTCCTATGGCTGTCTGGGAGAAGAGGATCCCCACTGCTACATTCTCAGGAGTCATTCTTTCTCTATCGAGAAAAAGAAAAAGATATGGATAAATTACTGATATTAAAGAATCAAGGGGAGGAAACTTGATACCTTATGTTAAGGAATATTTTCTGTTGAGATAAATAATATAAATTTTAAACACTGTAACCATGATTTTTAGTTCCTACAGAGATGAGAAGTGCCAGGTGCTGTGGGATGGTCTGTATGTCAAATGTGTTGCTGATTGGTCAATAAATAAATCACTGATTGGCCAGTGGCCAGGCAGGAAGTATAGGCGAGACTAACAGAGAGGAGAATTGAGAGAACAGGAAGCTGGGTGGGAGAGACACTGCCAGCCGCCACCATGACAAGCAGCATGTGAAGGTCCCGGTAAGCCACGAGCCATGTGGCAAGGTATAGATTTATGGAAATGGATTAATTTAAGTTGTAAGAACAGTTAGCAAGAAGCCTGCCACGGCCATACAGTTTGTAATCAATATTAATTCTCTGTGTTTACTTGGTTGGGTCTGAGTGGCTGTGGGACTGGCGGGTGACAGAGATTTGTCCTGACTGTGGGCCAGGCAGGAAAACTCAAGCTACAGCCAGGTATTACAGGCTGTTGTGAGCCATCTGACACAGATGTTGTGAACCAATAGAAGTCTTCTACAAAACCAGCCAGTTATGAACTGCTGAGCCATCACTTCAGTTCTCTAGCACCTGGTATCTCCCTAGCCACATGATATCTCTTTCTATCATGATATCTCTTTCGTTGTTCTCCCACTCTGTCCCTGTTCCAGCTTGACCATCCCATTCCTTTATGTTCTCATCCCCCATTACCTACCCTCCATTGCCCCCCATCCAGATTTTACTCATGGAGGTCTCATCTATTTCCCCTTCCTATGGCGATCCATGTGTCCAGCTTAGAGTCCTCCTTGTTAGCTAGCTTATTTGGAGCTGTGGTTTGTAGTCTGGTTTTACTTTGCCTTACATTTAGTATCCACTTATGAATGAGTACATATCCTGTTTATATGTACTTCTGAGTCTGAGTTACCTCATTCAGGATGATATTTTCTAGTTCTATCCATTTGCCTGCAAATTTTATGATGTCATTGTTGTTACTGCTGAGTAGTACTCCATTGTGTATATGTACTACATTATCTTGATCCATTCTTCAGTTGAGGGTTATCAAGGTGACTTTCAGGTTCTGACTATTACAAATAATGCTGCTATGAACATAATTGAGCATGTATCTGCTGTGGGATGTTCTGTATGGCAAATGTGTTGCTGATTAGTCAATAAATAAAACACTGATTGGCCATTGGCTAGGCAGGAAGTGTAGGCAGGACAAGGAGGAGAATAAAGCTGGGAAGTGGAAGGCTGAGTCAGAGAGACATTGCCAGCCGCCACGATGAGAAACAGCATGTGAAGATGCCGGTAAGCCACGAGCCACGTGGCAAGGTATAGATTTATAGAAATGGATTAGTTTAAGCTATAAGAACAGTTAGCAAGAAGCCTGCCACGGCCATACAGTTTGTAAGCAATATAAGTCTCTGTGTTTGCTTGGTTGGGTTTGAGTGGCTGTGGGACTGGCAGGTGAAAGAGATTTGTCCTGACTGTGGGCCAGGCAGGAAAACTCATGCTACATGTATCATTGTGGTAAGATTGAGCATTCCTTGGGTATACGCCCAAGAGTGGTATAGTTGGGTCTTGCAGTAGATTGATTCCAATTTCCTGAGAAACCGCCATACTGATTCCAAACTGGCTATAAAAATTTACACTTGCACCAGCAGTGGAGGAGTGTTCCCCTTGCTCCACATCCTCTCCAACATAAACTGTCTGCAGCGCTTTTCATTAGCCATTCTGACAGGTATAAGATGGTATCTCAGGGTGGTTTTGATTTGCATCTCCCTGATGACTAAAGATGCTGAGCAATTCCTTAAATGTCTTTCAGCCATTTGAAGTTCGTCCTTCGAGAATTCTCTGTTAAGCTCTATAGCCCATTTTTTAATTGGATTGTTCGTTATCTTAATGTCTAGTTTCTTGAGTTCTTTATGTATTTTGGAGATCAGCCCTCTGTCAGATGTGGGGTTGGTGAAGATCTTTTCCCATTCTGTAGGCTGTCATTTGGTCTTATTGAGAGTGTACTTTGCTCTACAAAAGCTTCTCAGTTTCAGGAGGTCCCATTTATTAAATGTTGCTCTCAGTGTCTGTGCTACTGGTGTTATATTTAGGAAGTGATCTCCTGTACCAGTGTGTTGAAGGATACTTCATAGTTTCTCTTGCATCAGGTTCAGTGTAACTGGTTTTTTTTTCTATAAAATTTATACCATTTATCTTTTTGTTTATTTTGCAATACAATTCAGTTCTACATACCAGCCACGGATTCCCTTGTTTTCTCCCCTCCTGTCTCCCTCACCTTCCCCCTAGCCCATCCCCCATTCCCACCTCCTCCAGGGCAAAGCCTCTCCTGTGGACTGAGATCAACCTGGTAGACTCAGTCCAGGCAGGTCCAGTCCCCTCCTCCCAGACCAAGCCAAGCGACTGTGCATAGGCCCCAGGTTTCAAACAGCCAACTCATTCAATGAGCACAGGACCCAGTCCCACTGCCTGGATGCCTCCCAAACAGATCAAGCCAATCAACTGTCTCACCCATTCAGAGGGCCTGATCCAGTTGGGGACCCCTCAGCCATTGGTTTTATATTGAGGTCTTGGATCAACTGGGACTTGAGTTTTGTGCATGGTGATCGATATTGATCTATTTGCAATCTTCTGCAAGTTGACATTCAGTTATGCCAGCACCATTTGTTGAAGATGCTTTCTTTTTTCCATTGTATAGTTTTGGCTTCTTTGTCAAAAATGAGATGTGCATATGTGTGTGGATTAATATCAGGGTCTTTATTTCTATTTCATTGGTCCATATATCTGTTTCTATGTCAATACCAAGCTGTTTTTATTACTATAGCTCTATAGTAGAGCTTGATATCAGGGATGGTAATGCCTCCAGAGGTGGTTTTGTTGTGCAGTATTGTTTTAGCTATCCTGGGTTTCTTGTTTTTACAAATGAAGTTGAGTATTGTTCTTTCCTGGTCTGTGAAGAATTGTGTTGGGATTTTGATGGGGATTGCGTTCAGTCTGTAGATTGCTTTTGGTATGACTGCCATTTTTACACTGTTGGTTTTACTATGACCATGGGAGATCTTTCCATTTTCTTATGTCTTTTTCAGTTTCTTTCTTCAGAACCTTAAAGTTCTTGTCATACAGTTCCTTGCTTAGTTTGGATTACTCCAAGGTATTTTATATTATTTGTAGCTATCGTAAAGGGTAGTGTTTCTCTGATTTCTTTCTCAACCTGGTAATCATTTGTATATAGGAGAGCTACTGACTTTTTTGAGTTAATCTTGTATCCTGCCATATTACTGAAGGTGTTTGTCAGCTGTAGGAGTTCTCTCATAGAATTTTTGGGGTCACTTATGCATACTATTATATCTTCTGCAAGTAGAAAAATTTTGACTTCTTCTTTTCCAATTTGTATAACCTTGATCAGTTTTGTTGTCTTATTGCTCTAGAAAGAACTTTGAGTACTATTTTGAATAGATATTGGGAGAGTGGACAGCCTTGTCTTGTTCCTGATTTTAGTGGAATCGCTTTGAGTTTCTCTCCATTTAATTTTATAGTGGCTGTCTGCATGCTGTAAATTCCACATTTACACTCTTTTGAGCTTTGTTTTAAATTGAGAATTTCATGACTGAAACCAATTCCAAGTACACTGCTGCAATAATAGCCAGTCATGTTCCTAAGAGCAGAGGCAGTGTGCATCTGTGGAGAAAATGTATGTGATGGAGGATCAGATGAAGTTAGGCCCATGTGGTAAACAAAGGCTGGTCCCTAAAAGAAAGACTGATTCTCCTTTAATGGCTTGAAGACTGGAAGACAACATTGTTGCCAGACCTCATAAGAAACTAACTTTTTTTTTCTCTAGCAACAGTGAGTCAACATTGGAAACACTGTAAATAATGACTTTAGAGAAAATAACCTGGGAATGCCAGGATGACATCATTAGAGATGAGGGATAGAGAGATGAACCAACCTTTAATCTGGGTACCCTGTGTAAGCAGGTTGAGAGCAGGATATCTGTCTTCTGGAGATTCATTGATAATGGTCATCTAATCTTCTCTAGAGGTCCATTTCTCCAACAGGGACAGGAAGCCTGTAATTGGTTTTTTCTTTACATTTTGGGGGACCAGCACCCACCTCCCATATAAATACACAGAGAGTCATTAGTACTTATGATTGCTCAGCCTTAGTGTGGCTTATTTCAAGACAGCTTTTCTAACTGAAATTATCCTATTTCTTTTTAACTACATTTTGCTTCTGGGCTTTTTACTTTTCTTTATTCTATATATCTTTCTTTTCTTCTTACACCCTGGCTGTCTGTGTAGCTGGCCCCTGGATTCCACCTCTCCATCTCCTTTTCTTGCTCCTCCTTCTTCTATAGAGCCTAGAAATCTCCTCCTATTTATTCTCTCTGTCTGGCAGCCATGCCTATCCCTCTTTAATGCTTAGCTGCCTTCCATTCAGCTCTTTATTAAACCAATCAGGTATTTTAGACAGGTCAAGCAACACAGCTTCACAGAGTTAAACAAATGCAGCATAAAAGAATGCAACACATCTTTGCATCAATAAACAAATATTTCACAGCATAAACAAATGGAACACATCTTCAACTAATATTCCACAACAAAAGCCCTCTTTTCTCAGAACATGTCCTCAAACAAGTCAAGAGGCCTTTGAAAAAAAGGAAATCAGCAACAACTCTAGCACAAGAGAATGCAAGGATACTTTTGCAGATCCCACAAGATACATTCTTGGCAACATTCAGTAGGGAACCTGGACTGCGGAGGGGTGTCTTGTGGGGTTCCCTTCCCAAACACAGTTTCATAGGCTCTCTTATTTCCACAGGGCATGAAAACAGAGACTATGGCCACAACTCCTCTGCAATGCTGAAGGAAATGGCTGTGTTAGTAGTCTCATAAATGAGATGGATTCCCTTCTTGTTTTTCAGAGAGGGCATTATCCTAAGCCTGAAGATATGGGTGTTTCTTTTGGAATCCCTCAGGAAGTCAGAAGAGCAAGTCAAATTATTTCTAGCTGTTAGAGGAATCCCTCTGGGACCCTGTTTACCAAAATCATGAGATAATCTCCACATATGCAGATCAAAGCTCAATAATCCAGCAAAACCTCAAAACTACAAATTTGAATAATGTCCCAAAATCTTCAAATATCCCTGTAAACTTTCAGCCCACCACAGAAGACACAGCAATGAGAGGCCATTTTGCTGTCCCATTTGTCAGAAAGGCTTCTATCTAGTCTCAGACTTCCTAGCTCATGAGGTCTGACATAAACCACAGAAACCACAAGACCAACCTGAAAGCTCATGAGATGATTCACGCAGGAGAAAAGCCCTACACCTGCTCCCTGTGTAACCATAGCTTCCACCAGTGATCCACATTCTACCGTCACCTGAGGAATTGCCACAAATCAGCCTGAATTGTGTACCCCCTCCCCTGAGGTTAGCAGGGCTCCAGCTCAGGTTCTCATCTGCACATGAGGGAGCATGTAGCTTCTAACTAGTACTTAGTCAATGAAGATGTGCCTTTAACTTCTGGATTGTTCCTTCCATCTGTTGTCACTTCCAAGTGGCATGTGAGGGTAAAGAAGTCGAGAGATTTGACAGTTTGGTCACTAAAGATTACCAAATGCCCAAATATTGGCTGTTATCTTAATTCTCATTAGTAAATAAATTGTGAGGCTTCTGTGTAACTCCTGTGTATTATGTTTCATGTGAGTATGCATGTGTCCTATGTGTTAGTGGGCCTCTGTACTGTAGGGTTTTTGGGCCTTACCTTCTACCTTATTTGAGACAGACTGTATTGTTCTACAATTTAAATCCCAGGAGAGATTGGGTTCTTAGAGATCCTCTTGTCTTCATTCTTCACACCTCTTAGGAGCTCATAGGACAGATGTCTCTGCCACTGGATCTGCCCTTCAAATTTTTTTGTTTCACTTTATTTTATTTTATTTCATTTTATTTTGTGTGTGTGTTCCTAAGTGTATATATGTTTACATTTGTGAAGAATCCCCTGCATGTCAGAACGGACATCAGATCCTCTGGATCTGAAATCACAAGCTCTTCTGAGCTGTCATATCTGAGCTTGAAACTGAACCTTGGTCATCTACAAAAGTAAGAAAGGTTCTTACACACTGAGCCTTCACTCCAATCCTTGGTACTGTGTTCTAATGTTGTTCATTGATACAAACTTTGGTCATCAGATTTCTACATCAAACATATTTATCTACTGAAATATTGTCCTATGTCTTGAATGATTCTGCTTTGGTGTGTTAATAGCCAATTCAGGTAGGCATTTTTCCTGACTGTCTTTGGGACCTCATAGTTTGGAGATGTTGATAGTATCTAGGATACAAGGTGACAGGGAAAGTCCCTCTTGGGGCAAGGCCATGTAGTTTGCCTCTATTTTAACAACAATGGGGCTCTGTTCCTTCTGCATGCCTCTCTGCCATATGCTTTGTGCCCAAAGGACTGGCAGAAAAGTTCCCATTCTAATTTCTAATTGCTTCCTTGGAGTTGCTCATTTTATTTATTTTTTTTGTGACATGACCAAGGTATTTAAAAGTTACTTCAGACCCTTGTGGAAATGCTGTCATCATGGATCTAGAAGTGATTTGAAAATCACCAATCTTCTGGGAAAGAGTACCAAGAGATCATGAACCTTTAAGTCAGGGAAAGTGCCCCATCCCAGTTATAGCAGAGTCTCACTTATCATGACAACACCTACCATCATGGTGTCACCGAGCACTAAGGTGAGTGACCAGAGAATAGGCACACCAAGAACTAAAGACATTAGAAAACACGCCTTGGAGAAGCCATGCTTGTTATTGGATAAGTTTTATTTTCCAGCTAAGTGCCTCTCTTAATCATACTTGTACTTAAAAATATTAAAAAACTCTTTCAACAGCTCTGCTAAAAGGAAAGAGAGAAGGAGGTGAGGAAGGAAAGAAGACAGAAAGAAAGGAAGGAAGGAGGGAAGAAAGGAAAGAAGGAAGAAAAAAGACAGAAGGGAGGAATGAATATAAGGAAATAGGTGGGGTAGGGGAAACTCTGGTATTGGGTCAGGAACAGGAAATTTGAATGGGTTTTTGGATGAAACTGGGGCTACTTATAACTCAGGGCAGAGTCAACTGTCGCCAGTCCTCCCCAAAGTGCGTGAACCTTGCTCTTCCCATGAGCGGGTACTGAGTCTCTCATAGTAGAAATATCTTAGTAATATATCTCCTAGTGATATCACCTCATTTTCATCTGTCTAGCTTCACTTGGTCGCCTTTGTCTCTATCTCTCCTCTATGGCTCTGGCTCCATCTCCATCTTTCTCACCTTCTCTCTATCGCTTTCTACATGTCTCTTCCTAAGTTTTAGATTTTAAAGGGAAGATTTAGTTGGATTCTTCTTTTTGTTTACTAATGATACTGGGAATCACAACCAGGGCCTTGCACCAACAGGACAAGCCATGAGCTGCATCCCCATCTCATCCTAAATAGCTTGAAGTACTTTTAATATTTTCATTCCTATTATGAATCATTTTATATACTTCTGGAAAATGCTATATTCTATTTTTGTGTCTAAATAGCTTGATTTAGGAATGGGTGGAATAGAACATTAATACTGGTAATTAAAATTTTTATCTATGATAGAATTATAGGATAGTTTTCTACTAGGAAAGATGAATTTTTTGGAAGCTTGAAGAGTTAAAAATTAAATGAATTACAAGTAAGAAATAGATGCATACCAGGAGTATGCTTTACTTCTTGGTATTTCAGCTATTCTTAAACATGAAAGATGTTTCCATGACTCTATTTCTATGTTCTATTTCTAACAACCCCAAATTGGTTGTTAGAAGCTTCCAGCTCATGTGTTATCTGCAAGAACATAAAGGTACAGTACTCTGGTCATATGAAGAATTAGGCCTCTTCCCCTCTGGGAAATACACACAGGTGTGTTTGGCTTTCTATATTCCTGTTATCTTGGTCCCTGTCTACAATTTCAGAAGCTATCATATATCTGTCTCATGTCAGGGAATTCATTAATTAATGAATCCCAAACCAAAATAACAGCATCAAAAGTCTATCATATTGTATACCTATCAAATACTTTTCTAATTCTTCCTTCTAGACAAAAATGCAAGTTTATCAATATGACCTCAAGCTTTGTATCAATAAACAATGAGCCCAAGTCAGTGTCATCTTAAATGACTGTCATCCCTGCAGCTGTGTAGCACACAACATTGTAAGAATTTCTCATTTATTGACCACAGTGCTCTTACTTTTTAAGTTAAAATCAAGTTTTAACTACAAACATTTATCATATTAACTATTGTCAGTTTATAGTCCAGTCATTTGAAAAAATAATCCTATTGTTCTGCAGCTGATTTCCAGAACATTTCATCACAAGCTTAAAACTCGAGGCAGAGCCAGGCGGATCTCTGTGAGTTCGAGGCCAGCCTGGGCTACCAAGTGAGTTCCAGGAAAGGCGCAAAGCTACACAGAGAAACCCTGTCTCGAAAAACCAAAAAAAAAAAAAAAACCTTAAAACTCTGTGCCCAAGAAACAAACACTCATCACCTTCTGTTTGCATCCCTGTCAATCATCACTCTAATGTCTTTTACATTTTCATCCCTTGATTCAGTGACTGTTGGGAAGGAATATGCACATCACACAGCATGCGTGTGTGGAGATTAGAAGATGTTTGGCAAGTTGGTACTCACCTTTCATCATGTGGTTTGGTTTTTAAAATTTTAATTAGCAAACATAGTACTTAAGTTCATTATGGCATTTTCAAGCAAATTTATTGATTATTCTCTTCCACTTTTCTTGTCCATTCCCCCAAAACACCCTTCCACCTCCCTATACCTTTGTAATTCTTTTCACTTTAATGACAAATTTGTCCTATTTCCTCCCCCTTGACTCCTCAATACCACTTTCTTCTGCATCTTTTGATCTCCTTTCTGGAAGCATATCCTATAACACATACTCTCAACACTTCCATACATGTGAACATTGTTATCCATGTCCCTCTTTGAGAAAGAACATGTAGTTTTTGTTTTCTTGTGTCTCTGTCACCTTCTTGACTTCCTTGTAAGTTTTTCCTGAGTATTTCATGGTTTCATTCTTCTTTACAGATAAACAAAATTCCACTGTGTGTGTGTGTGTGTGTAAATATATATATCACTTCCATATCTACCGATGTATATCTAGGATGGACATCATTTCCTTGTTATTGTGAATAATGCAGCAGTTTACTTGGATTTACAAACTTCTCTCAAGTAAGACATAGAATCCTTTGTGTGTATGCTCAGAAATTATACAGCTGGGTTACATAGTAATTCTACTTTTAGTATATTGAGAAAGCTTTTATTTAATTCTATAATGAACTTAATACATTCTATCCCACCAGTATAGAATGTAGAATTCTTTTCCCACATTGTCAGTCTTTGTTGTTTTGTATTCTCTTGATGTTAATCATACTAAGGGTTCCAATGGAGTCTCAAAGTACTTGTAGTTTGAATTTCCCTGATAGCTAAATATGTTAAAGGCTTTTAAAAATCATTTACTCCCATATGCGTCTTCTCACTGCCCATTTCATTAACTGGATTGATGACTGGAAAGTTTGTGAAGAGACTGTACATTCTTTATTTTACTTTATACATTCTAGTTTTAAAAGCTCCTTAGTGAAATACAGAAGTCAATGACTCTCTCCCATTCTGTAGGATGTATCACCCCTCAGCTGGTAGTTTTCTTTAATGTGAAGAAAGTTTCTAATTTCATGCAGTTCCACTCTTTAATTTTTGGTGCATTTCCTGTGCTATTGGGCCTTGTTGCCACTACCTACATCTTGTATTACTAACATTTTCCTGAGAGTTTTAGTATTTCAACTTTTGAATAATAAAACATTAATTTCTGTACACTGTAAGGCTATATAGAGATATTGCTGTACTTATGTGATGAATATTCATTTTATGCAAAGCCATTCAAGATCAGAAAGTCTGACCACTTAGCTACACAAAAAAAATGGTGAAGAAAGAAGTGATTGTGTCTTCCTGAGATTCTTCCTAAGAACTGCTGAGACTCAGCAGGGCAATGGTGGGGAATGCCAGACCTTTCATTTATCCTTCTTACTCAACACTTGGTAACGATTTATAAACTTTGTTGAAGAAAACCAATACTAATTTGTAAATCTTCTACAACATTCTATGTTCTTATAGAGTAGACACAAGGGATCTTATTTCACCATGTGCTCAGCAGCTTTAACTCCTGCTTTTGTTTATGTTTATTTTTTTTGCTTAATACCTGTTTGTACTGCATGTGATGATAGCTCATTGCAACTTGGATTTGCATCACCTCATTGTATTCCCTTAATTAATGGTGGTGTTGAGTCTCATTTTGCACACATTATGGACATTTTTTAATTGTTCATAGGAAATTTATCCGGGGATGAAATCCATCTCTTATTTGTTTTATATTTAAGATTTTTCAAACTTAGTTTTAAATACTCTTTTTAGGGTAGAAAGATGAGTCAGTATTTCAGAGTGCATACTGCTCTTACTTTGAATCTGAGTCCAGTTACTAGCTCCTACTGGTGGCTCATAACCATCTACAAATCCAGCTGTGTGAGAACCCATGCCTCTGGCCCCTGCTAGGATTCACTTTCATATGCAACCACCACTAGCACACACACACACACACACACACACACACACACACAATTAACACTAAAATATATCTTAAAATAAAATATTCTTTATATTCTGAATATTTAACCCCTCATTCTAAAAATGATTTTCCTTATTTTCTCATGTATTTCTTGATGAATTTTGAGTTTTGGTCATGTGAATTTCAGAAATTATGGCATGTTTTAAAAATTCTATCTTTGAAAATTGACCCTAAATCACTGTGTTTGGTCAAAAGCAATGAAAACATTAGACTTTGGGGGTGGGATTTTTGAGACAAAGTTTCACTTTGTGTAGCACTTGCTGTCCTGGAACCGACTCTGTAGACCAGGTAAGCCCCAAATTTATATGTATGTCTGCCTCAGTCTCTTTATTACTATTTTGAAAGTTATGTGGTACATCATCCAGTGAAAACACTAATCATTAGTAAACATATCAAAACTTTCCGTTTAAAGAGTGCAGATATGTCCTTCAATAAAGAACAAAGTTTTAGAAATTCTTCTTCAGTGAGAGAGCTATGTAAATACAGTAAATGGATACATATATTATTTTAGCTAACATCTTGAAATAATTCACATTCATAATGTATTTCCAGGTTCTATTGACCATAATATTTTTTTCTTTTCTCCTTTTTTTTAATTAAGAGATTTTCTATTCATTTTACATATCAACCACAGATTCCCCTGTAATCCTTCCTCCCACCCTCAACCTTCTCCTGCAACCCACACCCCATTCCCACCTCCTCTAAGGTAATGTCTCCCATGGGGAGTCAGCAGTGCCTGGTACATTCAGTTGAAGCAGGTCCAAGCCCCTCATCCCTGCACCAAGGCTGCACTATGTGTCTCAGCATAGGCCCTATGTTCCAAAAAGCCAGCTCATGAACTAGGGACAGATCCCGTTCCCACTCTCTGGGGAACCCCTGAACAGTTTAAGCTAAACAACTGTCTCGCTTATCCAGAGGGCCCAGTACAGTACCATGGGGGCTCCTCAGCTATTGGTCCATAGTTCATGTGTTTCCACTAGTTTGGCTAGTTGTCTCTGTACTTTTTCCAATTATGGTCTCGATATCTCTTGCTCATAGAATCCCTCCTCTCTCTCATCGATAGGATTGCTGGAGCTCCTCCTGTGACCTGGCCATGGATCTCTGCATCTGCTTCCATCACTCACTGGGTGAGGGTTCCATGATGACAGTTAGGGTATTCAGCCATCTGATCATCAGAGTAGGTCAGTTGAGGCACCCTCTCGACCATTGCCAGTAGTCTATGGTGGAGTCATCTTTGTGGATTCCTGGGGACCTCCCTAGTACTCTGCTTCTCCCTATTCCCATGGTGCCTTCATTTATCAGACCATAATAAACTTATTTACAATTTTAATAGGAATGAAAATGGCTTCTGACAACTTGGCAATGGGAATTTTCCTCTTTTCCCAGATTACAGTAGGAGTGCTTGGAAATTCCTCAATACTATTTTATTATCTTATTTTGATAGTCACTGGAAAGCATTTAATGCCAAAAGATCTGATTATACAGCACTTGACATTCGCCAACTGCTTGTCTATCATCTTAAGAGGCATTCCACGGACAATGTCAGATTTTGGATTTAAGTATTTTCTAGATGATGTTGGATGTAAATTGATAGTGTATATTTACCGCATAACAAGGGGGATGTCCCTGTATGCCATGTGCCTACTAAGTTGCTTCCAAGTGATCACAATCAACCCCAGCAACTCCTGGTGGATCATTCTTAAACACAGAGCCACAAAGTATATTGGTCCCTCCTGCTCACTAGGCTGGCTTGTGCACCTGCTTCTAAACTTCTTGACTCCAACTAGAGTGTCAGGCCCTATTTACAACAAAAATGCAACTAGCAGGATGAATTATGGGTACTGCTCATGGTTTGCTTCTGTCAATGTGGCTACAGCACTTTATATGTTCTTACTGTGCTTCTCTGATGGCCTGTGTCTGGGTCTCATGACCTGTTCAAGTGTCTCCATGGTGAGCCTCCTCTACAGACATAAAAGACATGTGAAGCATATTCACAGTTCTCAACACTTTCTGAAAGTCTCACCTGAGGACAGAGCCACCCAAACTATTCTCACCCTAGTCTGCATATTTGTCATCTCTTACTCATTCTCATCCATTGTGGTCATCTTCACAGCCTACTCCAAAGGTTCTGTGCCATGGGGAGTAAGTGTATTTCTATTTCTAGAAATATGCTTTCCCATAGTTTGCCCCTTTGTTCTCATCAGCAATATCAAGCGTAGTTCCAGCATATTTTTACCCTGCTGTGGTAAGAGAAAGCTTCTCCCAAGTTTGACATGAGCCCTGCTTATCTCCCTTTGTTTATATATGGCATATTCTTTTATCTGTTGTAGAATGCCAAAACTCCAGATTGGAAATATCAAGCATCCTCCTGCCTCCATCTCCTTCAGCAAATCCTGCTGGTGTGAGCCACAACAACTGTTAATAACACTTAAGTCCATGTAGATCAAAGACCTCAACTTAAAATCAGACACAAAGAACCTTACAGCATAGAAAATGAGGAAATAGCATTAAACTCATTCATGTAGGGACAGCTTCCTGAACAGACCGTGTATAGTGCAAGTGTTAAGATCAACAATTAATAACTGGGACCTCATGAAACTGAAAAGCTTCTGTAAGGCAAAGGATACTGGCAATATGACAGAATGGCAGCCCATAGAATGGGAAAATGTCTCAGCAACTCCACTTATACAGAAGGCTGATATCCAAAATTTATAAATAACTGTAGATGAAAGTCTAAACAGTCTTATTAAATAAGAAACACAGAGCCAAATGCAGAGTTAAAAGCCCAAAAGATCAGAGCACTAGCAAAGCCTTTAGCTTACCAGTCACTGCCGTCCTTCCCCGGAGAGACCTGTGTGACCCATCTTTTTATTGCCTTTCTGTTCTCCCTTCTCATTGGCTTTAAACCCAACCACATGATTTCCTCATCACTGCCTGTCTATACAGACTTTCAGGTCTCTATGGTTTGTACTGAGATTAAAGGTTCAGGTCCCCGCTTCGCTGTGTCCTTGAACACCCAGAGACTGCCTGCCATGTGATCAGATTAAGGGTGTGTGCCACCACCTCTGAACTTCTGCTAAATGCCTTGCTTTTAGCTCTGACCCCCAGGCAACTTTATTTATTAACATACAAATAAAATCACATTTCAGCACAAAAAAAAATATCACCAAAAATGGCTCAAGAAACTAGATGAGAATTAACCATACAATCTAATTTTAAAATGAAGTACAGATTTAAACAGAGAATTCTCCCTAAAGGAGATTCAAATGTCAAAAAACTCTTTAAAAAATGGTGATATTGGGGAAATGCAAATCAAAACTACTTTGAGATTCTATCTTACACTTGTCAGAAGGGCTAAGGTCAGTAACAAGTGATAGCTCATGCTGGCGAGGATGTGGAGCAAGAGAAACACTCCTCCATTGCTGGTGGGAATGTAGACTTGTTCAGCCACTATGGAAATCAGTGTTGCAGTTCCTCAAAAAACTGGAAATGGATCTACCTCAAGACGTATTTTTCCACTCTTATGCCTATACCTAAATGATCCTCCATTCTACCAAAAAGATACTTGAACAACTATATTCATAGTATCTTTGTCTATAATAGTCAGAAACTGGAAACAACTTATATGGCCCCCAACTGTAGAATGGGTAAAGAAAATGTGATACATTCACATAATGGAGTAGTATCAGTAGTTTAAAAATGGCATAATGAAATTTTTAGGTGAATAGATGGGACTTTAAAAAGTAATCGTGAGTGAAATAACCTGTTGCAGAATGTTTAGCTACTCAAAGATGTGCTGCATTTGTTTAACTTTGTATAGATGTGTTGAATTTGTTTAACTATGTAAAGATATGCTGCATTTATTTATGTTGTGGAACATTTGATTAACTATGTAAAGATGTTTTGCTGTTTTATTTTGCCTGCCTAAGGCACCTGATTGGTCTAATAAAAAGACGAACTGTCAATATTGAGGGAGGAGGTATAGGCATACCTTCCATGCAGGAAATGTAAATAGGAGGAGGAATTGAGGCTCCAGAAGAAAAGAAAAAGGAGAAGAAAGAAAAGGAGACATCAGTGGCCAGCTAGCCACATACAGAGGGAGCAGAATAGTAGAACATACAGAATGGAAGAAAGGTTAAAAGCTCCAAAGTGAAACACAGGTGAATAGGAATAGGTTAAACTAAGTCAAAGACTTAATGTAAGGGACAAGCTTAAGCTAAGGCTGAGCATTCATAATTAATAATAAATCTGTTTGTCCTTATCTGGGAACTGGTTAGTGGCCCAAAGCCAATGACAACCCCAGTAACACATACCCTGAAAGACAACCAGGTATGTGCTCACTTATAATTGGATATTAGCTGTAAAGTAAAGGATAATCATGCCACAACCCACAGACCCAGAGTGGCTAAGTAACAAAGAGGGCTCAAGTGGAGACACATGGATCTCCTTTGGAAGGGGAAATCAAATAGATTTTGCAGGTGGACTGGGGGTAGGTAGGGATGGGAATGGGTGGGATCAGATTTGGGTGGAAGGAAGGAAGGAAAGAGTATGGGGGGAGAAGACAAAAATTAGACAGTTTTGGGGGCAGGGGTGATGTGAAAACCTAGTACAGTGGAAACTGCCTGGAATCTACAAGGGTGACCCTAGTAAGTACTCCTATTTGTGAAGGATATGGAGCCTGAATCATCTTCTGTATCTAGGCAAGACTTCTAGTCCTGGAACTGGAAAACCAACCCAGCCACATAACCCTCAACCTACAATCCGTCTTGACTGCAAGTTGTTCTGGGGCAATGGTTGCACAGAACTTAGGGGAGTGGCAAAGCAATGGTTTAATTTGAGGCCCACATCACAAGAGGGAGTCCAAGTCAACACTGCCTGGATGACCAGACATGGAGCCTGAATTGTCCAGAGACAAGGATTGTTGCCTAGTCCAGCCCTCATCAGAGAGGCTATCTCTGACAGCTGTTGAGAACTGATGCAGAGACCCAAAGCCAAACATTAGTCAGAGAAAGAACACTTGTTGGTGGTCTGTGGGGGCCCACAGAGGTTCCCTAGTAAGGCCTTACTCAAGGTCAGAAAGTCTGAGCTTGCTTTACCCAGCAGGGCTGCATAATAAGATGATTTGGTCAAATGTGTGGTTACCAGGTGTTTTGAAGGGTCTACACTTGGTGTACATTATGCTTTGATTTGAAAATAGGAGGTCTTTTGCTCCTCTTCTTGCTGATGTGTAAAAAGGCCATCATGATTAAACTCTGGGCAGCTGAGTATTGACCTTCCGAAACTGTCCTGTGTCTCTATCATTTTTCTTCACCTATATATCTATCTAATACTTCCTTATTCCTCTCTCCTCCCCCCAAGATCCCTTGGACAGGTCTCCTATATATGGTGCCCAATGGTGGGACTTGGGGAAGGAGGATAAAGAGAAGGAACATAACAGGTTAAGGGGGCATGCTCAGATAATTAATTAGGGTGCGGTGATTCTCTTTTTCAGGAGTAAAATTGTAAATATAGAACAGAGCAATAGTAGACACTTGTGTCTACATGATGACATCCAATTATGCCAACACCATTTGTTGAAGATACTTACTTTGCTTGTAGATAACTTGAAAAATAAGGGGAACTAAGTTTAGGCTGCAGCAATTCTCTCTCTCTCTCTCTCTCTCTCTCTCTCTCTCTCTCTCTCTCGCTCTCTCTCTCTCTCGTTAGTTCTGAAAAACGTAGGCTTAGGTATAAAGAAAATAATTTAGGATAGAACTAATTTTCCCCAATGTGGGAGCCAGTATGCAGAAATCAGTGTCTGGGACTGAGCAGCCACAGCTAGACCAAGCAGCCACTGTAGACTTAGCAGTATAAGAACAAGCAGTGGGCCCAGGACTTCCCTTCTGAAGCACAGGTGAGTGTCCTAGCTTGCCCCCGACCCCATCCCTGGGCACCAGCCACTCCGGGGAAGACCTGCCCAACTTGGCCCCAGGTTCTGGTCCCCGGGCAGGTGCCCTTCTACCACAACCTGGAAGGATCCCCTTCTCCAAGACCCCTGGCAGACCCTGCAGTCTCCACGCCCTGCCCCCACGCCCATCTGCCTGAGCCCCAAGCCTCTTCCTGAGACTTAGAGGCCGGCCCCCAGCTCCCATCTTGCCCAGGACTTCCCTTCTGAAGCACAGGTGACTGTCCTAGCTTGCCCCCGACCCCATCCCTGGGCACCAGCCACTCCGGGGAAGACCTGCCCAACTTGGCCCCAGGTTCTGGTCCCCGGGCAGGTGCCCTTCTACCACAACCGGGAAGGATCCCCTTCTCCAAGACCCCTGGCAGACCCTGCAGTCTCCACGCCCTGCCCCCACGCCCATCTGCCTGAGCCCCAAGCCTCTTCCTGAGACTTAAAGGCCGGCCCCCAGCTCCCATCTTGCCCAGGACTTCCCTTCTGAAGCACAGGTGAGTGCCCTAGCTTGCCCCCGACCCCATCCCTGGGCACCAGCCACTCCGGGGAAGACCTACCCAACTTGGCCCCAGGTTCTGGTCCCTGGGCAGGTGCCCTTCTACCACAACCGGGAAGGATCCCCTTCTCCAAGACCCTTGGCAGACCCTGCAGTCTCCACGCCCTGCCCCCACACCCATCTGCCTGAGCCCCAAGCCTCTTCCTGAGACTTAGAGGCCGGCCCCCAGCTCCCATCTTGCCCAGGACTTCCCTTCTGAACACAGGTGAGTGTCCTAGCTTGCCCCCGACCCCATCCCTGGGCACCAGCCACTCCGGGGAAGACCTGCCCAACTTGGCCCCAGGTTCTGGTCCCCGGGCAGGTGCCCTTCTACCACAACCGGGAAGGATCCCCTTCTCCAAGACCCCTGGCAGACCCTGCAGTCTCCACGCCCTGCCCCCACGCCCATCTGCCTGAGCCCCAAGCCTCTTCCTGAGACTTAGAGGCCGGCCCCCAGCTCCCATCTTGCCCAGGACTTCCCTTCTGAAGCACAGGTGAGTGCCCTAGCTTGCCCCCGACCCCATCCTTGGGCACCAGCCACTCCGGGGAAGACCTGCCCAACTTGGGCCCAGGTTCTGGTCCCCGGGCAGGTGCCCTTCTACCACAACCGGGAAGGATCCCCTTCTCCAAGACCCCTGGCAGACCCTGCAGTCTCCACGCCCTGCCCCCACGCCCATCTGCCTGAGCCCCAAGCCTCTTCCTGAGACTTAGAGGCCAGGCCCCCCAGCTCCCATCTTGCCCAGGACTTCCCTTCTGAAGCACAGGTGAGTGCCCTAGCTTGCCCCAGACCCCATCCCTGGCCACCAGCCACTCCAGGGAAGACCTGCCCAACTTGGGCCCAGGTTCTGGTCCCCGGGCAGGTGCCCTTCTACCACAACCGGGAAAGATCCCCTTCTCCAAGACCCCTGGCAGACCCTGCAGTCTCCACGCCCTGCCCCCACGCCCATCTGCCTGAGCCCCAAGCCTCTTCCTGAGACTTAGAGGCCAGGCCCCCCAGCTCCCATCTTGCCCAGGACTTCCCTTCTGAAGCACAGGTGAGTGCCCTAGCTTGCCCCAGACCCCATCCCTGGCCACCAGCCACTCCAGGGAAGACCTGCCCAACTTGGGCCCAGGTTCTGGTCCCCGGGCAGGTGCCCTTCTACCCCAACCGGGAAAGATCCCCTTCTCCAAGACCCCTGGCAGACCCTGCAGTCTCCACGCCCTGCCCCCACGCCCATCTGCCTGAGCCCCAAGCCTCTTCCTGAGACGTAGAGGCCGGCCCCCAGCTCCCATCTTGCCCAGGACTTCCCTTCTGAAGCACAGGTGAGTGCCCTAGCTTGCCCCCGACCCCATCCCTGGGCACCAGCCACTCCAGGGAAGACCTGCCCAACTTGGCCCCAGGTTCTGGTCCCCGGGCAGGTGCCCTTCTACCACAACCGGGAAGGATCCCCTTCTCCAAGACCCTTGGCAGACCCTGCAGTCTCCACGCCCTGCCCCCACGCCCATCTGCCTGAGCCCCAAGCCTCTTCCTGAGACTTAGAGGCCGGCCCCCAGCTCCCATCTTGCCCAGGACTTCCCTTCTGAAGCACAGGTGAGTGCCCTAGCTTGCCCCAGACACCATCCCTGGGCACCAGCCACTCTGGGGAAGACCTGCCCAACTTGGGCCCAGGTTCTGCTCCCCGGGCAGGTGCCCTTCTAGCCCCACTGGGAAGGATCCCCTTCTCCAAGACCCCTGGCAGACCCTGCAGTCTCCACGCCCTGCCCCCACGCCCATCCGCCTGAGCCCCAAGCCTCTTCTTGAGACTTAGAGGCTGGCCCCCAGCTCCCATCTTGCCGTGGATTTCCCATCTGGAGGAGAGAGAGAGAGAGAGAGAGAGAGAAAGAGAGAGAGAGAGAGAGAGAGAGAGTACCCATCCTCCCCCGGACTTCCCTTCTGAACAAGAGCTTCCATCCTGTCCCGGACTTCCAATTTGGACAAGAGAGCTCCCATCTGGACAAGAGAGAGAGACTTCCTGAATCTGTCAGCTCTGAACCAAGTGTGCGAATAAGGCCAGGAACGAACCACAAGGAGATGGGCAGACGTCAAGGCAGAAACACATACAACAAAATGAATAGTAATACACCATCACCAGGCCCTAGCCCTCCTCCAACACCTAGACCTGAACATCAGAAATTGGAAGAAGCAGAAGAAAATAGCCTTATGAATGTCATCATGAAGAAGCTAGAGGCTCGTGTAGAGGAAAAGACAAAAAAATGTGAAGAACGCTGTAAACAACTAGAGGAAAGGGCAAACAAATTAGAAGAAATCAATAAAGTCCTGGAAGAGAACAATAAAATACTGAAAGAAAATCAAGAAAAATCAATGAAACAAATGAAGGAAACAGTCCAAGACCTGAAAAGGGAAATAGAAAAAATGAAGAAGACACAAACAGAGGGAATGCTGGAAATAGAAAATCTGAGAAAACGATTGGGAACTTCAGATGCAAGTATAATCAACAGAATGCAAGAGATGGAAGGGAGGATCTCTAGCGTTGAAGATACAATAGAAGAAATGGATTCATCAGTCAAAGAAAACACTAAAGTCAACAAAGTCATGAACCAAAATGTCCAAGAAATTTGGGACACCATGAAAAGACCAAACCTACGAATAATCGGGGTAGAAGAAGGAGAAGAATACCAACTCAAGGGCACAGAAAATATATTCAACAAGATCATAGAAGAAAACTTTCCCAACTTAAAGAATGAAATGCCTATGAAGATACAGGAAGCCTATAGAACACCAAACAGACTAGACCCCCAAAAAAAGTCCCCTCGCCACATAATAATTAAACAATTAAACGTACAGAATAAAGAAAGAATATTAAGAGCAGCAAAGGAAAAAGGCCAAGTGACATATAAAGGCAAACCTATCAGAATAACACCCGATTTCTCAATGGAGACTTTGAAAGCCAGAAGGTCCTGGACAGATGTAATGCAGACATTAAGAGACCATGGATGTCAGCCTAGACTAATATACCCAGCAAAACTTTCAATCCTCATAGATGGAGTGAACAAGACATTCCATGACAAAGCCAGATTTAAACAATATTTATCCACAAACCCAGGCCTACAGAAAGCACTAGAAGGAAAATTCCAACCTAAGGAAGTCAGATACAACCTCGAAAACACAGGCAATAGATAAAGCCACAGCAGTAGACCCCAACGAAGAAAAGTACACACACATCACCACCAAAAAATAACAGGAATGAACAATCACTGGACATTAATATCCCTCAATATCAATGGACTTAATTCACCTATAAAAAGACATAGGCTTACAGAATGGATACGAAAGCAGGACCCATCTTTCTGCTGCATACAAGAAACACATCTCAAATTCAAAGATAGACACTACCTAAAAATAAAAGGCTGGGAAAAGACTTTCCAATCAAACGGTCTTAAGAAACAAGCAGGTGTAGCCATCCTGATATCCAGCAAAATAGACTTCAAACTAAAATCAATCAAAAGAGATCAAGAAGGGCATTACATACTCATCACAGGAAAGATCCACCAAGATGAAGTCTCAATTCTGAACATTTATGCCCCAAACACAAGGGCACCCACATATGTAAAAGAAACATTATTAAAGCTTAAATCACATATAAAACCCCACACATTAATAGTGGGAGACCTCAACACCCCACTTTCACCACTGGACAGATCCCCCAAATCGAAACTTAACAGAGAAATAAAGGACTTAATTGATGTCATGACTCAAATGGACTTAATCGACATCTACAGAACATTCCATCCTAACAAAAAAGAATATACCTTCTTCTCAGCACCCCATGGAACCTTCTCTAAAATCGACCACATACTTGGTCACAAAGCAAATCTAAACAGATACAAAACAATTAGAATAACCTCCTGTGTTCTATCAGACCACCATGGTCTAAAGTTGGATTTCAACAACAACAAAAACTACAGAAAACCTACAATCTCATGGAAACTGAACAATACTCACCTGAATCACCAATGGGTTAAGGAAGAAATAAAGAAAGAAATTAAAGACTTCCTAGAGATCAACGAAAATGAAGACACCACATATCCAAACCTATGGGACACTATGAAAGCAGTACTAAGAGGGAAATTCATAGCACTAAACGCCCACATAAATAAGCTGGAGAAATCTCACACTAGTGACTTAACAGCACACCTGAAAGTTCTAGAACAGGAAGAAGCAAAGTCTCCCAGGAAAAATAGATGCCAGGAAATTATCAAAGTGAGAGCTGAAATCAATAAAATAGAAACAAAGAGAACAATACAAAAAATTAATGAAACAAAGAGTTGGTTCTTTGAGAAAATCAACAAGATAGACAAGCCCTTATCCAAACTAACCAAAAGACAGAGAGAGAGCATCCAAATCAACAAAATCAGAAATGAAAAGGGGGACATAACAACAGACATTGAGGAAATCCAGAGAATCATCAGGTCATACTTCAAAAACCTCTATTCCACAAAACTGGAAAACCTAAAAGAAATGGATAATTTTCTGGATAGGTACCACATACCTAAATTAAATCAAGACCAGATAAACTATTTAAATAGTCCAATAACCCCTAATGAAATAGAAACAGTCATTAAAAGTCTCCCAACCAAAAAAAGCCCAGGACCAGATGGTTTCAGTGCAGAATTCTACCAGATCTTCAAAGAAGAGTTAATACCAATACTCTCTAAATTGTTCCATACAATAGAAACAGAAGGAACATTACCAAACTCCTTCTATGAGGCTACAATTACCCTGATTCCCAAACCAAACAAGGATACAACAAAGAAAGAGAACTACAGACCGATCTCCCTCATGAACATTGATGCAAAAATACTCAATAAAATACTGGCAAACAGACTCCAAGACCACATCAAAACAATTATCCACCATGATCAAGTAGGATTCATTCCAGGGATGCAAGGATGGTTCAACATACGAAAGTCTGTCAATGTGATACACCATATAAACAAACTCAAAGAAAAAAACCACATGATCATCTCACTAGATGCTGAAAAGGCATTTGACAAAATCCAACACCCCTTCATGATAAAGGTCTTGGAGCGATCAGGAATACAGGGAACATACCTAAACATAATAAAGGCAATTTACAGCAAGCCAACAGCCAACATCAAATTAAATGGAGAGAAACTCAAAGCAATTCCACTAAAATCAGGAACGAGGCAAGGCTGTCCGCTCTCCCCATACTTATTCAATATAGTACTTGAAGTTCTAGCCAGAGCAATAAGACAACATAAGGAGATTAAGGGGATACAAATTGGAAAGGAAGAAGTCAAGCTTTCCCTATTTGCAGATGACATGATAGTATACTTGAGCAACCCCAAAGATTCCACCAAGGAACTGATACAGCTTATAAACACCTTCAGCAACATAGCAGGATACAAGATCAACTCCAAAAAATCAGTAGCCCTCCTATATACAATGGACAAAAAAGCGGAGAAGGAAATCAGAGATACATCACCCTTTACTATAGCCACAAATGACATAAAATACCTTGGGGTAATACTAACCAAGCAAGTGAAGGACCTATATGACAAGAACTTTAAGTCCCTGAAAAAAGAAATTGAAGAAGATGTCAGAAAATGGAAAGATCTCCCATGCTCATGGATAGGCAGAACTAACATAGTAAAAATGGCAATCTTACCAAAAGCAATCTACAGATTCAATGCAATCCCCATCAAAATACCAACACAATTCTTCACAGACCTGGAAAGAATAATACTCAACTTCATATGGAAAAACAAAAAACCCAGGATAGCCAAAAGAATCCTGTACAATAAAACAACCTTTGGAGGCATCACGATCCCTGACTTCAAGCTGTACTATAGAGCTACAGTAATAAAAACAGCTTGGTACTGGCATAAAAACCGACATGTGGACCAATAGAATCGAATTGAAGACCCTGATATTAATCCGCACACCTATGAACAAATAATTTTTGACAAAGAAGCCAAAAGTGCACAATGGAAAAAAGAAAGCATCTTCAACAAATGGTGCTGGCAAAACTGGATATCAACATGTAGAAGGCTGCAAATAGATCCATATCTATCACCATGCACAAAACTTAAGTCCAAGTGGATCAAGGACCTCAACATAAATCCAGCTACTCTGAACCTGCTAGAAGAGAAAGTAGGAAGTAGTCTTGAACACATTGGCATAGGAGACCACTTTCTAAATAGAACACCAGTAGCACAGACACTGAGAGAAACAATCAATCAATGGGACCTCTTGAAACTGAGAAGCTTTTGTAGGGCAAAGGATACGGTCAACAAAGCAAAGCGACAGCCTACAGAATGGGAAAAGATCTTCACCAATCCCACATCTGACAGAGGACTGATATCCAGAATATATAAGGAACTCAAGAAATTAGACATCAAAATGCCCAACAGTCCAATTAAGAAATGGGCTATAGAACTAAACAGAGAATTCTCAACAGAGGAAACTCAAATGGCTGAAAGACATTTAAGGAATTGCTCAACATCCCTAATCATCAGGGAAATGCAAATCAAAACAACTCTGAGATACCACCTTACGCCTGTCAGAATGGCTAAGATCAAAAACAATGAAGACACCTTATGCTGGAGAGGATGTGGAGCTAGGGGAACTCTCCTCCACTGCTGGTGGGAATGCAAGCTTGTACAACCACTTTGGAAATCAATATGGCGATTTCTTAGAAAATTGGGAATCCATCTCCCCCAAGATCCAGCTATACCACTCTTGGGCATATACCCAAGGAATGCTCAACCACACCACAAGAGCACTTGTTCAGCTATGTTCATATCAGCGTTGTTTGTAATAGCCAGAACATGGAAACAACCTAGATGCCCTTCAACTGAAGAATGGATAAACAAAATGTGGTACATATACACAATGGAATACTACTCAGCAGAGAAAAACAATGACATCATGAGGTTTGCAGACAAATGGATGGATCTAGAAAAAATCATCCTGAGTGAGGTATCCCAGACTCAGAAAGACAAACATGGTATGTACTCACTCATAACAGGATACTAGATGTGGAACAAGGATGACTGGACTGCTACTCACATCACCAGGCAGGCTACCTGGAAAACAGGACCCCAAGAAAGACACAGGGATCGCCCAACGACAGAGAAATGGAATGAGATCTACATGAACAGCCTGGACAGGAGTGGGGGTAGTGAAGGGCGAGGGTCGAGGGAAAGAGAGCTTGGGTGAGTGGGAGATCCCAGCTGGATCAACAACAGAGAGGGAGAACAAGGAATAGGAGACCATGGTAAATGAAGACCACATGAGAATAGGAAGAAACAAAGTGCTAGAGAGGCCCACAGAAATCCACAAAGATACCCCCACAACAGACTGCTGGCAATGGTCGAGAGACAATCCGAACTGACCTACTCTGGTGATGGGATGGCCAAACACCCTAATTGTCGTGCTAGAAACCTCATCCAACTACTGATGGATCTGGAGGCAGAGATCCATGACTAGGCCCCAGGTGGATCTCTGGGAGTCCAATTAGCGAGAATGAGGAGGGTTTATATGAGAGAGAATTGTTGAGACCAAGGTCGGATAAAGCACAGAGACAAATAGCCAAACAAACGGAAACACATGAAATATGAACCAATGGCTGAGGGGTCACCAACTGGATCAGGCCCTCTGAGTGGGTGAGACAGTTGATTGGCCTGATCTGTTTGGGAGGCATCCAGGCAGTGGGACCGGGTCCTGTGCTCATTGCATGAGTTGGCTGTTTGAAACCTGGGGCCTATGCAGGGTCCCTTGGCTCAGCATGGGAGGAGGGGACTGGACCTACCTGGACTGAGTCCACCAGGTTGATCTCAGTCTGTGGGGAACGCTTTGCCCTGGAGGAGATTGGAATGGGGGGCGGGCTGGGGGGAAGGTGAGGGGGGCGGGAGGGGGGAGAACAAGGGAAGCTGTGGCTGATATGTAGAACTGAATTGTATTGCAAAATAAAAATTAAAAAAAAAAAAAAAAAAAAAAAAAAGAAAGAAGTGCCAGGATAGACAGAAAAACCTGGACAATGAGTAAACATCAACCATCAAGATTAACAGAGATTCTATATTGCTCCAAATTTAAAACTAATGAATAAATATACACAGAGCATTTTAAAAAAAAAAAAAAAAAAAAGAACAAGCAGTGACTTCAGAAGACCCCTCCACAAGCAGGAGCAGCAGGAGCAGCGGCTGACTTAGCATCTGCATTGCTGAGACCCTCAGGGCATTATGGCGCATCTCAGGTAGTAGAGGCCAAGAGAGCCAGCTCAAGCAGTGAGAGTCTGTGCATTTTCTGCTGTGAAGGTAAGGAGAGCACAGTCAGCCAGGACT
Source organism: Peromyscus eremicus (assembly GCF_949786415.1). NCBI lineage: Eukaryota > Metazoa > Chordata > Mammalia > Rodentia > Cricetidae > Peromyscus > Peromyscus eremicus. Next base: position 196,152,882 of record NC_081416.1, read on the forward strand.
TGCTTGCAAGCACCACACAGACACAGCTGGAGGTTGTGCTCTGTGGCCTTGACAAGCAGGGCAAGAGAAGGCATACAAGCAGTGGTAGAGGCTTTGTGCCCCAGGGGCTGGAGTAGGTCTGTCACCCAGGGCCAGAGTCCCCGGTATCCAGGGCCAAATGTGGGGATACTCTAGAATATCATGGGCAGACTTTTGATGTCTATTTTCTTGAATTCTTTATATATTTTGGAGATCAGCTCTCTGTCAGATGTGGGGTTGGTAAAGAACTTTCCCAATTCTGTAGGCTGCCATTTTGATTTATTTACTGTGTTCTTTGCCTTACAGAGGCTTCTCAGTCTCAGGAGGTACCATTTATTGTTTCTCTCAGTGCCTGTGCTACTAGTGTCATATTTAGGAAGTGCTCTCCTGTGCCAATGCATTCAAGACTACTTTCTACTTTCTCTTCTATCAGGTTCAGTGGAACTGGTTTCATGTTGAGATCTTTGATCCACTTGGACTTGAGTTTTGTACATGGCAATAGATATGGATCTAGTTGCAATTTTCTACATGATGACATCCAATTATGCCAACACCATTTGTTGAAGATACTTTCTTTTTTCCATGGTACGGTTTTGGCTTCTTTGTCAAAAATCAGATGTTCATAGGTGTGCGGATTAATGTCAAGGTCTTCAGTTTGATTACATTGGTCCACATGTTGGTTTCTATGCCAATACTAAGCTGTTTTATTACTATACTTCTAAAGTAAAGCTTGAGGTCAGGCATGATGATGCCTCCAGAGGTGGCTTTATTGTACATGATTGTTTGAGCTGTCCTGTGTTTTTGTTTTCCCATATAAAGTTGAGTATTGTTTTTTCCAGGTCTGTGAAAAATTACCAACACATTTCTTCACAGATTTTTAAAAAACAATATTCAGTTTTATATAGAAACACAGAAAAATCCAAGTTAGAAAAAATACTGAATAATAAATGAACTCTGGGAGGTTCCATTATCCCAAATTTCCATTTGTACTACAGTGCTATAACAACAACAAAAAAACCCACTAAGATCAACAATTAATAAGTGGGCAAAGGTGTCCTATGGGAATCCCCAAACAACCCAGGCTGTTTCCAAGTTTATAGGCTACTCCACACAAACTGACAGCAAGGCTCTATTGCTGAAGATAACACCTACATAACTTATTGAAGGTGAAGAAGTCAGCTGATGCCTACATAGATAGAGCCTTAACCACCTCTATGATCTAGTGTCTTTGGTACAAGAAGGTACTCTGTATCCCACCAAAATAGAAACATAATCATCCCCCTATCCCCAAACGTTTTATCTACAAAGGTGTTTTGCCCAAGTGGCACAAAGCTTGTGAGGGTAACCAAGGAACATCTGATTTTACTTGAAGTCCACTCCATGTAACGGAACCCATTACCAGAACTGCTAGACCAAGAACATGAGACTAGATACCCCAGGAACCTAAGGTCCCCAAATACAAAAAATATGTAGTAATAAAATGACTCCTAATGGCATTCTGTTGTACTCATATATCAGTGCCTTGCTCAGTCATTATCAGAGAAGCTTCCTTCTACAGGAGACAGGAACAAATACAGAGGACATTACACAGAGAGTGAGAGACCTTGGAACACTCTACCATAAACAGGATGTCTTTATCAAATCCCCCCTCTCTCAGGTCTCAGAAAATGCCTCAGAAGAGGGTGTGGGAAGAGTGTAAGAGCCAGGGGTGATGGAAGGCACCAAGAAAATATCAAAGCTCAAATTCAATGAAGCAGCATGCTCAGAATCTCCACGGATCTGGCCCAGATTCTCGTGTATATATTTTGGCTTCCAGTTTAGTGTTTTTATGAGATTCCTGAGTGTGTGTATGAGTAAGTAGGTCATCTTGTGCCTTCTTAGGGGCTCATTTCCTTCTGTTTGTGTTGTCCAACTTCAGTGTGTTGCTTTTTGTTTTAATCTTATACTTCATTTTATGGGAAGGGAGTGTATCCAAATAGGAGGGGAGTGGATGGGGAACTGAGAGAAGTAGAGAAAGGGGAGGAACAAAACCCCATTTTCAATAAAAAGGAAGAAAAGAAAATAGAGTACCAAAAATGCCTCTAAATACTTTTCTGTAGTGGTATCTTCCAAAACAGCCAGCAGGTGAAAGTCGCTTTCATGTTCACCAAAAAAGAGTGCATGGACATAATATGGTGGAGTAACAAAATGGAATAGATTCCAGCCATAAAGTAGACATTCTGTTCCTGTGTAAATAAGTCTTCAAGTGCATGAAAGCAGCTATAAATACTGTATCATTCAACCTAGGTACTCAGGCACTAAACAGAAACTACATTGATGAAGCTAATGGACTTTTTGTTTTGGTTTGGGTTTTTTTTTCTTTAAATAAGTTTTCCAGTTTGTAATGAAAAAGTTCAGGTGGTGTGCCAAAGAGCAATCAGATTGTTCCTCAAATTGTTGATTGGTACAACTAAAATAAATGCCATAATAAATGGCCTGCTCTCCGTGTTTTTCAAAAACTACACAGGAAAAATAGAACAAAATAATGGCAGAGGGACCTGTTAGGTTGGGAGATCCAAGAGGAGTAGGAGGAGAAAATTAGTTTAGAGATGAATAAGAGCCACTGTAAATATGCATGAAATCTTCAAAGAATTAAATAAAGGTATTTTTAATAAAATAAAAAAGATATTTGGACAAGAAATGATGGTTTTCTGCTTTGTTGTATTGGTATAGAGATGAAGAATGATTGCTACTTAGAAACGGCCTTTGCTTGGGTACACTAATCAGTGGGAAAAGGGAAGAGTCCTGATGATGAACTTGCTTTTTTATCTGCAAGACAAAAAAAAGACATAAAGATATTAGACCAGAGGAAAATGTGGAATGTTTATGTTTTTTTTAAAAAAATTTTTATTTTGCAATACAATTAAGTTCTACATACAGGCACAGATTCCCTTTTTCTCCCCCCCCCCCGCCCCCCTCACCTTCCCCCTAGCCCACCCCCCATTCCAATCTCCTCCAGGGCAAAGCCTTCCCCACAGACTGAGATCAACCTGGTGGACTCAGTCCAGTTAGGTCCAGTCCCCTCCTCCCAGGCCGAGCCAAGCGACCCTGCATAGTCCCCAGGTTTCAAACAGCCGACTCATGCAATGAGCACAGGACCCAGTGCCACTGCCTGGATGCCTCCCAAACAGATCAGGCCAATCAACTGTCTCACCCACTCAGAGGGCCTGATCCAGTTGGTGACCCCTCAGCCATTGGTTCATATTTCATGTGTTTCCATTTGTTTGGCTATTTGTCTCTGTGCTTTATCCGACCTTGGTCTCAACAATTCTCTCTCATATAAACCCTCCTCATTCTCGCTAATAGGACTCCCAGAGCTCCACCTGGGGCCTAGTCATGGATCTCTGCATCCAGATCCCTCAGTAGTTGGATGAGGTTTCTAGCACGACAATTAGGGTGTTTGGCCATCCCATCACCAGAGTAGGTCAATTCGGACTGTCTCTCGACCATTGCCAGCAGTCTGTTGTGGGGGTATCTTTGTGGATTTCTGTGGGCCTCTCTAGCACTTTGTTTTTTCCTATTCTCATGTGGTCTTCATTTACCATGGTCTCCTATTCCTTGTTCTCCCTCTCTGTTGTTGATCCAGCTGGGATCTCCCACTCACCCAAGCTCTCTTTCCCTCGACCCTCGCCCTTCACTACCCCCACTCATGTCCAGGCTTTTCATGTAGATCTCATTCCATTTCTCTGTCATTGGGCGATCCCTGTGTCTTTCTTGGGGTCCTGTTTTCCAGGTAGCCTGCCTGGTGATGTGAGTAGCAGTCCAGTCATCCTTGTTCCACATTTAGTATCCTGTTATGAGTGAGTACATACCATGTTTGTCTTTCTGAGTCTGGGATACCTCACTCAGGATGATTTTTTCTAGGTCCATCCATTTGTCTGCAAACCTCATGATGTCATTGTTTTTCTCTGCTGAGTAGTATTCCATTGTGTATATGTACCACATTTTGTTTATCCATTCTTCAGTTGAAGGGCATCTAGGTTGTTTCCATGTCTGGCTATTACAAACAATGCTGATATGAACATAGCTGAACAAGTGCTCTTGTGGTGTGGTTGAGCATTCCTTGGGTATATGCCCAAGAGTGGTATAGCTGGATCTTGGGGGAGATGGATTCCCAATTTTATAAGAAAGCGCCATATTGATTTCCAAAGTGGTTGTACAAGCTTGCATTCCCACCAGCAGTGGAGGAGAGTTCCCCTAGCTCCACATCCTCTCCAGCATAAGGTGTCTTCAGTGTTTTTGATCTTAGCCATTCTGACAGGCGTAAGGTGGTATCTCAGAGTTGTTTTGATTTGCATTTCCCTGATGATTAGGGATGTTGAGCAATTCCTTAAATGTCTTTCAGCCATTTGAGTTTCCTCTGTTGAGAATTCTCTGTTTAGTTCTATAGCCCATTTCTTAATTGGACTGTTGGGCATTTTGGTATCTAATTTCTTGAGTTCCTTATATATTCTGGATATCAGTCCTCTGTCAGATGTGGGATTGGTGAATATCTTTTCCCATTCTGTAGGCTGTCGCTTTGCTTTGTTGACCGTATCCTTTGCCCTACAAAAGCTTCTCAGTTTCAAGAGGTCCCATTGATTGATTGTTTCTCTCAGTGTCTGTGCTACTGGTGTTCTATTTAGAAAGTGGTCTCCTATGCCAATGTGTTCAAGACTACTTCCTACTTTCTCTTCTAGCAGGTTCAGAGTAGCTGGGTTTATGTTGAGGTCCTTGATCCACTTGGACTTAAGTTTTGTGCACGGTGATAGATATGGATCTATTTGCAGCCTTCTACATGTTGATATCCAGTTTTGCCAGCACCATTTGTTGAAGATGCTTTCTTTTTTCCATTGTGCACTTTTGGCTTCTTTGTCAAAAATTATTTGTTCATAGGTGTGCGGATTAATGTCAGGGTCTTCAATTCCATTCCATTGGTCCTCATGTCGGTTTTTATGCCAGTACCAAGCTGTTTTTATTACTGTAGCTCTATAGTAGAGCTTGAAGTCAGGGATCGTGATGCCTCCAGAGGTTGTTTTATTGTACAGGATTCTTTTGGCTATCCTGGGTTTTTTGTTTTTCCATATGAAGTTGAGTATTATTCTTTCCAGGTCTGTGAAGAATTGTGTTGGTATTTTGATGGGGATTGCATTGAATCTGTAGATTGCTTTTGGTAAGATTGCCATTTTTACTATGTTAGTTCTGCCTATCCATGAGCATGGGAGATCTTTCCATTTTCTGACATCTTCTTCAATTTCTTTTTTCAGGGACTTAAAGTTCTTGTCATATAGGTCCTTCACTTGCTTGGTTAGTGTTACACCAAGATATTTTATGTCATTTGTGGCTATAGTAAAGGGTGATGTATCTCTGATTTCCTTCTCTGCTTTTTTGTCCATTGTATATAGGAGGGCTACTGATTTTTTGGAGTTGATCTTGTATCCTCCTATGTTGCTGAAGGTGTTTATAAGTTGTATCAGTTCCTTGGTGGAATCTTTGGGGTTGCTCAAGTATACTATCATGTCATTTGCAAATAGGGAAAGCTTGACTTCTTCCTTTCCAATTTGTATCCCCTTAATCTCCTTATGTTGTCTTATTGCTCTGGCTAGAACTTCAAGTACTATATTGAATAAGTATGGAGAGAGCGGACAGCCTTGCCTCGTTCCTGATTTTAGTGGAATTGCTTTGAGTTTCTCTCCATTTAATTTGATGTTGGCTGTTGGCTTGCTGTAAATTGCCTTTATTATGTTTAGATATGTTCCCTGTATTCCTGATCGCTCCAAGACCTTTATCATGAAGGGGTGTTGGATTTTGTCAAATGCCTTTTCAGCATCTAGTGAGATGATCATGTGGTTTTTTTCTTTGAGTTTGTTTATATGGTGTATCACATTGACAGACTTTCGTATGTTGAACCATCCTTGCATCCCTGGAATGAATCCTACTTGATCATGGTGGATAATTGTTTTGATGTGGTCTTGGAGTCTGTTTGCCAGTATTTTATTGAGTATTTTTGCATCAATGTTCATGAGGGAGATCGGTCTGTAGTTCTCTTTCTTTGTTGTATCCTTGTTTGGTTTGGGAATCAGGGTAATTGTAGCCTCATAGAAGGAGTTTGGTAATGTTCCTTCTGTTTCTATTGTATGGAACAATTTAGAGAGTATTGGTATTAACTCTTCTTTGAAGATCTGGTAGAATTCTGCACTGAAACCATCTGGTCCTGGGCTTTTTTTGGTTGGGAGACTTTTAATGACTGTTTCTATTTCGTTAGGGGTTATTGGACTATTTAAATAGTTTATCTGGTCTTGATTTAATTTAGGTATGTGGTAACTATCCAGAAAATTATCCATTTCTTTTAGGTTTTCCAATTTTGTGGAATAGAGGTTTTTGAAGTATGACCTGATGATTCTCTGGATTTCCTCAATGTCTGTTGTTATGTCCCCCTTTTCATTTCTGATTTTGTTGATTTGGATGCTCTCTCTCTGTCTTTTGGTTGGTTTGGATAAGGGCTTGTCTAACTTGTTGATTTTCTCAAAGAACCAACTCTTTGTTTCATTAATTTTTTGTATTGTTCTCTTTGTTTCTATTTTATTGATTTCAGCTCTCACTTTGATAATTTCCTGGCATCTATTTTTCCTGGGAGACTTTGCTTCTTCCTGTTCTAGAACTTTCAGGTGTGCTGTTAAGTCACTAGTGTGAGATTTCTCCAGCTTATTTATGTGGGCATTTAGTGCTATGAATTTCCCTCTTAGTACTGCTTTCATAGTGTCCCATAGGTTTGGATATGTGGTGTCTTCATTTTCGTTGATCTCTAGGAAGTCTTTAATTTCTTTCTTTATTTCTTCCTTAACCCATTGGTGATTCAGGTGGGTATTGTTCAGTTTCCATGAGATTGTAGGTTTTCTGTAGTTTTTGTTGTTGTTGAAATCCAACTTTAGCCCATGGTGGTCTGATAGAACACAGGAGGTTATTCCAATTGTTTTGTATCTGTTTAGATTTGTTTTGTGACCAAGTATGTGGTCGATTTTAGAGAAGGTTCCATGGGGTGCTGAGAAGAAGGTATATTCTTTTTTGTTAGGATGGAATGTTCTGTAGATGTCGATTAAGTCCATTTGAGTCATGACATCAATTAAGTCCTTTATTTCTCTGTTAAGTTTCGATTTGGGGGATCTGTCCAGTGGTGAAAGTGGGGTGTTGAGGTCTCCCACTATTAATGTGTGGGGTTTTATATGTGATTGAAGCTTTAATAATGTTTCTTTTACATATGTGGGTGCCCTTGTGTTTGGGGCATAAATGTTCAGAATTGAGACTTCATCTTGGTGGATCTTTCCTGTGATGAGTATGTAATGCCCTTCTTGATCTCTTTTGATTGATTTTAGTTTGAAGTCTATTTTGCTGGATATCAGGATGGCTACACCTGCTTGTTTCTTAAGACCGTTTGATTGGAAAGTCTTTTCCCAGCCTTTTATTTTTAGGTAGTGTCTATCTTTGAATTTGAGATGTGTTTCTTGTATGCAGCAGAAAGATGGGTCCTGCTTTCGTATCCATTCTGTAAGCCTATGTCTTTTTATAGGTGAGTTAAGTCCATTGATATTGAGGGATATTAATGTCCAGTGATTGTTCATTCCTGTTATTTTTTGGTGGTGATGTGTGTGTACTTTTCTTCGTTGGGGTTTACTGCTGTGGCTTTATCTATTGCCTGCGTTTTCGAGGGTGTATCTGACTTCATTTGGTTGGAATTTTCCTTCTAGTGCTTTCTGTAGGGCTGGGTTTGTGGATAAATATTGTTTAAATCTGGCTTTGTCATGGAATGTCTTGTTCACTCCATCTATGATGATTGAAAGTTTTGCTGGGTATATTAGTCTAGGATGGCATCCATGGTCTCTTAGTGTCTGCATTACATCTGTCCAGGACCTTCTGGCTTTCAAAGTCTCCATTGAGAAATCAGGTGTTATTCTGATAGGTTTGCCTTTATATGTCACTTGGCCTTTTTCCTTTGCTGCTCTTAATATTCTTTCTTTATTCTGTACGTTTAATTGTTTAATTATTATGTGGCGAGGGGACTTTTTTTGGGGGTCCAGTCTGTTTGGTGTTCTATAGGCTTCCTGTATCTTCATAGGCATTTCCTTCTTTAAGTTGGGAAAGTTTTCTTCTATGATCTTGTTGAATATATTTTCTGTGCCCTTGAGTTGGTATTCTTCTCCTTCTTCTACCCCTATTATTCGTAGGTTTGGTCTTTTCATGGTGTCCCAAATTTCTTGGACATTTTGGTTCATGACTTTGTTGACTTTAGTGTTTTCTTTGACTGATGAATCTATTTCTTCTATTGTATCTTCAGCGCTAGAGATTCTCTCTTCCATCTCTTGCATTCTGTTGATTATACTTGCATCTGAAGTTCCCAATCGTTTTCTCAGATTTTCTATTTCCAGCATTCCCTCTGTTTGTGTCTTCTTCATTTTTTCTATTTCCCTTTTCAGGTCCTGGACTGTTTCCTTCATTTGTTTCATTGATTTTTCTTGATTTTCTTTCAGTATTTTATTGTTCTCTTCCAGGACTTTTTTGATTTCTTCTAATTTGTTTGCCCTTTCCTCTAGTTGTTTACAGCGTTCTTCACATTTTTTTGTCTTTTCCTCTACACGAGCCTCTAGCTTCTTCATGAGGACATTCATAAGGCTATTTTCTTCTGCTTCTTCCAATTTCTGATGTTCAGGTCTAGGTGTTGGAGGAGGGCTAGGGCCTGGTGATGGTGTATTGCTATTCATTTTGTTGTAGGTGTTTCTGCCTTGACGTCTGCCCATCTCCTTGTGGTTCATTCTTGGCCTTATCCGCACACTTGGTTCGGACAGAGCTGACAGATTCAGGAAGTCTCTCTCTCTTGTCCAGATGGGAGCTCTCTGTGCTTCAGAAGGGAAGTCCGGGGCAAGATGGGAGCTGGGAGCTGGGGGCCGGCATCTAAGTCTCAGGAAGAGGCTTGGGGCTCACTTTAAACCACAGCTTTTCTGTGACTAAATGGACAGTGTTCATATTGAGCATCATTGCACACACAGTGTGACTGGCTCTTCCTTCTTTTTGCAGACTCTATCAGAATTCCTGTGTTTCAACAGAGAATTCTTTCAGTTCGTTTTACAAAAGTTTGGGACAATACATACCTTTCTGCACCAGTTTAAAGGATGTACAGAATACACAGTTACTATTATCCTCAGCATCTCATGATTAGAACTGTGAAGATTTTCTCGATTGAAAACCCGAAGAGGAAAGCTAACTGTTGACTGGTGTGTTTTTGACTGTTCCTGATGCAGTCAGAAACTCAGGAGACATTTAGGACATGAGTCCAGGGTTCAAGTGAAAAGGTAATGGAGAGTCCTTTGACTTCCAGAATCACACAAAGAGCATCATGGGCTGGACAGGGCCAGACTCAAGCAAAGAACAGTGCAAAGGGAGCAGGGCAGGGGAGCATTCTGGGAACTTTTTCTTCTGAGTGCTTCCCTCTGTATGTGAATTCTCTGTGATTGCAGACACAGCTTCTCCAACTCCCTTGATTCCCAGGCTGAAAGGTACTTTTCTGGCTTTTTCAAATGAATTTATGAAGAATTCTCCTTGAAATTACAACAGAGAGATGACTAGCAGTGATTTTCTTGTTTGGACCTTGTATTGCTTTTTTTCCATATTGTTGAAGAAATTTCATATTGAGCTATCTGTCTACTGACAAAGTCTTCCTTTTCTGGATGTTCCATTATCTCTTTACATCTTCCACTTCCTATTATTTTGCATGAACTGCTTATTATTCATTATAGACTGATGAAATGACTGAGCCCAAATATGGCGTGTATCACAAAATCTGACTCATTGGAGCTGTCTTGTTTGAACACTGTATCTCATACATTGCCTGATTTTCCAACACTGTTTAATAGCCAGACCGTATTTACCTTGTGAACGAATGTATTTTGTCTTATCCCTTCTCCCTGTCTAATTTCATGCTAGTGTGTTGTGCAAGCGTTGATAGTTTTGAACCCTAACATTTGTAGTACAATTTATGACTGTCTGTTTAACTGACTGTTAGATCTGTCTTGATAACATTTAATGTTGTTTCTTCACATTGCTGAGGCACTGAAATTTTAATATATGCAACAGAGTCATGCTAATAACTCTGCCTATGGAGGGATGGTTAATGTTTTCTAGTTGGGTGTTCTCAAATTACTTATAAACTTCATATTCTTTGTGTTTTGAAAATACAATCAGAGACCCATAGGAAGAAAACCTTTTCTCTCTCTTTTAAATTAGGGAAATATGAACATAAATGGTTGTATTTTTAAAAATAAAACAATGCTAGTAATAATTTTCACCAGATTCAAATTTTCAGAATTTCTTACCATTTTTTTCTGGTTTCTCTCAGCCTGTGTGTTGACGTGTATTTACCCTATTCACTCTTCTTCTCACATGTTTCTGTGTCTCTGGGAATAGTGTGAAATTTCCACTTTTGTCTGTTAGAGATGCATTACAGGAAGCAATGAAGTCTAATGTTGACATTAATACACTCAATTCTTTCAGGATATTAGAAGTATATATTGGATATTAATGCAGAAAAAAAGAGCATTAGTGGAACTGTGAAGACTATAAAGCATTAGAGGAATTATGAAAACTGTGAGTTCAATTTCCATCTTTTTTTACTCCCACATTTGATAACCCACAATATGTTTGATCATGGCATTGTATCCTATTTATTGGGTAACGAGCTAAGACAGACTATTGGCCTGATGAGACAATAAAACAATTTGAGCTCCTAAAAATTAATACACATTTAAATGTCTTCTTCCTGGTTGTACTGATGTGATTAAATTTATTTACCTCAGGTGAAAAGAATATGGTTCCTGAGAACTTGCCAATGGGGATTCTTTTCTTTTTGCAAACAGCTGTTGGAATTCTTGGCAATTGGTCAGTTCTTCTTCCTTATATCATGTCTGTACTCACTGGAAAAAGTCTGATGCCCAAAGACCAGATTTTTAGGCATCTGACTTTAGCCAATTCCTTGGTTATTATCTCAAGAGTAATTCCTCACATAATGGTACAGCTGGGCTTGCAATATCTCCTGGGTGACCTTTTATGTAAACTCACTCTCTACAGTAATCGAGTGGCCCGGGCCATTTCCCTGCACTGCACCTGCCTCTTGAGTAGCTTCCAAGCAATCACAATCAGCCCCAGCAACTCCAGGTGGATGAAGCTTAAACACAGAGTCTACAAATACATGGCTCGGTCCTGCTCACTCAGCTGGCTTGTGCATCTGCTTCTAAACAGCAAAACAGCTATAGATGTGATAGGACCTGATACTAGCAAAAACTTCACCAAGAAAATCAAGTTGGGGTACTGCTCAGCATTTGTTTTTGACAATACTGTAACTTTACTAAACATGTCATTGCTTTGTTTCACTGATGGTCTCTGTTTGGGTCCCATGATCTGGGCCAGTGAATACATGGTGAGCATCCTCTGTAGGCACAAGAGTCAGTTACAGCACATCCACAGTGCACAACACACCCCCAGAGTCTCTACTGAAGACAGAGCTGCAAAAACCATCTTGACCCTTGTCTGTACCTTTGTCCTCTCCTATTCAATGTCCTTCATATTAGTTATCTATACTGTGGCATTTGACAATCCAAGTCTGTTGATAATCAACATATTTACATTCCTAGACACATGCTTCCCCACATTTTGCCCCTTCATCCTCATCCGTAATAACAAATCTGTTCCCAAGAATCATTTTCCCTGCTGTAGGAGAAGGTAATTTAACATGGTGATTTGTGTGTTATGATAAATTTAAATATTCTTTCATCTATTACTGATCATTAGACTCACACATGACCAGGTGTTGTTTAGCAAATTAATGCCTCTCTAAATTAAGCATTGCCAGTTGTTACTGCAGTCAAAATGCTGCCTAAGCAGTTCCATGACATGAAGATATCCCTTTGTTTTTGTTCTAAATGCTAAGAGATTGGGGATCATCATGTACTAGGTGGAGCTCCAGGAGTCCAATCGATGAGAGAGAGGAAGTGTGAAATGAGCAAGAGATATCGAGACCATGATTTGGAAAAACACAGGAACAAAGTGCCAAACTAGCTGAAACTCATGAACTGTGAACCAATAGCTGAGGAGCCCCCATGGAACTGGGCTAGGCCCTCTGGATAAGTGAGACAGTTGATTAGCTTGAACTGTTTAGGAGGCTCCCAGGCAGTGGGACTGGGACCTGTCCTTGGTGCACGAGCCAACTTTTTGGAACCCCCGGCCTATGCTGAGTCACTTTGCTCAGCCTTCGTGCAGGGTAGGAGGGGATTGGACCTGCCTCAACTGAATGTACCAGGCTGGGCTGATTCCCCAGGGGAGACCTTGCCTTGGAGGAGGTGGGAATCGGGGGTAGATTGTGGGAGAAGGCTGGAGGGTGGAAGAAGGGAGGACAGGGGAATCTTTGGCTGATATGTAAAATGATTAGAAAATCGCTTATATAAAATTTTAAAAAAAGAAAAAAAAAAGAATATTATATGCTTAAAGATATCTAATCAGCTGTTGAGGTATGTGTTTCTCTTCAAGCACAGCCTGGACTCTGGTCCCACTGCTGCAACTGAATTATAGAAAAAAAGAGCAAAGAAAAATCCAGAATCTTTGGCATGTGAGAACAACATGTTTATGTGATCAATTCCATTTTATTCATTCACATTTTGGCTTCACCGATGTTTTGCATCTGATCTTATGATGTGGGTTTGTGGCTCCACTTCCAGGTTCCTCTATGGGAAGAAATGACAAATGCTGTCTATTTGCTGTGCCCATTGTTTCCTCAGACTTCCCTGGAAAGACAGAGACTTTCCTAGTCATCCCAATTCTGCTGTGAGCCGTTGTTACCTCCTACTCAGTTGCTTGCACCCTGGCATTCTGTTTGACAGTCTGTGACAATCCAAGGCTGTGGAGGTTAACCTCTACATTTCTACAAGCATTCTCCATACGTTGTCCTACTGTATTCATCAGTGTTCCCAACTTAGTCTCCATACTCACTTTTCCCTGCCATGGGAAATGATAATATTTTTCTCATCTCTCAATTTGTCACAAGTTGTTGATTTCTGTTCATGAATATATACATATGTTCTTTATTATTTGTGCAAGTCTAAAATTAGGTAACATGATGGTTAATATTGATAGTCCACTTGATAGGATCTAGAATCACCAGCAAACAAAATCTCGATACATCTTTCATAGAGTTTAAAGCTGGGTTAATGGAGGTAGAGGACCCACTCTAATTCGGCACAGCCATTGATTCTTTGGTTAGATTCCTGGACTGAATAAACTGGGGAAAACAAGTTGAGAACTGGCATGCATCTCTCTTTGCTATCTGTCTACTGATACCATGTGTTCAGCTGCGTCAACCTCCTGATACCATGATTCATTCCCATGATGGACTGTGTCCTCAAACTGCAAGCTGAAATAAACCATTTCTACTTTAAATTGTTTTTGTCATTTTTTTAGTCAAAACATTGAGAAAATTAACTAAATAACTCAATAGCATTCTAAATTGTACTGATAAAATCTTATGAGTCATTGTGGTGGCTACAGCATATTTAAATGGAGTTAAATTCGGAGGCTTTTTTTTTTTTCCTTTCACATTGCTGTAAAATGGACATCTCAATGCCTGCTGGCAGAAGATAGCAAATACTGCAACTTTTGGAGGCTGTCAACTAAAGTTGATCCTCCAGTACTTACAACATTGTGTAGAATGGGGTCTATATTTTTCCAACTTATCTGATTAGTACATGCTTAGAATTTCAGCTTTGTATATACAAGAGAAAAAAATACATACTCTAGAGAAGACAACAACTATTTTTTTCCTCTTCCTATGAAATAACAGGAATAAGAATTTAAACAAGGACCAAGTTCATTTAAATCAATGCTAATAAATAAAAAATACATAATTTTATTCATTATAAAACTGGAAGTTTTCCTATCATGATTTTTAAGATTTATGTATTTCTAATCTAATATTATCTAATTCTGTTAAAGCACTTTTTCCTTCATCCACTTCTTTTTACTAATTTATATTTTGAGGGTGGGGGTATTGAAGCCTGTGTTTTTGTCTGAATAGTTGGACTGTATGAAAAATGGGATTGGTTATAAGAGATTATTCAGTTCCATGATTTCCAAGATAGTAGACATCTATATAAGGTGAATATCATTTAAAGATAATCTCTTGAAAACATGTGTACTGTCTGTTATAGTGTTTTAGTACAATAATTCTACCACTCTGTAGGCTGAGACAGGAGGATGGTTATGAATCTGAGGTGAGTTCAAACAAGATAGAAAGTCTGAGGCTAGTCCACCCTACCTTATGAGACCCAAGCAATTCAAAACAAAACTTTAAAAAAACACTATCACCACTACCAGCACCACCACCAAAAACATTTGAAGACTGAGAACGAAAAGCTGTCTTAGTTTTAAAAAAATGGGACTTAGTATGGCCATTGCTCTTATTTACCCCCAAGAAAGTGACAGAGAAAGCAGTCTGGTATAGACCTAGAAACTTGATCCCTACTGGGTAATCTTCACAGTGCCAGGGATATCTATTACATTGCTGGAGTTGAAAAGTTATCATCAATTATATCCAGCTTCGCCACTGTGCACCATGACAATGAATAACTTTGAAAGACATGCTCACTGGTGTAATAGTGACACAAGCATCAGTCCTGCTCCACAAGCTGAAAACCATGCCTGGCACCATTATTGGACCAAGAATCCATGGCTAGACAGGTCATAGGCTCTAGGAGAGAACATATTGCTTCTAATCTTCTAAATGAACATAGTATTAGAGTGACTCCTAATGACTTGTCAGACCCATAGATTACTACATCTCTCAGTCCTCATCAGGTAAGTTCCGATTTGCAGTAGATAATGATTAACTTAGAAATGAATAAGGGTCTAGGTGCAGAGAATAAGAGACTGTATGACAATGCTTATCCCTAAACAGGATGTCTCTATCACATCTCCTCCTCAAAAGACTCAAGAATCATTGCAGAAAAGAACATGGAAGACTGTAAGACCTGGAGGTGGTTGATGATTACACAGAAACAATGTGTTCTGTGCACAGCAGGGCACTGCACATGTGAATTCACAGTGGTTGTGACAGCATGCACAAGACCTGCACACGTCCAAGCCATACCAAATCCCATTATACACAATGGAATTGGCTCTAAATTCTTCCCTAGCTTGGGGCTAATGGCAATTGTCAGCTGTTGAGATAAGAAAAGACACTGTTTTCTCTAACAGCGTAGTTCCTTGTAATCAGACTATACTCCAGTGGAAGATCATGCATTCAAGAATATTTGGGCAGCACCCATTGGTCTTGCTTGATATGTCTGTTTTTAATACACAGAAAGTTAGTGGGTATGGGAGCGAGAGTGGCTTTGGGAAGAGTTGAGGGAGGGGTGAATATGTTAAAACAGCTTATACCCAACTCTCAGAGAACTATTACAAACTGAAAAAATATAGAGATCAATATGATTAAACCATGACTTTTTTTTGAGATGGTCTGAGAAAAGACACATTTTGGTTTTATTGTGTTTCTCATTTTCACTGAAAACTTTATCTTAGACTTGTGGAGTGATTTCTTTTTTTTCCTCCTTTTTTAAATTAAGAGATTTTCTACTCATTTTACATATCAGCCACAGATTTCCCTGTCCTCCCTCCTCCCACCCCCCCAAATTTTCCCCCAATACACCCTCCTATTCCCACTTGCTTTGAGGCAAGATCTCCCCTGGGGAGTCAGCAGAGCCTGGTAATTCAGTTGAGTTAGGTCTAAGCCCCTCATCCTTGTCCCAAGGCTGCACAAAGTGTCTCACCATAGGCACTATGTTCCAAAAACCTGGCTCATGCACTAGGGACAGGTCCTGGTCCCACTGCCTGAGGGCCCCCTAAACAGTTGAATCTAAACAATTGTCTCACTTATCCAGAGGACCTAGTCCAGTTCCATGGGGGCTACTCAGCTATTGGTCCACAGTTCATGTGTTCCCACTAGTTTGGCTATTTGTCGCTGTACTTTTTCCAATCATGGTCTCCATATCTCTTGCTCACAGAATCCCTCCTCTTCCCTATCGACTGTACTCGTGGAGTTACATCTGGGACCTGGCCATGGATCTCTGCATCTGCTTCCATCATTCACTGGATGAGGGTTCTTTGATGACAGTTAGGGTGTTATGCCACCTGATCACCAGAGTAGGTCAGCTCAGGCACCCTCTCAACCATTACCAGAAGTTTATAGTGGAGTCATTTTTTGTGGATTCCTGGGGACCTCTCTAGCACTCTGCTTCTTCCTATTCCCATGGTGTCTTCATTTAGCACGGTATCTCTTTCATTGTTCTCCCACTCTGTTCCTGATCCAGCTATGACCTCCTGCTCCCCTAATATCTATTTTCCCAACTCTTGCCCTCCATTACCCCTCCTCACCCCCAGTTTGCTCATGTAGATCTCATCCATTTGTCCATTGCTGGGTAATCAAGTGGCAGAAACCCTGGGAGTTTCAAGGAAGGTCTCTTTGATGAGTGTTAGAGCCTCCTGTCAAGGTGAGTTCCTGGGGTGAGAGATGGCTAACTCAGGAAGACAGTCATTTTGAGAAGAAGTACTGAGAAGGTGTTGTAGTTTTTTTATATTCATGAGAATGTACTGCCCCCAACAAAACTGTTACCAGGGAGGATATCCAGTGCCCTAAATTAGCATGAATAAAGCAAAATAAACCCATTGCTGGTTTGAGGGACACACTTGAATGTAATTTATTTACATAGTGACAGAGAGACTGGGGAATTAATCTTTGGGAACTTAAGGCTTTAGAGGAGATACCCGGGTCTTAGAGATGGCTCAGTCAGGGAGTCAGGGAGGTGCTTACAATGTAATCTTGAGGTCTGAGGTGGAACCTCAGCACACACTTAAAATATGGCTTGAGACAGTAGCATGTGACTCAAAACGTTTTGCTTCTGGGATTTTTAATTTTCTTTATTCTATATATCTTGCTTTTCTTCTTACTCCCTGGCTGGCTGTGTCACTGTGTGGCTGACCCCTGGAACCTCCTCTCCATTTCCTTTTCTTGATCCTCATTCTTCTCTTCTATGCAGCCTAGATTTCCCTCCTATTTATTCTCTCTGCCTGGCAGCTATGCTTACCCCTCTCCTGCTTAGCTACCTTCTGTTCAGCTCCTTATTAGATTAAGTGAGTGTTTTAGACAGGCAAAGCAAAACAGCTTTACAGAGTTAAACAAATGCAACATAAAAGAGTGCTGTAGCAAAAATCTTAAATGGTCTTATTTAATAAAACAAACCTGGAGTCAACAATTGGGGTGAACACTGGAAGATCAGAGAGACAGAACAAGCCACAGCTAACCTCACCTCGCCAGTTCCTCAGCTGAGCCTGTTTCCTCAGACTGGAGCCTCTTTGTCCTCATATCTGAATGGCTCTCAGCTGACCTGTGCTGCTCAAAACCTAAAAGATTAACCAGCCAAATGCTTCCAGTTCCTGGTCTTCACACCTTATATACCTTTCTGCTATCTGCCATCACTCCCTGGGATTAAAGGCTCACTTCTTGGGATTAAAGGTGTGTGTCATCATGCCTGCATATAACCTTGAACAGATGGATTTCTGTCCCTGGAACGCTAGGATTAAAGGCGTGTGCTACCACTGCCTATCCTTAGTATCTAGTCCTCATATCTGAATGGCTCTAAGCTGAACTGATGCTCCAAAGCCTGAAAGCTTAGCTAGCCAAATGCTTCTAGTTTCTGGTCCTCACGCCGTATATACCTTTACGCTTTCTGCCATCACTCCCTGAGATTAAAAGTTTGCTTTCTGGGATTAAAGGCGTGAGTCACCATGCTTGACTCTATCCTTGAACACATGGATTTCTGCCTCTGGAATGCTAAGATTAAAGGTGTGTACTACCTACCACTGCCTATTTTAAGCATCTAGTGGCTTTTCTGTTCTCTGATCCCAGATAATTTTATCAGGGTACACAATATTTTGGGGAACACAATACCACCACATTTCTTCTCTTTTTGTCTAAAATTAAAAAAGCTTATAGCTAATACAAGAATAACTATCTAATAAGTCTATAAAATATATACAGTAAAAGACTCTATTATATATATTAACAATGTCCAGTCCAGTAACATTTGATAAACTCAGACCAAAAAATTTTCATTACTTATCCTATGTAAAACAAGTAGTTCCTTTTTAAAAGTATTTTTATTTTCATAATAGATTCAGTAATCTACCTTTTGTCATTTTTATATATTCCCCTTTTTCTTTTTAGAGTGCATTCAATTATCTACCCATTTATCTTATTACTTCTTTATCTGTTTTTCTCAGGGTAGATTCAGTGATCTACCTCATATCTATATTCTCTTCTTTATTTTTCCTTTTTTTTAAACAAAACCTCTGAATCTAAACTCCATGATCAGCTTTTTTCCTGACCATTAACAGTCAACAACTTGTAACCAACCATCATAAACAATGACAATATTCATAACTCATAAAACAACCAAAAACCTCCCATTCCACCGCTTGGGAATGTGGGCATTGTTTGCTTAAAATTACTTCCTGCTTTCTAAGTGTGAATGTATCTGTAGGGAATCCTGAAAAGAAAATTCTTGGGTTAATTGTCAAGTCCTGTATCATTTGTCCAGTCGCTGCATGGTGGGAAAGTTCAGGGCTTGTCTCAAGTCCTTGCTCGAGTAGTCTGTCAGGCTGAATCATCTCAGCTAGCCATCTCAAAATTGTCCTAAGCAGTTTGTAGTCCAAAGTCGATCTTTCCTTGGTGTTAATCAGCTTAATGGCTTTACCATAGTCCATGTGGAATCATCATTGTGGGATCCTATCATTCTTTGAAGATTCCAAAGTCGCTGTTAGGTGTGGTCATGGTTCCCTTTAGAATTTTTTTTTGTCCCTCCTCTGTGGTTTGGAGGAAACACAGTCTCATAAATGTCTGTTTCCGGACACCATGAACGTACTTCCCTAGAAGAGAAAAACTTCACAGTAGTAGTCTTGCCAAACTTTCCCTAACTGACCTTTTTCGATGTTTTCTTGTAACACGATGGTCCTGGCAATTCTCTGAACAAGCATCAGTAAACCCTTCATGCCAGGTAGAGGCATCAACGTCATCACCATTAAGATGAGAAGGAGCCAGCAACTCGGAGCAGCAGCCACTGCCTCCATGGTCCCACCACTGTTTGTGGCTTGGCCCCAGCCAAAGCTTCTCCTAGGTTGGCCTCAAACTCAGGATCCTCCTCCCTCTGCCTTCTTCAGTAAATCTTACTGGCATGTGCCACCACAACCGGCAGAGTGTAGTTCGGGTCAGAGCTGGGGCCCACAAGACCACAGACAAGCAGCTTTTTCCTGAATTTGTAGCACAAACGTTGACCGCCAGATGTAGCAGGAATATTAAAAGTTCTTGCCAGTTCCTTTGCTGATCCTGTTTCCTAAGACTGGAAGCCTCAGAGTCCTCATTTCTGAATGGTTCTCAGTTGAACTGTGCTGCTCCAAAACCTGAAAGCTTAACCAGACAAATGCTTCTAGTTTCTGGTCCTCACACCTTAAATACCTTTCTGCTTTCTGCCATTAGTCCCTGGGATTAAAGGCTCACTTTCTGGGAATAAAGGCATGTGTCACCATGCTTGGCTGTATCCTTGAACACAAGGATTTCTGTCTCTGGAATGCTAGTATTAAAGGTGTGTGCTACCACTGCCTATCCTAAGTATCTATTGGCTTTTCTGTTCTCTGACCCCAGATATGTTTATTAGGGTACACAATATTTAGGGGAACACAATACCACCATAGTCTTCTCTCAGAGATCAGGCCTCAATATCAGTTTCATGAACTGAGCTATTAGTTTCTGGGAGGGCCATGAAAAAAGACAGTTAATCACTGAGGCCCCTGCCAGCAGGACCAGGAGATAGGACACACCAAGTCTGTGCCACTGAGCCAGCCCCTACAGTCAGCACTTGCTAGGCCAGCCAGTCTCCACAGCAGCTCAGGAACAAAACATGGGACTGGTCCATGTCTGCCCAGAAATGGGTAACTGTAACCCCAAAATAACCCTAGCGAATTAAAGTTACTAGCATAACTGTCACTCACATAAACCAATCCCAAGTCTGTTCTGATGTAGTCTGAAGACCAGAAGAACCCCTTGCTTTACCCCTACGGAAACCCTGCCCCATTGCTACTCTGGGTCTCTCCTGCTCTGCTGCATCAGATAGACAGAGAGGCCAGGGTTTACCCAACAACAGTAAAAAGATTTTGCTTTTTTTATTAAATTTTTTTTTATCAGATTTGGTCTCTTGGTGGTCTTTGGGGATTCTGGGTACAACACTACATTCAGCAACTTCATATTCTTCACATTGGCTCTTTGCATGTTCTGCATCCCTTGAGAAACTGCTGACTCACAGAGATGTTTTCTCCTGAAGTCCTCCTAATTGCTTCACTGGATTTGCTCTTTTGATTTGTACACATTTGAACTGATACCTAATTGGTGGAGAGTCATTTAAAATTTCCTCATTTCTTCATGTACATGATATTATGGATTGAGAATTGATTTGAAATCCACTTCTGTAGTAGGAAAGGGGACCAGGGAATAAGAAAGCAATAAATCGGGGCCAGAGTGTCATCTCAATACAGGACAGACTCAGCGGTTCAGCTCAGCAATTGCTACTGTGGCATCCCACAGTATGCAGGTGAGAATTAATTTAATATGTACATATAGATAAAGATAAACTTGAGATTTTCCAGGGTAGGGTGAATTGACTATATTGCTGTGACTAGAATTGAGTTTAAAAATATTTTAACAGGAACTGTGGTATTTACTACTAGATGTAGAATGAACTGTATTCAACCCTTCTGGTGAAAATCTAATTATTTCCACCAGATCCCAAAAGTAATCTTTAATATCTTGCACCTTAAAGTACAATCTTCTAATCTTCTCTTCATTTCTCCTTTCTTTCCTTTTGTATTTATTTAATCCTTCATTCTTCCTTCCATTTTCAATGTAGTTTTGATAAGAGTTGTTAAATTTCCATCAGTAACCAAGGAGCTATTTGTGAGTGATTGTTGCCAGGAGTGATCAAATCAATTGTCTTCAAACTAGTGGACCATTGACACTGGAATGGGACAGAGGGCAGGGGGCAAACAGGAGATTCTGAGATACAACATAGAAAAACCAGAGGCTGAAGCAGGTTCATTTCTGTTGGGAGAGAGTGGCATGTATTTCTCTTTGGAAAACATGAAATTGATAGACATGAGATGAAGACTGTGGTCTGTGGAGGAATTAAAATTGGGTGGCCCGAAAGAGCAAGGTGATTTTTGGTCTCTCTTCATTTTTCATTTGATTACTTTTTTTCTTTCTTTTGTTTACTCTTCTATCTTTGATTTTGTTGTTGCAATATATTTACTTTCAGTCCATTCTTCTTCTAAATTCACAAAGTCATTGTGAATGGCCGTGCACTACAATTCTATGGCTTCTACTCCTCGGATCTGGGGTTGAAGATTGCCTCCCTTCTTCAGGCATCCTTTTTGTTTGTTTTTCTCTTTAATTCTGGTTTGCAAGACTTTCTATCTCTGAAAGGATAGAAATATTAGTCACTGAGCTTTAAGTATTCTTTGTGATGATAGCATTTGGGGTTCTGTCTATTTGTTGGGATTCAGCACATTTTGATATAAGACCACAGTCTTTGGGCATAAGACCTCAACATGTGGATATCAGGGGAAACAATTCAACCTAACAATCAGCATGCTTGGAGAAATTCATTCATAATGACACAAGCTTTTAATCCCTGCACTTTAATCCCAGAGCAAGCATTTGTGAGTTTGAAATTAAACTGGACTACATAATAGTTACAGTACAGCCAGGGATACATAGTGAGACACTGTTTTAGAAAACAGAACAGTGGTCTCTTTTTCTTGGCACCTACTAGGCAGTCAGCTGTGTCAACATGAAGCTGAATATCTCCTTCCCTGCCACCAGCTGTCAGAAACTCATCGAAGTGGATGATGAGCGCAAGCTTCGTACATTCTACGAGAAGCGCATGGCCACAGAAGTGGGTGAAGAGTGGAAGGGCTACGTGGTCCGAATCAGTGGTGGGAATGACAAACAAGGTTTTCCCATGAAGCAAGGCGTGTTGACCCAAGGCAGAGTGTGCCTGCTGTTGAGTAAGGGGCATTCTTGTTATAGACCAAGGAGAACTGGAGAAAGGAAGCGCAAATCTGTTTGAGGATGCATCGTGGGTGCCAGTCTCAGTGTTCTCAACCTGGTTATTGTAAAAAAAGGAGAGAAGGATATTCCTGGACTGACAGATACTACTGTGCCTCGTCGGTTGGGACTCAAAAG
The DNA here is from genome assembly GCF_949786415.1 of Peromyscus eremicus. Classification (NCBI taxonomy): domain Eukaryota; kingdom Metazoa; phylum Chordata; class Mammalia; order Rodentia; family Cricetidae; genus Peromyscus; species Peromyscus eremicus. The sequence continues at coordinate 196,175,296 of NC_081416.1, forward strand.
AGCTAGCAGAATCTGAAAGCTTTTTAATCTCTTTAAAGAAGATGCTCTCCGCCAATACGTGGTCAGAAAGCCATTAAACAAAGAAGGTAAGAAGCCCAGGACCAAAGCACCCAAGATTCAGCGTCTTGTTACTCCACGTGTCCTGCAACACAAAAGCCGTCGTATTGCCCTAAAGAAACAACTAACTGAGAAAAACAAGAAGGAGGCTGCAGAATATGCTAAACTTTTGGGAAGAGAAGGAAGGAAGCCAAAGAAAAGCGCCAGGAACAGATCGCCAAGAACCGTAGGCTGTCCTCTCTGAGAGCTTCTACTTCTAAGTCTGAGTCCAGTCAAAAATAAGTCTTTAAGGGTAACAAATAAATGATCATACCTTTAAAAAAACAAAAAACTAAAACAAACAAACAAAAAAACAAAAAAAAACCCATCAGAACAGCAGCAACAACAAGACAGTAAAGAACAGACAGAAAACGAAAACGGATTCTTGAAGTGGTGAGACAGCTCTGGGCCCCCAACACTGAGGACTTTGAAGCCATAGAATTGTAGTGCAAGATCATTGTCTACAACCTAATGAGTTTGTGAGTAGACCTGGCTAACAAGGCAGCCATTTGCAAAAACAAGCAAACACCAACAAATTAGAAAAGCAAAGAAAAAAAGACAGGAAAATGTAGACAAATTTCTAAACAGTCTTAATAAATAAGAAACACAGAGCCAAATACTGGGGTAATAACCAAAGAGATCAGAGAATTAGTGAAGAACCACTGACTACCCTTTAACTTACCATCAAGTTGTAGTTTCCTACACCAGAGAGCTTCATCCTCCCTAACCTGCACTTTTATTACTTTCCTGTTCCACCTTCTCATTGACTCTAAGACCAGCCACATGTCTTCCTAGTCACTGCCTGTCTATACAGACATCCAGGTCTCTATGGTTGGTACTGGGATTAAAGGCTTGTGTCACCAGGCTTGACTGTGTCCTTGACCACACAGAGACTCTGCCTGCCATGTCATCAGATTAAAGGCTTGGTCTACTACTGCCTGATTTCTGTTCCAGGCTCCCTATGACCTCTGATATCCATGAAAACTTTATCTATTAACATACAAATGAAATCACTTTTCATCACAATTAAAATATCACCATAGGAAAATATTCATTTTGTATATACATTTTAATTCCACCCTAAACTACAATCCTCCTCACATATCTATGGTACATCATGTAAAACAAGTCAAACATCTCCACTTTGTCCCTAGAGATAAGCCCAGGAAAGGCTGGCTTTTCTATGTTGTGCTTCAGATACCTTCTAGAGTCTTCTCTCTGTGTGTCTCATTCTACTGCCAAGGCTTTACCTTGTTCACTACACCATTTGAATTCCAAACCCTGTGGATATCAGAAATTTTTAACCAGTTTGGAATGAGCTGTATGTCAGAAGTCATAGTAGGTGAATGACAATCTTTATAATTCCTTTCAGCGTGTTACTGTCCCCTTTCACTGCAGTGACTTACTATGCTTGCTTTGGATGTGTTTTCCTTCCATGGCATAATCCAGGATTGCATAGAGATGCAGAGCTGGGGGCTGAGGGAGGATTCCATGTAAAATTCAGAGGGGCAAGTGTCTTTCCCGTTTGGTTAGCTTGTTTTTTTCTGCTCTAGTGAGGCTTTTCACTGGTCTTCCTACACTACCAGGCTGTTCTGGGACTGGAGACCCTTCAGTCCACTTACTGAATGCTAGGATGAAAGTGTTGACTGCCACACCCACAAGCAGGAGGTGTGGTCCAATCTTATTATCAAATGATTGGCATCTCAGATTGAATCACTGAAGCCAGGTACTATAAAAGGAAGTCAACTTGAACAGAACCTCAGATGAAGAAGAGCAGTGACCTGGAGACACACCAGCTCCTAGTGCCAGCCGGAAACACTGGAGAAATTCACTGTAGAGACAAGTAACTGTAGAATAGGAACCTTTGACTTCTTTGTTGCTTGAGTATGTGTGTTTTGTGAATATTTGTGGGGTTTGGGAGATGCTGCTTCACAATTTTGGGAGATCTCAAAGACATAGTGTGGTCGTTTTGACATTTCTGATTAAGGGTTTAACCATTAAAATTCTGAAGGATAGCAATATGCTTTTTTTATAGACTTGACTTGTCTGTCCTGTGAGTTAAAGGTTGTTGGTCATTCAGTTTCAAAGTTTTTCTTATGAAAGTTTAGCTTTGTGGCTCTTTAGAATGGGAGACAAGGGTGAATCTTAATATTTGAGGTTCAGCAACTACAACTTCACCTTTTATAGGGAAGGAACAGACAGCCCTGTGCTACTGAACACCTTGCTGTTCTCTTCCCTCAGGTCAACCTATCCTCAACTCAGGTTGTTTCTCTCTGATGAGTCATGGACTGTTATACTCACATCTCTTTGTTCTGGTCTCTAGAATAAATTGTGTAGGACTCTGTTGAAGTATTTAGTGTCAAGAAATAATGGAACTGTGATTATTGGAATGTATCTGGGACCCATAAACTCATTGGGAGTGGCACTATGAATAGGTGTGGCCTTGTTGTAGAAGACTGAATGAAACATGCCTTTAATCCAGACCTTGATGTGGAGGGCACACCTTTAGTGTGGACCACACCATCTGGAGTAATTGAGTCACTATTGAGGTTGGATTTGAGGTCTTTTTCTCAAGCTTCAATCAATGTGTAAGAGTATACCTGTTGATGTACTGTGTATCAGTCCCAGCTCTAGCACCACCTCTGACTTTCTGAGTCCATGCTCCCCAAAATGAGTGACTGAACCTCTGAACTGTAAGTGAGCCACCAAAATGAAATGTTTCCTTTATTAGAGTTGCTGTGGTTATGGTGTCTTTCACAGCAGTAGTAAATCCTCAATAAGATAGAAACCATCTGTGATAAGACTCTTAGCTGTTGTTATTTAATTATGTCAAGTTTAATTTATAGCTTTAACATATTCACAACTTTCTTAAATAGATCATCAAGTCACAAGAGAGATACTTGACTGAGAAAGTTGAATTTTTTGAGGAGTCTCAACAGAATGGCTTCACAGCACAACAACTCCTTTAAACCCCAGTCACCAGAAAGTGGCCTTGTATTAGACAACAGGAACTTCATTCCAAGCCAGGACACTACTCTACAGTGGGAAGAAGATATCTGTAACTTCTCAACTGCTCAGCTCAACTTTCCCACAAATGACAATGGTTACTGTGCAAAGCAGGAACTGCAAGCAATGTGGAAGTGGTTTACCTCCTGGTTGAAGCCAGAAAAGCGTAGCAAGGGGCAGATGATTTCTCAGCTGGTCTTGGCTGAGTTTCTCAAAACTGGGCACTACAAGGACAAGTCTGTCTTGAAAGAGAAGTGGGAATCAAATGGCAGAAACCTGGGGAGATTCATGGAGGATCTGACTGATGAGTGCTTGAAGCCTCCCATCATGATGAATACCTTGGCTGAGAGATGGTTAAGTTATCAATCAAGACAGTTTTTTATATTTGGTGAAAAGTAAGAATATGTAGTTATTTTATATGTGAGTCTGTCCCACTCCGACAATTATTTACAATGGAGATTATTTACTACTGTAAATGTGATATAAATTTAACGGGATTATAAATTTAAGAAGCTCATGGCTCTTTTGACTGATACAATTATATTTAGATTCTTTACATGGTGATAGGGAGACTGGGAGATGATATTTGAGCAAAGCTTGTAAGGGTTTAGAATAGAGACCCTGGCTGGGATTGGAAGATGGCTCTTTTAGGTAGGTGATTTTAGATTGGAATTATGAGTATTTAGTTGGAAATGCAGCACACACTTAAAATTCTGGTTCTCAGACATAGTCTGTTATTCCAGGACCTGGGCTGTGGAAACTGGGGATCTAATTGGCTTAATGGTTTTCTAAATTGTCTACTACATGCTATTAAGTTCCTATGTAAAAAACTCAATGTGCAGGAATGTAGAATATGATTTCTGATGCTGAAATGTGGCTATTAAATGAGCATTCAACACCAACACACCCCTAAGAAAAGTCCTGATGAATAATAAAGGGCTGCAATTCAAAGTTTTAGAACTGAAATTCTTAATTTGGATGAAACTACATTGAAACTTCTTTAAATGTCTAGGTTTGCATAATTCTCAGTTACTCTCAGAAATGGTCAAGGTGGTGACATTTTTCAATCATTCCATACATCCATTTCTAAATGTCATGGTTGAAATAACTTCTTATTGCCTTAAACTTTTAAATTTGGATATTAGTTGGCTTGTTTCGTTGCTTCTTTAGGTTTTTTTTTTTCCCATTTGGGACAGACTTTTGTTCAACTGGCTTGAGTAGGATTCAGAGGAATTATATTTTCCCAGCACTTCAAGTACTGCATTAAAGCTGTCCACCACCACACCCCGATTTTTATTTCAGGTTTTAACTCTAAGCACAAGTTGTCATTTCAGTTTATTTTATCCCACATTTCACTCCTTTGATTTTGTTTTAAACTGATCATTTCATAATTGAAACTGAATTCCAAATAAAATGCTGTCAGGTTCCTAACAGCAGAGATAGCATGTTTAGGTGGAGACAATATATGTGTTAGAAGGGTTTCAGTCAGATGTAAGTTGTATTAAGGACTTAATAATAGAAAACAACATCCCTTAGCAATAGAGCTATGATACTAGGGGCATCATCAACCAAAGGTTTTTATCTAGAGTTAGTAGTTAAATTTAGCAACCAAAAATATAGGTATTGGAAATACAACCCACTCCCACAGCAAAGTGAAGTGACAGTTGAAGAGATAGGGACCACTGACAGATAATGGCCATAAGTGGGGGATGGGAAATCCTCAGCTATCTGGGAATGAAAATGTCAGAGTCATGCACATGAAAGCAGAAAGTTACAATTGCCAATATGACACCAGGACACCAAAAGGACATCAATTACACAGTTACTGTAGACATCCTAAGAATTTCAGAAAAAAACTAACTATTACTAATCAAAGGCTGAATAAGGAGCTTCTAGCATAGCAGCCATCTGTCAGACAAAGACTACAGAAATGTTAAGGGTTCTGGGCACTGATTAATAACTATAGATCCTGGGTGCAAGAGAAGGAGGAAAAATAAGGAGCTACAAATTAAGGAGATACAGAGAAACACTAGCCATACAACTCTTTGTTAAACAGAAAAAAAATATTAGAACTGATAACACCCATCAATTAACAGAAGAGGCCCTAGAGGTGCAAGACCCACAGGCAAGTCTATGTCAGAATTTTTACAGGCTCCTTTGGGTCTTCTCGATCTCCAGACTACCTCCCTCCTTGATATGTCCTACCTAGCCTTGGTGTGTTCTCAGTAAACCAGCTATTTCATTATAGTTGCCCTAGATTGGATGGAATGGGGAAAGTCCTTGGAAACAAATGAGAAGCCTTTTGTGATGGAGTAAGTCTCTATTTTCTGAATTGGAACAAGAATACCTTTTCTTGTTCAATGCATTGACCAGGTGAAGAAAATGTTGTGGCTAGACATTGCAGAAACCTAACCTTACCTTTTCCCTTGGTACTGTGACTCAACACTTGCAAATACATTGTGAATAAGGACTTTAGAGAACATAACTTGTGAATGATAGAATAACACCATTAGAGATGAGAGATAGACAAATGACCTAACTCTTAGTTCAGTGATCCCGTGCAATCAGTTAGAGGACAGGTTTTCACTCATCCACAAATCCACAGATTCATTGGCAATGGTCCTCTCTCTTTGTTTATAGGTTCACACCTCCATGCAGGGGCAGGAAGCCCTCTTTTCTAAGAACGTGTCTTTAGAAGAAACCATCAACCTTCTGAAAGAGCAGCAATCAGCAAGAAGTTCAATACAAGAGAGTGCAAGGACACCCTTGTCAACCCCCCAAGACATGTTATTGACAAGAGGTAAGTGTCAGGAAGCTGCACAGAGGAAGGGTGTTGTGTCAGGATCTTTTCTTGGGCACAGTTTCATAGACTGTCTTATTTCCACAGGACAAGAAGACTGGGAAGATAGCCAAAACAATGGCTGGAGCAATAGTGATGTAAATGATGGGGATAGACATCCTGGAAATGAGATGGACTTCCTTTCCCGTATCCAACAAGTTCAGTTTAATGAACCTAAAGACAGAAGTGTTTCTGATGGAAATCCTCTGGATTTAAGCAGAACAAGTCAAGTCACCTCTAGGTACCAGGAAGAATTTCATAGAGGAACTTCTTCTGAAGATGTCCCTATGGAGGTACAACCAGAGATTACTTCCAGCCCAGAGCAGACAGAAGACTGCCAGAATCCTGATGCAAGCTCCACACGTGGGGGTCGTCAAAAGAGACCCCTCAGAGACTCAAAGACATACAAATGTGAGGAATGTCCCAGAACCTTTCAATATCCCAGTAGACTTGCTGCCCACCAGAGAATACACAAGAAGCAAAAGTCATTTGTCTGTAAAACATGTCATAAGGGCTTCTATACTCGCTCAGACCTGAGAGTACATGAGGTCATACACCAGGAAAATAAACCTTTCGAATGTAGTACTTGTGGAAAGTCTTTCAGCAATCAAACAAATCTGAAAGCTCATGAGAGGATTCACACAGGAGAGAAGCCCTACACCTGCTCCCTGTGTAACCGTAGCTTCCGCCAGTCATCCACATACCACCGTCACCGGAGGAATTGCCACAAAGCAGACTGAACTGAGTACCTTCCTCACCAGATAATAGCAGGGCTCCAGCTTACTGTTTCATCTGTAGATGAAGAAGCATGTAGCTTCTAAACAGCAAGTATCCTTTGAAGACATGATTTATAACTTCTGGATTGTTCCATCTGTCTATGTGGATAAAGAAGATGAGTCTGTTTTATGTTAAGTAATATTTTTCTAAAGCCTTAAATAGCTTATAATTTCTGCCTGATATATATTAAATAAATGAATGGAAATGTAATACGATTGCCTCTCATGTATATTTTGTGTGGCCTGTGCTTGTGATTTTGTGAGTTTTTATCTGCTTTTTTTTTGGCCTCAGTTCCACAGCATGCCTGGACAATAGAGGACTGTGTTGTCAGTTCTTTATTTTTGCCTTGTTTGAGACAGTGTCTTTCTTGTTAGGAGCTTTGTACATAAGTATGTCTGGTACTACAGATTCCAAACATTCTCTGCTCTGCAGCCCTTATCTCTACAGGTTCATGTCAGTGCCCTGCCATTCCCTCTGACTTTGGTACCCCATTAAAGTTTCAATCCCAAGTCTCAGGCTTGCAATATAAATGCATTGCCCTCTCAGCCATCTCCCATGCTATGAGTGATTACTGCTTAACGTTCAAGAATGTGCCCTGCCCTCACAGGTTGGACAGGGTCCTGATGTAGAGTAAAAAGCTTCAGTTGCTCACAGTGGCTCAAACGAGCCATCTTTATCAGTTCCCTTATAGTCCCACTGTAATCTTCATAGCTCTATCCACAGGTCCCTAAAAATTTATGGAATAAAGGAGGCTCTGTGGATGCTGACCTCATATAATGACAAATAGAAGGCAATTGGCAAATGTTTTCAACGAATGAACTCTAAAAAATACCTTACAGAAAGGAAAAAGGACTAATATGTATATTGTAAAACAGGATTCTGTGCAGCATTGAAGACAAGTATAGGCTGATTGAGATGTTGGCTTCTGTGTATGTGTTGGTGATTTCCAGGTTGAAGCCTAGCTGAGTTCAAGTAACCTGTAGACATGTTGTGGCAAACCATGATATCCCCCTGATGTACGTAGTACAGCCTTACAGCTAGTCACCAGGAGCCTTCAATTTATAAAATACAGAATGAGCTGACATGAATACCAATACAGTTTATACATTTTGTTATTGAAGTTCTTTTTTTTGTTGTTTTTATTTTTTCAAGACAGGGTTTCTCCATGTAGTTTTAGTGCCTGTCCTGGATCTTGCTCTGTAGACCAGGCTGGCCTCAAACTCAAAGGGATTTGCCTGGCTCTGCCTCCCGCTGTGCTGGGATTAAAGGGGTATGCCATCTCCACCTGGCCACTTTGAAGTTCTTATTGTTGGCATACCTTGTGGCTGATCCTTTCCCCAGCATTTGGCTTTCTGATCCCTTTTCTTATGATATGTTCCCCAGTCTTTTTATTTTCCTCATGAGACTTGTAGATTGGGGGGATTTTGTTTCTCAAGATTTTAGTATTGAAGATTCCTGGATTGTGATGGTGGGATTTCTTAGCCTTTTCATCTTTAGAGATTGTAGCCTTTGTGGGATTAGAGAATTTTGGAATAGAACCACAGTTTTCCATATGTTTCTAAACAAGGTCATATCCTAGGTTTGGGGGTTAAGACCTCTACACGTGAGTGTCAGAAAACAGAATTCAGCTAATAACAATGAGATATCCTGATGGCATGGAGCATTCCTGCATCATAGCACCTGGGAGATGTGGTCAGGAGGATCATAAGTTCAGTCCTTCTTTGCTACATAGTGTGTTCCATGCCACCCTTGCCTACATGAGAGCTTTTCTAAAGACAACAAAATGAAAAAATCACACACACCAAGTAAAATCAAAGGTTCAATTTTTGATGCCCATTGTGGCATATGTGTTCAATCCAACATTAAAATGCACTTGTTCTCAACCTGTGGGTCTCAACTGCTTTGGAGGCCAAGCAACCCGTACACAGACATCCTATATCCTGCAATAAGCTATTTATATTACAATTCATCAAAGTATCAAAATTACAATTATGAAGATGCAACAAAAATAATTTTATGTTTGGCTGTCCCCACAACATGAGTAATTGCAATAGCAAGTTAGTGTATTATGAGTAAGATAGAGAATCAGTGTTCAAGCAGTTTAGTCAGAAGAATCCAAATCACAGTGCTAGTGGGGACACATACCCTAGTCCTGTGTAATCAAACCAACAATAATGTTTGTCAAGAAATATACAGGTGGACAATAAGACTATCTCAGAAAGACCTTTTTAGGGTGAAAAATCAAGCTCATTAATCTGGCCACGTTTTTCTTCCATAAGTTCTTATAATCATAAGAACATTTACAGGGATACATATGTAAAAATTTTTAAGGACAAATCACACAAGAACTTCTTTGTAACATAAAGTATATCAGAAAAACCATGCTGATTCCACAAACTGGGATTCAGAAGGAAGACTTGTTCTACATTCTGTAAGAAAATGTTAATTCTCATAGACATGAAGTATCAAATATTGATGAAATCCCATTGGATCTCAGAGAGCAAGGTGTTTATTGTTCCAACCTCTAGTTTATTGCCTCTCATAGGTAAACACTGCAATTCAAGTGACGTGACTGGTTTGACAATGTTGTGAAATCATGGGTGGAAAAGGGTCACCTGAAGAAAACAGTCAGCCCCACACAGGAAAATATTACATTTTATTTCACGTGAAATCAAGGAACAATGAGGAATCAGAATAAAATATGAACTACTAAGTGTAGGAAAAGAAAAAAAGAGAAGGAGAGGGTTACATAGATGAGATTATGAAGGGTAAATATGACACAAGCACATAATACACCGGTATGAAAGTATCACAATGCAGCACCTTATTTTGCACTATAAATATAAGTTTTAAATAAAAAGTGATTAAAAGTTGTCAGCACAGTCCTTTAGCCCATTTGTTTCATTTTACTACCATGACTGTCTCCATGACTCCAGCTCCTACATTCCATGTCTGTATCATCCATTTTCTAGAAGGTTCATCAGAATACCTTCATTATGTAATATTATGTTCTTTATGCATATTCATATCCTATTTCCTGAGTGGTTATATTAATAACATACCTAATTTGTGATAACTTTTCCTAGGAGTTAATTTCTCTTTTTTGTACAAAGAAGAGCACAGTTTTGTCTGGGGTCCTCAGCTCTCCTAGAGGATGAACACCCCAATAACCCAGAATTCCCATTGATCAGCTAGTAGCTCCATCCTCTCCTGGATGAGGGGAAACAAGTTCACAGATGTAACTTCATGAGGAGACCTTCAAATTCTTACTTTAGTGCCATTTTTAATTTATTCATTTTTTTATTTAATAATTTATTTTTCCAGCCTGATCACAGATTTTCTCCATATCTCCTCTCCTCCCAGTCCTTTCCCCCAAACTCCCCTCTCCCTCCCAATCCACTTCTCCTCCTTTTTTCTCTTCCAGAAAGCTTTAGTGCGATTCTGAAGAAACATTGATATATTGTTTTCTAAATGACAACATAAAACCATGAGTACCATCATCAAGTCTGTTTAGAGGGTCTGTATCTACACTTTTAAATTTGTTCATTTTAATATCTCATTTGTAGTTTTACTTCCACATGTACATTTCACAAAAAGCATAGTTTTCCTTATTGTTGTTTGTATGGAGCTGAATCTTGTTTTAAATCTCTTCTGATATACTTTTTAGACTCTGGTCTAATGCATTATCTGTGAGCTTTCTATGCATATTACAGAAATTATGACTTGGTCCTCCAGTTCCAGAACATCTGAGAATTTTATTTTTATTTTGTTGTTTATTCTGGTGGGTAGTTTGTCTTATCTTATTACTGTGTCTTATTTCCTTAAAATACAATTTGGAAGTATACATGCTATAAAAAGGAAGGTTGATAAATGCTACAGGTAGTCTTGGCTTAGATTTTTCACGAGAAGGCTTAGTTTGCTTTTGGCATTTGTGATTATTGGGGAAATGTGAAAGGTGCTAAGAAATGAGATAATGTCATCACATAGATATAAATATTCTGGGTTTGACAAGGCAACTGTGGTTACATGGTGTAATGCTATTTCTGGTAGAAAATGCATAGTAAGTTCTTTGTGTGGCATATGCTGTAAACCATACTAGGTATGAATCCTAGGAAACTGCATTTGAGGCAAGCATTCTGCCTCCAGAATGTCCCCACAGCCAAAACCAGTTTTATCTAGCATGGGAATATGAGTAAAACTGGATGGGAAAACTCTTATTAACTTTTCCAATTTTCCAATGGGCTTGAAATCATCTCATACCTTAATATCTTTTAAAATTCAACTATATAGAAAAAATAATAAATCTTCTCTCTTTTTTGTTCCATACAAAATACTGAAATACAGCTACAAATTTAGAGGAAGCATTTTCAAAAGGAGGAATGGTATAAAAGCTTTCTGGAAGAAACACACACACACACACACACACACACACACACACACACACAAACACACACTACTCCATATCCTAGAAAGCAGCAAAGGCATATGAATCTAGAAACAAGGGAAAGCATTCAATAGATGTGTTATTTCTCTTTTTTGTTACTGTGGCAAAATGCCCAACAAAGGCAACTCAAATAAGGAAAGGTTTGTTCACAACACATTCTGAAGGCACAGTCCATCATGGGAAGGGAGTAGCAGTGAGGGCAGACGGAGTTGTGATGAGAGAGCATAAGGTGTATGTTAAAGCTGAGTTTACAGTCAGCAAGAGGGACGAGTGTTTGTACTCAGTTTTGTTTTTTCCTTTGGCCCATTTAATTATGACTTTACATCAGCCTGTGGGATGGTATCACCCAAATCTAGAGTGAGTCTTCTGACCTCAGTTGGAGCACTCTGAAACACCCTTACAGTCATATCAACAGTGAAGTGTAATGATAAGAGGTCCATATTACCCAGGGGAGACCTTGCCTTGGAGGAGGTGGGGATGTGGGGTGGATTGGGGGGGAGTCTTGGGGTGGGAGGGGGGAGGATGGGGGAACCTGTGGCTGATATGTGAAATTAAGTTAATTATAAAATAAAAAAATACATAAGAAATCTTTAAAAAAGAAGTCCATATTACCAATTTTTAAATTGGATTGTTTGGTATTTTGATGTGTAGTTTCTTGAATTCTTTATATATTTTGGAGATCAGTCCTCTGTCAGATGTGGGGTTGGTGAAGATCTTTTCCCATTCTGTAGGCTGTCGTTTTGTGTTATTTACATTGTCCTTTACCTTATAGAAGCTTCTCAGTTTCAGGAGGTCCCATTTATTAATAGCTACTCCCAGTCTGTGCTACTGGTCTTACATTTAAGAAGTGGTCTCCTGTGCAAATGAGTTCAAGACTACTTCTTACTTTCTCTTCTATCAGGTTCAGTGTAACTGGATTTATGTTGAGGTCTTTGATTCACTTGGACTTGAGCTTTGTGCATGGACACAGGCATCAATCTATTTGCAGTATTCTACATGTTGACATCCACTTATGTTAGCACCATTTGTTAAAGATGCATTTTTTTTCCATTGTACAGTTTTGGCTACTTTGTCAAAACTCAGGTGTTCATAGGTATGTGAATTAATATCACGGTCTTCAATTTGATTTCATTAATACACATGTCTGTTTTTATGCCAGTACCAAGCTGTTTTTATTACTCTAGTTATACAGTGGAGCTTGAAGTCAGGGATGGTGATGTCTCCCGAGGTTGCTTTATTGTATAGGATTGTTTTCGCTATCCTAGGATTTTTGGTTTTCCATATGAAGTTGAGTATTGTTCTTTCCAAGTCTGTGAAAAATTGTGTTGAGCTGGGCGGTGGTGGCGCACGCCTTTAATCCCAGCACTCGGGAGGCAGAGCCAGGCGGATCTCTGTGAGTTCGAGGCCAGCCTGGTCTACAGAGCGAGATCCAGGAAAGGCGCAAAACTACACAGAGAAACCCTGCCTCGAAAAACCGGAAAAAAAAATGTGTTGAGATTTTGATGGGGATTGCATTGAATCTGTAGATTGCTTTTGGTAAGATTGTCATTTATACTATGTTAATCCTAGATATTCATGAGTGTGAGAGATCTTTCCATTTTCTGATATCTTCTTCAACTTCTTTCTTCAGACCCTTGAAGTTCTTGTCATACAGGTCTTTAACTTGCTTAGTTAGTGTTACCTCAAGGTATATTTATTATTTGTGGCTATTATAAAGAGTGATGTTTCTCTGATTTCTTTCTCATTCTGTTTATCATTTGTATATAGGACAGATGCTTATTTTTTTAAGTTAATCTTATATCCTGTCACATTACTGAAAGTGTTTATCAGCTGTAGGATTTTCCTGGTAGAATTTTTGGGATCACTTATGTATACTGTCATATCATCTGAAAATAGTGAAAGTTTGGTTTCTTCCTTTCCAATCTGTATCTCCTTGATCTCCTTTTGTTGTCTTATTGCTCCAGCTAGAACTTCAACTACTATATTGAATAAATATGGGAAGAGTGGACAGCCTTGTCTTGTTCCTGATTTCATTTGATGTTGGCTATCAGCTTGCAACAAATTGCCTTTATTATGTTTAGGTGCGTTCCTTGTATTCCTGATCTCTCTATGACCTTATCATGAAGAGTTGTTGGATTTTGTCAAAGGCTATTTCAGTGTCTAATGAGATGATCATGTGGTTTTTTTTGTTTGTTTTCAGTTTGTGTGATGTATTTATCGCATTGACAGATTTTCATATTTTGAACCATCCTTGCATCTCTGGGATGAAGCCTGCTTGGTCATGGTGGATAATTGTTTTGATGTGTTCTTGGAGTCTGTTTACCAATATTTTATTGAATATTTTTGCATCAATGTTTATGAATGAGATTGTTCTGTAGTTGTCTTTCTTTGTTGCATCTTTGTATGGTTTGTGTGTCAGGCTAACTTGTAACAAAAAAAGAGTTTAGTAATGTTCCTTCTGTTTCTATTGTGTGGGACAATTTGAAGAGTATTGGTATTAGCTCTTCTTTGAAATTGTGGTAGAATTCTGCACTGAAACCATCTGGTCCTGGGCTTTTTTTTTTTGGGGGGGGGAGACTTTTAATGACTGTTTCTATTTCCTTAGGGGTTATAGGTCTATTTAAATTGTTTATCTAGTCTTGATTTAATTTTAGTATGTGGTTAACTATCCAGAAAATTGTACATTTCTTTTAGATTTTTCAATTTTATGGAGTACAGGTTTTTGAAGTATGGCATGATGATTCTTTGGCGTTCTTCATTGTCTTTTGTTATGTCTGCCTTTTCATTTCTGATTTTGTTAATTTGGATGTTCTCTCTCTGTTTTTTGGTTAATTTGTATAAGGGCTTATTTAGCTTGTTGATCTTCTCAAAGAACCAACCCTTTGTTTCATTGATTCTTTGTATTGTTATTTTTATTTCTTTCTTTTTTTTTTTTTAGTTCATCATGCTGTTTAATCTAGCACATTGCCTAGAAAGGCTTGTACAAATACTCCTCCAGCATGTCTCCTAGAGACCATTTCACCCACTGCTCTGTTTGGCCGCTAGCCTCTCGTCCCTCTCTTCAGCAATGGTGAGGCGGATTCCTTTTCCTCGGGGAAGAGAAATCCATGGTTTGTTGCCCTTGCCAGTAACAAAAATGTTGGAAAGCCGGGTGGCAAAGCTGTTGCCATTGGCATCTTTCACATGACCCACATCAAAAGAGCCGGTATGTCTTTCTCTGTTTGTGATCACACCAATTCTTCCCAAGTTAGCACCTCCAGTCACCATACACAGGTTACCGGTGTCGAACTTGATGAAGTCGGTTATTTTGCCTGTATCCAAATCAATCTGAATGGTGTCATTCACCTTGATGAGGGGATCAGGGTAGTGAATAGTGAGAGCATCATGGGTCACCAGATGTGGGATTCTTTTTGTGCCCACAAAGATCTTTCTCACTTTGCATAACTTGTACTTGGCCTCCTCAGGTGTTATACGACGAACAGCAAATCGACCCTTGGTGTCATAGGTCAGACGGAAGTTCTCTCCAGTCTTGTCAATGGTGATGACATCCATAAACCCAGCAGGGTAGGTTCTATCAGTCCTGACTTTGCCATCAGTCTTAATGAAGCGCTGCATGCAAATCTTTTTCACTTCATCTCCAGTCAGGGCATACTTAAGTCTGTTGCTTAGAAAAATGATCAGAGGCAGACATTCCCTCAACTTGTGAGAGCCAGTGGATGGACGAGGAGCAAACACGCCAGTCAATTTATCCAGCATCCAATGTTTTGGAGCTGCTACATGCTTCAGATGTTTCTTGGGACCAAAAGCCATGGCTGCGCTGGGAACGGAAAGAGCGTTATCTTTATTTCTATTGTATTGATTTTAGCCCCCAATTTGATTATTGCCTGGCATCTATTCCTTTCACATGATAATAGGCACCTCAACAATTTTTTGAGTGTCTTTAGGGCAAAATAATATTGAGATGTTGAAGTATCTAGAACGCTGGGTGACAGGGAAAGGCTCTCCAGGGGCAAGATCATGCCACTTGCTTGTACTTTAACAGCGACAAAACCCTTTTCATTCTGCATGATTCTCTGCCATACCCTTTGTGCTCCAAGGAAAGACAGAAAAGTTTCAGTCCTGATTCCTAATTTCTCTCTCTCTCTCTCTCTCTCTCTCTCTCTCTCTCTCTCTCTCTCTCACACACACACACACACACACACACACACACACACACACACACATTTTGTTTTCTGACAGGAATTCAGGACCAAGGTGTTTAAAAGTTCCTTAAGACCCTTGTGGAGGTGCTGTCATGTGTCTAGGGTTGAGCTGGAAATCACCTCTCCTCTGGGATAGAGCACCAGGAGATCATGAACATTTAAATGAGGGAGAATATCTCATCACAGTTACAGCAGAGTCTCACTTCTCACGGTGATGCACACCATCGTGCTACCATCCAGCACTGAGGTGAGTGACCAGAGCTAAAGACATTAGAAAGCACTCCTCGGAGATGCCATGCTCATTTTCTTGAAATCACCTTACTTTCTTCACTAGTGCCCCTCTTTATCTTAGTTGTACTTAATATCTACATTAAGAATTATTTCAACCGCTCTGCTGAAAGGAAGGAAGATGGGAGGGGAGGAAGGAAGTAGGAAAGAAAAGAAGGAAGGAGGGAAGAAAAGAAGGAGAAAAGGAGGGTTGACGAACAGATACAGTAGTAGGTAGAAACAAAGTTGATTAAAAAACCAGACATGGTAGGGGAAAGGGACTCTGGTATTGGTTTTGAAAGTGGGAACTTGAAAAGGCTTTTGGATAAAATTGGAGCTATTTTCAACTCAAAGTAAAGTAGATGGTCTCGAATTCTCCCTAGGATGTGTAAACCCTTTTCTTCCAAAAGCTGTTACCAAGTTCCTCTTATCATTGATATCACCTCCTTCCATGCTTCTATCTATACTTAGTCAGCCTCTGTCTCTGTCTCTGCCTCCATCTCCATCTCCTTCACCCTTTCTCTATCTTTTTCTGAATGTCTCCTCTAAGTTTTCAGTTTTTTGTTTTGGTTTGGTTTGATTTGGGTTCTGGTTTTTCATGATAAGGTTTTCTTTCTTTCTTTTTTATGTTTGTAGCTGTGAGCTTATTTTAATTTTTTATTAAGAAATATTTTATTCATTTGAAATACTGACCACAGGCCTCCCTCTCTTCCCTCCTCCTGCCCCCTCAGTCCTCACCCCCAACCAATACCCAAGTCCTTCCTTGGACAAGGTCAAAAGCAAGAGAGTTTTGTAGCTTGATCTGCTTAAGGGGCCCCCTGGCAGTAGGAAAGGATCCATCCCTGGTGCATGAGCTGCCTTTTTGGAGCACATTAACTGTGTTGGGACTCTTTGGACAGCCGTGATGTTGTGGTGGGGGGTTGGCGGTGGGGAGGGAGTGTTGGATCTGTCACAACTAAAGATAGCATTTCTTTGTGTAGTCCTGGCTGTCCTAGAACTGTCTTTGTAGACCAGGTTGTCCTCAAAACTGTCATTATTATATGGCATAATTTACACTGAAAGCATAATCTTTTTAATTTAGCTTAGATTTTTATTATCATATATAGTATCAGCTTTCATTATGACATTTTCAAACAAGTTTATTTTTGATTCTCCTCTTCTCTTCTGCTCCTCCAATATCCTCTGAACCCTCTACATATTCCTTAGAATCCTTTTCACTTTAATGACCCAATTGCCCTGTTTCCCCTCCTCTTCATTCTCCAATAGTTCCCTTTTCCTCATCTTTTGATCTCCTTTCTGCTTGCATAGCACATAACCACTTTTCTATATAGTTCCAGAAAATTTCATGATTTCATTTTCCTTTACAGATGAACAAAATTCTAGAGAGTAGAGATACCACATTTCTAGTGTCTGCAGATGAACATCTAGGATGGACATCATTTCCTTACTATTGTGAGTACTGTAGCAGCTTAGGTGGATGTGCAAGCATCTCTGTGGTAGGACGTAGAGACCTTTGGGTGTATGCCCAGAAATTACATAGCTGTGTTATATTATAGTCCTACTTTTATTTTATTGAAAATCTTTGTATTTATCTCTATACTGAATGCAGTACTTTACCCTCCTACAAATATAGAGTGAGGATTCCTTTTCCACATCATCAGCATTAGTTGTTGTCTCTTCTCTTGTTAATCTTTTGAGGGGTACAATGGAGTCTCTAAGTATTTGTAGTTTGCATTTCTCTGGTAGCCAAGTGTGTTGAACACGTTTTTTCTTTAAAAAATTATTCATTTTACATACCAACCACAGATCCTGCTCTCATCTCTCCTTCTGCTGCCCTCATCCTCCCCTCCTCATCTACCTATCCCATCCCCTCCTCCAAAAAGATAAGACCTCCCATTCTGTCTCCACTGAATGTACCAGGCTTTGCTGAATATTTTCAAAAAGCTTTTACTTGGTAAATGTGTGGTTTTTCTTTAAAGAACTTCTTGTCCATTTCATTAACCTGTTTGTTGACTAGAAAGTTTGTGGAGTGACTGTTTAATCTTTTTTCCTTTATACATTCTATGTTTTAAGCCACTGAGTGAAATACAGAAGTCAATGATTTTCTTCCATTCTGTAGATTATATCTCCACTTAGCTGGTAGTAACCTTTAATGTGCAGAAAGCATTTAAATTTCTGCAATTCCATGCATTTATTCTTGGTGCATTTCCTGCACTCATTAGCCTTGTTGCCTTTACCTATATCTTATATTACTAACATTTTTTCTCTGAGAGTTTTAGTATTTCAGCTTTTGAGTAATTTATCACTATTTTTTTCTGCAGGGTGAGGGGATATAAACATAGGCCCATTCTTTTACAGGTGGATATCAATTTACACATACTCATGCTGGGTCAGCATGTCTGACAACTAACTGAGTCACACCGAACATTCAAGAAAGAAGTGACTGTGTCTTTCTGAGATTCTTCATGAGAACAGCTGAGACTTAGCAGGGCAATGGTAGGGAATACCAGATCTCTCATTTATCACTCTTACTCAACACTAGTCATTCCCTGTGTGGCTTTGTATCCGCTCATGTCCCCAGATCCTTGAACAGCATTTGCCATTAAGAACAACAAAAGTTGATGACACAACACATTGGAGATCCAATGGATCTTGATAGTTATTTTCTAATTTTGTAGAAGAATAACAACACTAAATTTATAGCTTCTACATTTTACTTACCTATGCACTCTACACTAAGGTTCTTTTCCTCTATATGCTCAGCAACTTTATCTCCTACATTTATTTATGTTTACCTCTTTTAATTATACCTGTTTATACAGTATGTGATGATCTGTCATTGAAACATCAACGTGTATCCCCTCACTGTATTTTCTTAATTACTGGTGATGATGAGCCTCATTTTGAAACAAGCTGGACATTTCTGAAATGATTTTAGGAATTTTAACAAAGTCTGGAATGCATTTTTGTTTCTTTTATATTTTAGTTTTTTTCAAGCTTAGTTTCAAATATTCATTTTATGGTAGAGTGAGTAGTCATTGATTAAGAGTACATACTACTGTTAACTTGAATGTGTGTTCAGTTCCTAGCTCCTACCAGTGGCTCACACCTGTCTACAAATCCAGCTGTAGAAGATGCCAAGTCTCTGGTCTCTGTTGTCACTCACACTCATTTGGGGGCTCCCAACACACATATAATTAAAACAAGACAAATCTTAAAATGAAATATTCTTTAAATATTATGAATATTTAATCAATCATTGTAAATATGATTTTCAATGTTTTCTGTTGTTTCTCTGGGTGAAATTTGAAATCTGTTTCATGTGAGTTTCAGGAATAATAGCACGTTTTAAAAATTTGTTCTTTGAAATTAACCCAAAATCATTGTGTTTAGTCAAAAACAATGAATACATTAGTATTCTAATTAATTCATTTACTTTAGATTTTTAAGAATGGTTTCTCTGTGTGTGGAGTTCACTCTCTTGGAACTGCCTCTATGGACTGGATTAGCTGCAAATTTATAGATCTGTCTGCCTCTGTCTCTTGAGTTCTAAAATTAAAGGTGCTACCATCATGTCCAGGGAAAACATACATCTTTAGTAAACATATTAATATTTCCCCTTACAATAACAGAGAAAATCTCATTTTATAAAGAAAACACTTTTTAACATTCTTTTTCAATGAGATAGCTATGTAAATTCAATAAAGTGGTGAATGTTGTATTTAAGCTAACTTCATGAAGTAATGTACACTCATAATGTGTTTCTAGAGTCTATTAACTGGGATACCTTTATTTACCTTTTTCATAGGAATGAAAATGACTCCTGCAAACTTGGCAATGGGAATTTTCCTCTTCTCTCAGATTACAGTGAGCATGCTTGGCAATTCCTCAATACTATTTTACTATGTCATTTTGATATTCACTGGAAAGCATTTAATGCCCAAAGACCTGATCCTAGAGCACTTGACTTTTGCCAACTGCTTGTCTCTCATCACAAAAGGCATTCCACAGACAATGGCACACTTTGGATTCAAGGATTTCCTGGATGATGTTGGATGTAAATTGATATTGTATGTTTATCGAGTAATGAGAGGGATGTCCCTGTATGTCATGTGCCTATTGAGTAGCTTCCAAGCAATCACAATCAGCCCCAACAACTCCAGGTGGCACAAGTTTAAACATAGAACCACCAAGTACATTGGTCCCTCCTGCTCTCTCAGCTGGCTTGTGCACATGCTGTTAAACATCTTGACTCCAGCAAGAGTATTAGGCCCCGTTTACAGGAAAAATATGACTAACTTGGTGAGTAATGGATACTGCTCATGGTTTGTTTCCGGTAGTGTGGCAGTTGCACTGTATATGTTCTTACTGTGCTTCTCTGATGGCCTGTGTCTGGGTCTCATGGCCTGCTCGAGTGTCTCCATGGTGAGTCTCCTCTACCGACATAAGAGACAAGTCAAGCATATCCACAGTGCTCACCACTTTCTGAAAGTCTCACCTGAGGACAGAGCCACCCAAACTATCCTCATCCTGGTGTGCACATTTGCCATCTCTTACTCGGTGTCATCCATTCGGCTTGTCTTTAGGACCTCCTCCAAAGGTCCAATGCTATGGGTAGAAAGTGTATTTCTATATCTAGAAATTTGCTTTCCCATAGTTTGCCCCTTTGTCCTCATCAGAAATATCAAGTCTATTTCTAGCCTGTTTTTACCCTGCTGTGGTAAGAGTTAGCTCCCTCCAAGTCTTTCATGAGCCCTGTTTGTTTGTCTTTTCATATATATTTGCATATTTTTTCTTATCTTTTGTGTAATGCTAAGACGGCAATTTGAAGATATTGAGCATCATGTACCTGTTTCCTATGTCAGATGGTCTGATCAATAGTCATTTTATTATAGCATTTTCTTACAGAATTTTCTATTCAATAATGAGAATTGTTCATACACATGGAATCATCATATTATACAAATTACTAGGTGACAATTGGCAAAGTATAGGTCAACATGAAAAAAATATGTATGGGAATCCTGATCTTATCTGAAGTATCAGGAACAGATTTTCAGTTCTTATGGGTGTGGATGAGGTGTTTTTATTTTGCATGCATTCGTATTTTTTCCAACATGTATGTCTATGTACCACATGCAAACCTGCAGAGGTCAGAAGAGGGTGTTCAACCATTAAGGACTGGAGTTACCGGTGATTTTGAGCCACCATTGAGTGCTGGACATAGAGCCTGTGTCCTCTGGAAGAGCAATCAGTGCTCTTAAGCACCAAGCCATCTCTCCAGCCCTGAGAAGTTTCATTACAGTTTTTTTTTATTTTGTGTAGCTGTGTGTGCCTCAGCACATGTATGGTACCATGTGAATCCTACTGCCCACAGAGGCAAGGAGAGCATGCTGGATTCTCTGGAAGTTGAATTACAGGTAGTTAGGAGTCACTCAATGTGATTGGTGGAAACTAAACTCAGTTCCTCTAGAAGTTCTCTAAATGCTCTTTAACCACTGAACCAGCCCTCCAGGTCCATACTGGTATTTTTTTCTTCTCATATGTCGAAACTATAATCCTTCAAGTATCATCATCACTAGTTTGAAAGTGTTGTAGAAAAATGGAGCGAACAGAATTCACCTTAAGAAAATTAGCCTCAGAAATGCAAATATTACATTTTCTTTCATGTGAAGTCAAGGAACCAAAAGGAGTCAGAGTGAAATATGAACTACTGAGAAGAGGAAAAGAACCAGAGAGCAGGAAACGGGGACACAGTCGAGACAGTGAAGAATGAATAGGACACAAACAACTAATGCACATGTGTGAAAATATCATGATGCAATCTATTGCTCTGTACAATTAAGACATGCTTTAAAATAAAAAAAAATAATTAAAGCCTGTCTCCACCACCCTGTTTTACATTTGGTTCATTTTATTCACATGACTATCTCCATGACTCTAGCTGCTCCATGCCATGTTCTATAACATCCACTTTCTAGAAGGTTCATGAAAATGTTTTATTTGTGTATAATTCTATTTGTTACTCAAACTCATTTCTTCATGAAAATATTCCTCTAACCTCCAGCTTTTCCCTGTGGAGTAAAATTAATAATATACTTTTTTATACTAATTTTCCTTGGAGAAAATTTCTCTTTTTCTGCAAAGAAAAGATGGGTGTAGCCTGGGTCTTCTGGTCCCTAGAGAATGTACACCCCAATCACCCAAGTCCTTCCCACTGGGGGATAAAAGCTTCATCTTCTCATGGCGTGGGGGCGCTACATGTTAACACATGGAAAAAATAAAAATAAAATAAAAATAAGAAAAACAAAACAAAACAAGCCAGGCGGCGGTGGTGGTGCATGCCTTTAATTCCAGCACTCGGGAGGCAGAGGCAGGCGGTTCTTTGTGAGTTCAAGGCCAGCCTGGTCTACAGAGAGAGAGATCCAGGATAGGCGCAAAGATACATAGAGAAACCCTGTCCCAAAAAATCAAAATCCAAAAACCAAATACCAAAAACAAAACAAAACAAAACAAAACAAAACAACAACAACAACAACAAATACATGGACATGGGGCAGAGACTTTCAATCCTGAGTTTAACACCATTGTTAACAGGCATTGACATATTATTTCTAAATAACAGTGACACCACCAAACCATAAGTGCCCTCCTTGAGTCTGTTTAGACAGTCTGTTTCTACATGTTTAAGTTTCTTTCATTCAGATAGCTCATCTTTAGTTTTTCTTCCATTTGCCTATTTCAAGAAACAGGACAATTTTCCTTAGTTGTGTTTGTCTGAAACTGAGCATTTTTAAATCTTCTCTGATTTAATTCTTAATCTCTTTTCTAATGCATTATCTGTGAGCTTTCTCTGCATCTTACAGAAATTACCATTTGATCTTCCAACCCCAAAACATCTGAAAATTTTATTCTCATTTTGTTGTTTCTTCTAGTCAGTAGTTTGTCTTATCACTGTATCTTATTTCCATAAAACACAATTTGGATGTGAACATGCTCTAAAGAAGGAAGGTTACTAAATGCTACAGTTAGTCTTGGCTTAGATATTTCAGGAGAGTGCTTTTTTTCTGCTACCACAAGGAGGAAACTTTTTGATTATTGGGAAAATGTGAAAGGTGTTAAGAGATGGGACCATGTTGCCACACAGATAGAAATATATGGGGTTTCATAATTCAACTGTGGTTACATGGCGCAATACTGTTTCTGGTAGGAAATTTGTCATAAGCTCTTTGTTAGGCATATGTTGTAAACAATGCTAAGTCTGGATCCTATGGCACTGCATTTGCCAGGCAACCATTTTGCCTCCAGTATATCCACTCTCCCAGAAAACAGTCTTATCTTGCATTAGAATATGAGTAAAATTGGATGAGAAAACTTTTTACTAGGTTTGCAATTTTTCTATGAGCTTGAAATTATCTCACATCATAACATTTTTTTTTAAAAAGACAATTAGCTAAAATAATAAAACTTCTCACTTCTCAGTTTTGCTTCTTTGGAAGTGTTGAATTACCATTAGAAATTTAGAGGAAGGATTTTCAAAATATGGAATTGGAAAAAAATGTTACTTTCAAAAAGCACACACACACACACACACACACACACACACACACACACACACACACACCATATCCTACAAAGCAGCAAAGACATAGGAACCTAGGAAACAAGGGAAAGCATTTGATGGATGTGTTATTTCTCTTTCTTGTTACTGTGACAAAATGCCAGACAAAGGCAAATCAAATAAGGAAAGATTTGTTCACAGCAGTCTGAAGGCAGAGTCCATTATGGTAAGAGAGTAGCAGTGAGGGAAGTTGGAGTTGTGGTGAGAGAGCTTAAGGTGTATGTCACTGTTGAGTTTGCACTCAGGCAGTAGTGATAGGAATGGGGTTCCATGGAAATCCCCAAACAACCTAGGCTGTTACTGACACAAAGATTGTTTTCCTCAAAGTGGCTATGGGGTCCCAGTGCTGAGGACAACACCCACACAAATCATTGAACATGGAGAAGGAGAACTGGTGTCTACATGGAGCCTTCACTCCTACATTCTAGTCTCTTTGGAGCAGGAAGGTACTCAGCAGAAAACCAACAGAGAAATGTAAATACCAACCCAGTCACAAAATCTTTGACCTGTAATCTTTCCTGCCTGTGAAATACTCTAGGGCAATTGTGACACAAATTTGTGAGAGTAGCCAACCAACACTTAATATGACATAAGTCACACTCCATGAGAAAGAAGACCATACAACAATGCTTGAGTAAGCAAGAACCAGAGACTAAGTGTTCAGAGAACTAGGGTAAAACTGTTTAAGAAAAAATGTATCAATACAAATGACTCCTAATGATATTCTGCTATTCTCATAGAGATTTTAACACTCAAAAATTTCAGCATTATTGTTTTAGAGGACTTTAGATTTCAGAATTTTTAATCCCTGAACTTCATGCCTTTTTTGGGATTATGACATTTAGGGTTCTGTCTTTTGTGCTGAGGTCAAGAAGTTTTTTGAATAGAGACCACAGTCTTTCTGATGAAATCCTCAACATATTAATTTCACAGCATATAATTCAACCAAACAAATAGAGTGCTTTTAGAAAACCAGTCATGGTAGCTGTGGACGTTTGAATGTAATTGGCCCCCATAATATCATAAGGAGTGGCAGTATTAGGAGGTATGGCTTTGCTGGAGTGGGTATGGTCTGTTGAAGGAAGTATGTAACTGTGGGTGCAGGCTTTGAGATTTCCTACACTCAGGATCCTGCCCAGTGTGTTAGTTGACTTACTATTACCTGCAAGGTGTAGCACTCTCAGCTCCAGTACCATGTCTGCATGCATGCCACCATGCTGTCTGCAGTGATGATGATGGACAGAACCTCTGAAATTGTAAGTGAACCATCCCAATGAAATGTTTTCTTTATAAGAGATGCCATAGTCATGTTGTCCCTTCACAGCAATGAAAACTCTAAGACAGAAGTTAGTACCAGCGACTGGGGTATTGTGATAAGCCTGACCATGTGTTTATTTGGAGTAATATGGACTTGGGGACTATGGACTAGAAAAGCAGTTGAACATTTTTAGTGCTGCTTGATGGGCCATACTTGGAGGAGTGAGGGAAAAAAGTGGTACTGTCTGTGACTTGATGGACTATGGGGTGTAGGGAGGGATATATCAAGAGGTTTCAGAGGAGAAGTATTTTATTATGTTACCCAATGTTCATTCTTGTGATATTTTGGTGGAGAAAGTGGCTGCCTTTTCACTTTATTCAAAGAATCTTCCCGAGGCTCAGTTGAAGAGTTTGGAATTAATTCTGTTGGCAGAAGAAATCTCAAAACAGCACAGTAGACTCTGGTAACTATAATTAAGATTTATAATGAAAAGGAACAAACTGAGCAGGGTAAAATACAAATGTAAATTTCAAGAAAAAAAGAACATCAAGAAGTGGAATGGACCCAAATCCTGTGTCCAAGGAGATAAATGCCTTGAGAATGGAATAAAGGTAATGGTGACCTCTAGGCAAGATCTCACCCCAGATAAGTTTACAACTTGGAAAAAGGAACTGAAGAAAAGCTTAGAGTCGAATGTGGTGGGGCACACCTTTATTCCCAGCACTGGGAAGGCACAGGCTGGCAGATCATTGAATTTGTGATCAACCTGATTTGAAGAACAAGTTTCAGGACAGCTAAGCCCAGGCATTGAAAGATAGAAAGCTGATTTAGATTTTGTTTAATGTGAGTGGGCAGGGGAATGTTCCAACCCAGTAAGGAGCAGGACTTGGCATCTTCAACCATGGGGTTCTGGCCTTAGAGTTAATGATAGAAGAAATAGAATATGTAATTAGCCTGAGCCAAAGGAAAGCTGCTGAGACCAAGCATGTGTCAGGGGTGTACTTGAACGGAGGCCTAGAAAGGCCATTTAGTGAAGGTTTGAATCGAAAGCCCAAATTGCCTAGGAGAACCCAAGATATTAGAGATGCCAGAGTTGTGGGATACCCACAGAAAGAGCCGCAAAAAGGGAGTGGAACCAGCCCAAATGTAGGAAGTGTGTTGCAGTCAACAAAGCTGAACAGTGTTGGACATCTGAAGATCATTTCAACATGAGACATGAAGGTGCAGTTTGGAGTTTGCCCAGCTGGATTTTAGTCTTGCTTTGGTCCAGTATTTCCTCACTATGCTCCCTTTCCTATGTTTGGAATGGTAATGTATATGCTGTGCCATTATATTTTGAAAGTATGTGATGTGTTTTTTCTTTTGATTTTATAAAGGATTACATTTAAGTGATTGTATGAATCTCAGAAGAGACTTTGAATTTTGGACATTTAATCATTGCTGAGACTGTGACAGACTATGAGGACTTTTAAAGTCAGACTAAATGCATTTTGCATTATGATATTATTATGATGCAATGGGGGCCAGAGAGTGTAATGTGATAGTTTGAATATAATTGTCCCCCATCATCTCATTGGGAGTGGTACTACTAGGAGGTCTTGCAAAGTTGGAGTCGGTGTGGCATTGTTGGAAGAAGTGTGTCATTGTGGGTGAAGGTTTTGAGTTTTCCTATGCTCAGGATACTTACTGCCCAGTGGATCAGTCAACTTCCTGTTGCCTGTAAGATGCCTGCACTCTCAGATCCAGAACCACATCTGCCTGCTTGCCTCCATGCTCCCTGTCATGATGATAATAGACTGAACTTCTGAAACTGTAAATGAGCCACCTTAATTAAATGTTTTCTCTGTAAGAGTTGCTGAGGTCATGGTGTCTCTTCACAGCATTAAAAATTCTAACTAGGACAGTGGCACACACCTTTAATCTGAGCACTCAGGGTACAGAGGCAGGTGAATCTCTGTGAGTATGAAGCCAGTGTGCTTACACAGCAAGTTCCAGGACAGCCAGGACTGTACAGGGAGATACTGCATCAAAAAGACAAAATGAAACAAAATAGACTAGCAAAAAAGAGGTTGCTTGAAGTAGTGAAACAGCTCTGAAACCCCAGAACTGGGGAGGTAGAAGCCATAGAATTAGAGTCCAAGGTCATTCTCAATTACTTAGTGAGTTTGTATGCAGACTGGCTTACAAGACACCTTTATGCAAAAACAAGCAAACACCAAAAAAATAGAAAAGGAAAGAAAAAGATGAAGGAATAAAAAAAAATCTATTCATTTTGACCACACAGTTTTATTTTCTCCCTAGACTAGAGTGTTCAAGTCATGTCTATCAAACATCATGTTTTCCCAAAATGAAACAGTCACCTCTCTCTGCCTACACTGCTGAGCCTGGTCCAGCCTGTCTTTTTTATGTAGGGCTGCAGACACCTCCTGGGAACTGCCTTCTGTCTAATTCCACTGCCCTAGGTTTTCCCCTGTTCATTGCAGCATTTGGGATCAAAACTATGGAAATCAGGAACTTCTAACAGGGTTGGAATGAACACTATATGAGAGCACAGCATCAGAATTCCTGGGAGATGAAGTCAGTCTTGATGCTCCCTCAGTGTGGTACTGTCCCCTTTCACTACAATGACTTGCAATGCTTGCTTAGGATGTCATCTCCTTCCAGAGAAGCCTCAAGCATTGCATGTGAGACACAGAGCTGGGCCTGAGTTAGGATTCCATCTGTGACTGAATCATCTGGAAAGGTTAATATCCCCTGTTTTGTGTCCTTGCTTGTTTATGCTGCTGTTATTTATGCATCTGTCAGGTAACAATGAAACCAACCATAACGGTTAATTTTTAGTTATTTTTTTTTACTTTAATCACGTGTCTCTTCTTTTTTTAATTCATTGCTTTTATACATCCACAAATTGTTGAAACCGATCCTTAAGTCACAAGGCAGATACAGAACTGTCATGGTTGACTCTTTCTGAGGATCCTCACCAGAATGGCTTCACTGTTCAAAAAGTCTTTTAACCCAGAGTCACCAGCAAATGACCTTGAATTAGACAATGCAGAGCTCATTCCAAGCCAGTCTGGAGAAGAAATCTCTGACTCCTCAGGCACACAGCTCAACTTTCCCCCAAATAATTGGGCAAAGCAGGGGCTGCAAAGATCCTGGGAGATGTTTCCCTCATGGTTGTAGCCAGAAAAGCAGAGCAAGCAGCAGGTGATTTCTCAACTGGTCTTGGAGTTTTTTCCCCAAAACTATAAATTATAAGGAAAAATTTGCCTTGAAAGAAACATGGGTATCAAGTGGCAGGAACCCTGGGAGTTTCACGGAAGGTCTCTTTGATGAGTGTTAGAGCCTCCTGTCAAGTCAAGGTGAGTTCCTGGGGTGAGAGATGGCTAACTCAGGAAGACAGTCATTTTGAGAAGAAGTACTGAGAAGGTGTTGTAGTTTTTATTATTCATGAGAAAGTACTGCCCCCAACAAAAACCTTACCAGGGAGAATACCAAGTGCCCTAAATTAGCATAAATATAGCAAAATAAACCCTTTGCTGGTTTGAGGGACACACTTAAATGTAATTTATTTACATGGTGACAGAGAGACTGGGGAATTAATCTTTGGGAACTAAAGTCTTTAGAGGAGATACCCCAGTCTTAGAGATGCCTCAGTCAGGGAGTCAGGGAGGTGCTTACAATGTAATCATGAGGTCTGAGTTGGAACCTCAGCACATACTTAAAAATAAGGTTTGAGACAATAGCATGTGATCCTAATACTTGAGATGCAGAAACTGCGGATCCAAGATGTTACATGTCTTTCCAAATTTGCTAGTACACATCATTAAGGCACTGTGTCTACACAGCTGAGTTGGCAGAATGACAGAGTAAGGTTTCTGATGTTGAAATTTGGCTTAGGTGCAGTTGTAGTGTATACTTGTAAGAGACAGTGCTAGCGAACAGACAGTGAATTATGGAAATTTGTTATTTTAATTTCACTATAATGGTTTGCATGTGTTGCAAGTCACAATTCTTTGATGAAGGGTGAAACCTATACTATTTTGTGTGTACAACAATACACATTTAGAATCTGGTGAGTAATTTTTCTACTCTAGTAAAGTGAAAATAGAAGATTCTTCTCTTAGATCTATGAACTCACAAATTCTGGGTTCTAGCACCACACATGATTTCCCTCCACAAAGCAGAAACATTTCCAAATTCCTTTTACACAGCCATTATTAGCCTGAAACCAAAACCAGAAAAACATTAAACAAAAATGAGTTTTGTATATATACTTCTTAGATTTCTTTTAAACCATTTAGTAGGACAAAGTTATGTTGCTTGTAAGAAAATGGATGTAAACAGAATTACATTCATTGAATAAAACCAGTCATGGATAAACCAATATTATGACTGGTATGATGGCACACACCTTTAACCTAAGTATTCAGGAGGAAAGGCTGGCAGATACATGAATTCAAGGCCAGCCTGGTCTATGGATTGATTTCTAGACCAGCAAAAAAAATGTAGGGAGACCCTGACTCACATAAAAAGAATGAAAATAAGAAAAGATAAAAAATAAGAAAGAAATGAAAAAAACACTCACATTTATTGTTTTCCTGTTTGTAGTTCATAGAAGTTTTAGCAATACACAAAATTGTGTGTGTGTGGTGTGTGTGTGTGTGTGTGTGTGTGTGTGTGTGTGTTTGTGTGTGTGTGTGTACATACAATCAAAATTGTCCAGGAGAACATTGCAGACCTAGACAAGGAACAAGAATAGAGCAGTTGAAGAGGTTGAGGGAAATGTCCTGAGTGAACTATATTTTTGTATGAAAAGTTCTACTGTGACATGGTTTCTTGTACAATGACACTTACAAATACTAAACTAAAATAAAATAGAATGTTATTTGTTCCCTTATCCTAACAAATCTCCAGTTATCTGGGTTTTATTGTTGTTTTACTGTCATATTCCTGATGTGACAACTTTTGTCTTCTGTGAGGTATCATTGACTTTACCTGGTATAGTTGCCTTTACATGAATGCATCATAGTTATTTCAGGGTAGAGTCCATGGATCCTGAGGTACTGTGTGCCTTTCAAGTCCTGAGAAACCAAGGTAGTCCCCCAGACTTTGATGCATTCAGGTCACTGTAGTATCTCTGTGTTCCCTAGAAGTCAGTGAAGACTATGGAAATATGACTGAACATTAATCTTGTGTACAACACATAGATTGCAACCATCATTGTATCATGGCAACCTACATAACATTCAGTGTTGTCAAACCTGTAAAATCTGATGGCTTGGAAATAGAAGCAACATTTGTTCACAGAGGTTCTTTGAACTTGGTTACTGGCAGAAGGATTTAAAGAAAGAGACTCTCAGTTTATAGACTCTGGAATACAAGATTGAACTTAAGTGTTCATTCCCTGAAGAGGAGTCTCTGGATCCCAGAACTTGGTCCTGGGCAGGAAGAGCAAATTTCAGGGAGAATTAGAGTAAAGAAGAGATGATAAGGCAGGAAAAGCAGAGAACAGGAGTAGAGAGGGGAGATGATGAGAGGGGAGAGGATACAAAATATGAGAAATAGAAGGAGATGAAAGAGAGGAGAGCAAGAATCAATGACAAGCCAGTGATATTAAGCTCCTCATGTAGGAAAAACAATGACTTTCCATGTATCCAGATTATAGAAGGTACATTTGTTTTTTTACACTCTTCTTTGGTTCCTTTCAATATCTTCTGGATTATTTTAAGATCAAAAATATTAAACTAAATGTTTCTTTGGACAAGCAATTCAACATTCTCCTTCTGCAGCTCTGTGCATTGATTTATTGTTTCCAGGGACATGAGGAGCACTGGATACTTGAAGCCTTCCATGCTGTCCCAGTGATTTATGTAAAAACCTGAGTGAGGAAAAGCCACAAAAAGGATTTCCAGAAATACCTTATGGCTTTTTTATTTATAATTTAACTCACATACCTTCTTTACCTACTGATGTAGCTAGAGTTTTTCTGGTCCTGCCTGGCCCGCGTCAGGACAAATCTCTCTCTTCCGCAAGTCCCGCAGCTGCTCAGACCCAACTAAGTAAACACACAGAGACTTATATTGCTTACAAACTGTATGGCTACAGCAGGCTTCTTGTTATCTAGTTCTTCTATCTTAAATTAACCCATTTCTATAAATCTATACCTTGCCACTTGGGTCATGGCTTACCGGCATCTTCACATGTTGCTTGTGATGGCGGCAGCTGGCAGTGTCTCTCTGCTTCAGCCTTCCACTTACCAGAATTCTCTTCTCTCCTTGTCCCACCTATACTTCCTGCCTGGCTACTGGCCAATCAGTGTTTTATTTATTAACCAATCAGAGCAACACATTTAGCATACAGAACATCCCACAGCATATTGATGCAGCTGCTTTTGTGTAAGTTGATTATAGGTTTGTCTTCCACATAATTCTAAGTCTTTCCCTTCATCTCTTTTGGGTTTACTTATTCAGTGTGGTCCAAACACTTTAATCCACCAGATCTATAAATGCCAATTCTCAGTGCTGTGTGAACCTATGTAGCCATCAATTCCACAGTGCAACATATGCTAAACATTCCCTTTGAGTACATAATAAGAGAATGAACATGTTGGGGTCTGAGCTTTCGGTCTCTGTGATTCAAATTTAACATACTTATATACTTACAAAGTAGGTTCTCTTCTAGTTCATTTAAGGCTTTATTCACCATCCTGAAGATTTACATATGAAAGTAAAATGACCCTAAATTGTATAGACTCTATCTTGAGAGACCATTCCCATTTAACTAGACATGGAAATAAATCTATTTTTAAAATAGACAGCTCTTCTAAAATTTGCTGTTCTTACAAGATAGTAGGTCATAAAACTAACTGCTGTTTCTGCTTTTGTGATTAAATTTCCTTGCTCTTCCCTGAAAAATGACTACAGCATCTACAAGACATATTTTAAAATAAATATCTGTCTACACATATTCATAAAACACATAATATTCGGAGTTTTGTCTTTAGTCTCACTGATTTGATATGGCTAGCTTCTGAATCTTGGGAATGCTCTCAGCTACAAACCTGGTCCTAATCAGTACAGGTGTCAGTACCTATATAAAAAAAAACTCTACTTACTCTAATTTATTCATGGTCATAGTGAACCTCTGAGTGACCATTGACCCATAATAAAAGCAAGCTATGCTATATAGAATTAATCATTTTCATAGTGAATACTGAAATTTGTCTATTCCTAAATTAGAATAACATTCTATCTCCTAAGTTGTGACAGAACTTGAGGAAAGCTCCATTAATAAATCCAAGTCATGTTCCTATAGCTAAATTTATGCACATGGTGTTTGGCTTCCTGGAAAGATAGTTTGGCTTAATGTTCTGTTTGTGTGGTGTGATCATTTTCTAATGGATTATTCAGTAAATTTCAGAAAGACTGATTCCACATTTCAAACCCATCCACTGCTTTCCTTTTCACAATCACTCACTCTTCCTCAAAATCCATCTGTCTGCTCCAGATCCTTTGATTCCCTTTATGTGCTCATACCAAGGATGGCAGAACTCAGAAAATTCTTCATCATATAACTCTGCAGATAAAACTCAACTGAAACTTTCTCAAAGTTTGAGATGGGAATAAGTTTTCTTCAGGGGTAACATCAATTCTCTCAGCTGGTAATGTCATGGCTACCTCCTATAACCTCATCTTTACCACAAGAAACATGAGTTCTCAATATATCAACATGTCAGTCACACTGTATCAGGAACTCCCACCTATATGGAGACAGGCTGTCTGTCCTGTGACCCCTGAGGTTCTATCCAGCATCAGCCATCAAAGGGAAATCTACGTTCACAGATGATTCTGTTTCTTCCCTCACAATTGCAGAAGCTAGGACATTCTGCTGTAAGCTATGTGAGTTCAGCTCTGAACTGGTCTTTCTCTTTCACTAGAGAAACCAGCACAGGTCAAATACCTACAGAGGGACTGATTCCCCTTGATACCTCAGGGTAATAAGGGTTAAAAAAGGTACAAGAGATGCTCTTTCAGTCCTCTTAAGCTCTTTTTGGAACTATTTGCTATAGTTTTAGCTGTAGGTTTGTACCACAAAAAAGGGACGTGGTATCTTTGCCATTAAAACACGTGGTGACAGTGCTTATGGGTTCACCTCCTCTCCCTTTCCTTTGGAAGAAAGCTCAGGATCTATTCAATGAGATGCTGCAGTGCATGGTGAAATTGTGAGCTAAGAGGGGGTTTCCTAGAGACTTGAGCCACCCCTGCTTGACTGTATAAACTCCTCCTTTTTTTTTTTTTTTTTTGGTTTTTCGAGACAGGGTTTCTCTGTGTAGCTTTGCGCCTTTCCTGGAACTCGCTTTGGAGACCGCCCTGGCTTCCAAAACAATTTGATGATTTTCCTTTTCCTAGTGAAAACATTAGTGCACAGTTGGAATTAAGAGCTATGTCCCTTTGTAAATGGAAGTAATAGTAACAAGGATCTAATGTCATATGTATGTGTATAAAATGTAGAAAAGGCAAATATCTGTAGATAGTAATAGCAAGTAATTCTAAAGGGATTTCCTTCTCTATATCAACTTTACATTTTCATAGTTGGAGCTGACTGCTCACACCACTGCTGCTTGAGTTTTTAGCTGAGATTTATAAATTTCTTATCTGGATACTTCCTTGGACATACAGACAGACAGAGAATACATTTTTGTCCTATTATGAAATATTATATGTTGTATATATTTAGGTATATATAATTTAATTTGCAATATTTTTTAGGCAACCACAGTTTATTAGTGATCATTTTTAAGGTGTGAATAATGATACCTTAGCTAGAAAATTGTAGGGAAATTTCACCAATATTGAAGCTATTTTTAACTTCATTGAATTCAATTTTATGTAAAATTTATCTTTACACAACTACATTGCTATCTTGGGGTAATAGTATTTTATAGTTACATAATATAGGTCTACAAAATATTTTAGGACTTGAGGATAATTTGCCATCACAGGATGGAATAAAGCAAAGAACAGCCAGATGAACCAAATTATTTATATTAAAAAAGAAATATTTTAAACATGATGAATGGTGGTGTTGCAGATATCCTATGATTATAATCTTATTCGATGCAGATGTTCTCAGTCCTGAAAAGTCTTTCTTTTCCCATTGGTGGGATCTGGGGAATCAGTGAGTTAAAAAGTGATGCTGCAGTGGACAAAGATGCATGCCTCCAAGCCTGAGAATCCCAGAGGCTTACGTGGTTAAAGGGGAGACATGATTCCTGTGCGCTACTCTCTCTCTCTCTCTCTCTCTCTCTCTCTCTCTCTCTCTCTCTCATTTGTCTGTCTGTCTTTCTCTATTTCTAAAGTATAAGTAATGGTTTTAGCATTCTCACCACTGGAACCTTAGGTACATGGCTGCAACAAATTTGAAATGAATGTTGATTATGAGGCACAGTGCAACATGCCAACTAAAAGTGAAGGATACTGTAAGGATGACTGTTCACCACAGCTAGGACACTTCCATACTCAGGAAAATGTAGATGTAATTCTTAATGATTTTATTAAATAAGAAACACAGAGACAAATACAGAGATAAAAGACTCAGAATTCATAGAGCAGTAGCCAAGAGCTGAGACCAAGACCGCCTTCTTACCCCTCGTTGCTGCTGCCATCCTTCACCAGAGAAAGAGACATACTTTCTGTGTACCTGTCTTTTTATTGACTTTCTGTTCTGCCTTCTCATTGGTTGTAAACCCAACCACATGACCTCCTCCTCACTGCCTGTTTATACAGACCTCATGGTCTTCTATGGTTGGTAATGAGATTAAAGGCATGTGTCTCCATGCTGATGGTATCCTTGAACACACAGAGATCTGCCTGTCATGTGGTTGAATTAAGGGCATGTACTACCATTGCCAGACTTCTGCTATGGCTTGCTATTAGCTCTGACTATCAGGCACTTTTATTTATTAACATACAAATAAAATCACATTTCAGCACAAATAAAATATCACCATAGAAAAATTCTTCTGAAAATGACATGCTTTCTTATTCCTCAAGATTGGAATGTACTGGGTGAAGAGAAGCACAGTATTTAGCATGGCATGAAGACAGTAATCCTGCATGTCTATCAAGAGTTCTCTGGATCTCACATTAAGTGACAGTCACAGAGGTATAACAGAATCTCGTACACAGACCTGACCATGGAGATCCTCTTTCTGTCCCAGACTGCACTGGGAATGCTGGATATCTCAGCCTTGCTTTGTTGTTTTATCATTGATATATTCTCTGGGATCAGAGCCTGGCTGACAGATTTAATAGTCAAACATGTGACCAAGGTTAACTTCATGGTTCTTCTCTGTAAAGGAATCTCTCTGACAATTGCTGCTTTTGGTCAGACATATTTTCTAGATAACGTTGCATGTAAACTTTTTTTTTATTTTCATAGAGCTGCCAGAGGATTATCTCATGCATCTGCATCACTCTTAACTTTATTCCAGGCTATCTTGATCATCTCATGGTATGCCAAGTATGTACAGTTTAATTCCAGGGCACAAATATATTTGGACCTTCTGTCAGCCTGTGCTGAGCCCTGCACCTAATGGTAAATGACTTCACTCCTGTGCTTGTGACAGACATGTGGGTTGGAAGAAATTGCACTGGGATTAGAGATTTTCTATATTGTGCTGTGGCCAAGCCTCAAAAATCTAATCTACACAATTTATGTGATCTTATTGGGATCCTCACATATCATGTGTTTGGGAATCATGATGTGGGCCAGTGGTTCCATGGACCTTTTCCTGCTTTCGCACAAGCAAAGGATTCAAAACATTCATAGAGTTCTGTGTCCTAGGTCATCTCCTGAGACCAGAGTCACCCACACCATCCTTGTCCTGGTGAGCACTTTTGTGTTCTTTTATACAACTCCTGGTATATCTGAACCATGTGTTTAAGCTTTGTAAATGGAACCACCAGGTAGATGGTCAATGCCAGTGTAGCAACAGCTGCGTGCTTACCAGCCCTTTGTCCCTTTCTTATCATCAGACACTACATTTCAATTTCCAGGCTCTGATGGACTTGCTAATATCAAAAAACAAGTGTCAGAATTCAAAGAGTTCTAACATTTATACTGCATACCCTCTTTCTCTTCTTTTTATTCTTAATTTATTGTGCCTATAAGGTAAGACTTAGCTATAACATTATACTTTCTGAAAATTCAACTTTAAACCTGACAATATTTAAGGATGGATGAAAATATGAAAAGTTTTAGCAATTATTTTCTATAAGATCACTACCAATAGAAAAAAGTGTCAACACAGGGACTACATGTATCACAGCAATTAAGAATTCTTATGAGAGACCATCTTAATCAATGACACATCACATATGAGTGATGAATTTATATTCAATAAAAAAGAAATAATTAAAGAAATATCATGAAAAAAAGAAAATCTACAGGTAATTAATGAGTGCAGAAGAAGGAGAATTAGTCTTCTCTAGGGATGAATCAATTAATTGTTATTCCTATACCAGTGCAACACCCTAAAAATACATATATTACATATGATCAACTCTAAATGGACGTAGCAGACTATATATATATATATATATATATATATATATATATATATGTGTGTGTGTGTGTGTGTGTGTGTGTATGTGTGTGCACTTACTAATATCAAATGACACATTACAATTTAGAGAGTTCAAATATTTACATTTCCTGCCCTCTTTCTATTTTTTTTTGTTGTAACATTTTATCTTTCCTATAATCAAACACTTACTGAAACTTCATATATACTAAGGACAATATCTAAAGATGGATGTAAAAATTAAAACAATTACCATTTCTTTCAATGGGATCATA
The DNA here is from genome assembly GCF_949786415.1 of Peromyscus eremicus. NCBI lineage: Eukaryota > Metazoa > Chordata > Mammalia > Rodentia > Cricetidae > Peromyscus > Peromyscus eremicus. The sequence goes on from NC_081416.1 coordinate 196,211,668, forward strand.
ATAAATACAGAAATATATATATATATATATAATCATAGCAATTAAGAGCATTAGGAGTATGTATTATGATCAATGATGCATTGTGTGTGTGTGTGTGTGTGAATTATATTGAATTGTGGAGACAAAAATAAAAGAACAAATTTATAGCAAATTGGATTTAGATTAGAAAAAAACAGCATATGTTTACTCTCATGAACATGCTGGCCTATAATTGTTATATATGGATTTAAATGTGGGAGTAAATAAAGGAAATGAGAAGGTAGTTAGAAAGGGCCTATACGTTCTGTTTCCTTGTTATACAGCGAGGATATAATCTCTCAGCATTATGTACTGGCCCTGGAACTTCACATTTATACTCCTTGAAAGTTGTTCTTGGAGATTTAGTTGTAGTGCGTGTGTTATAGATGCATCAAATTGTGGCTCAGCACCTGATAGTCAGTTGTTCTTTGCATTTTGATTAGTTGTGAACTTCTGTAATGATGTCTACTTACTATCAATGGAAGCATCTTTGCTGATGAGGGCAGAGACCTACTCTTACCTCTGAGTATCAGAATAAGTACATAGAATATAATTTTAAATGATATTGGTATAGGAATTTAGAAATTGTAAGTTTTCTTTTTGGTTAACGGCCTCCTCAGGCATTAAACTATGGAGCTAAGTTAACAGTATCAGACATGAATTCTCTGCTCTTGAGACAGCCTTAAGTTTATTCATAAAATTTCAAGAATGTAATTTTGTAAACAAGGCCTGAACAGTGGCAGCAGCATTTGACATGCCAACATGCATGGGGAATCTGACAATTCTCCACCTCTCGATGGAGAGCTACAAGTAATTAGTGAGTGCACATAATGGGAGGATCAGTCTTCCCTAGGGATTGGTTATCTGATACTATGTGGTCAGCCCTAAAATAATATACATTTAGTCAACACTACATGAATTTAGGAGTGTATAAATATGTATATAATGGTAAGTATAAAAATATATATAATATATTTTATCATATATTTACATTTTATATAATTAAAAATATAGCATTATATATATGCCTAATTTTATATGTATGTAAAGTAAAAAAGATTATGAATTTTAAAGACAGCTGGCACCCTTCTAATGGTAGATCTTTATTATAGCACATTAATTATGCAAAGCAATTAGTGTCGTTATGTATGATCACTTCCAAGGACAGGCTTAGACATTACAACACAAAATTCTAAATTCAGAATCTATAAAACTCCTAGGCATGTTGACAGTGGTTACTGTGTCTAAATCTGGGCATGGATGTAACCTGGATTCACTTTAAACACTATTAGCTTCATGTGCTTTCTGATGCATGGTGAATGCTTTGGAATATAGACCAAATCTAGGGTCAGAAAGGGGTTCAGAGGCTTTAGAAGGTCATTGTGAAAGCATTATGTATATCCAACATCTTTCTACCACTGTGATTTTCACAAATCCAATACACCTCATCATACCCAACTAGTGTCTATTGATTCCCATTTCCAATCTGGAAACTCAAGTGACTCTGTGTTTGTATTGGTTTAAGCTCCATAGCAGTGACCTCCTAAGGCACTACTCCATTGTCAATCATCTTTGACTCCATTCTCATGTTCTAGGACTCCTCTCAATCAGAATATCTTACACTAGACACTACTCTAAGTGCTTTGCCCCTTGTGTTTTAGGCATTTTCAAATCCTCTATGACACTAATAAATACTGTTGACACACAGAGTTTTTGTCATTTCTTGGAGCACTTTTATGTAACTCAGATACATAGTTGTCCTGTATTCCCTAGTTCCCTTTGGGGTTTTTTTGTGCTCATTTAACTTCCCTCATCATATCTTTATTGTTCACCCAACCTATTCCTTTTATTGATAAGGCTCAAAAGAAAATGCTTTCCAATGACTTGGGTTTTATGGGATGTACCCCAACAATGGCACTATTTATAAAAATTGATTGTAGACCTTTTTCCAGGTTAAACATAACTCGAGGTGGTTAGTAAGCATATAACTCCTCTGTATAATATTCTTGGTTCCTAACCCTTGACTGTAGGTTTATAGTATGCAACCTTTATTATGCTGGGGTATTATCACTGTATCTCTTGACACCTCGTGGCATTTATGATGAAAGGATGCTGAATTTTGTTAAAAGTATTTCTGACGTTAGGGCTGGAAAAGTGGAGGTTTCCATCAAGTCCATCCCTTCAGAGAACAGACAACACCATGGGAGAGGAAGCAGAAAGAGTGCAAGAACCAGAGGGGATGGAGGACACCAGGACAACAAGGCCCTCTGAATCAACTGAGAAAGATCCTATGGACTCACTAAGACTGAAGCCAAAAGCACAGGGAATGCATGGGTCTTCATCTAGTCCTCTGCCTATATTGTAGCTTTCCATTTAGTATTTTTATGGGCCTCCTGAGTATATGAATGAGTGGGTTTGTTTTGTCCAAACATGATTGGATTTATTTTATCTCATTATATTTTTATTGTCATGTTATTGCTATATATCAAAAGACTGTATTTCTAATGACAGAAAGGAAGTGGATTTGATTGGGAGGGAAGGTGAAGAGGAACTGGGAGAGGTAGAGGGAGGAGAAGTTGTAATCAGGATATATTGCATAAGAAATAAAACTGGTTTCAATAAAACAGAAAAAAAGAAAGGGTATTTTGTGGCATCTGATAAGTCATGCATGTGGTTTCTGACTTTTAGTTCATCTGTGTGATATACTGCAGATGATACTGCTGGCTTTGGCTAAGCCATCCCTATATCTTTGGATAAGTTGTGATACCATTTTATTTTAAACTAAAATCACTGTATTGTAATGAACTCCATGAATAAAAGCATTAATCTACAATGAAATAGCCACTCAAATGAAAACTTGCCCAGACCCAATTTCAGTATCTTTCAATTTAGTTCTATACAGTTAGAATAGCTATGTTGTAGCCACAGAGCTTTGCTTAGGGTATTACACTGTCACTAACAAATATATTTTTATGCCCCTATCCACTGCAGAATAAGAAATTGGCAGAGTTGAAGATAGAAAAAAAACTAACTTGATATAGTCTCACATAACTAACTTACTGCTACTTTGCCTAACATTACTGTTTTGGATCTTCTTTCTAGGTGTCATAATAAAGTTAAACGTATCTACTTACATATAAATATTTAAAACTTATAGAATAGGACCTGCATACAAAGGAGAGGATTTGATTTTTCTTTCTTTCTGAGTTGGTGGTACGTGTTTTAATGATATTCATTATAAGTCCATCAACTTTCCTACACTTTTTGTGATTTCTTCTATCACTGTAGTTGAACAATAGTCCATTTTATGTGTGAAAATAAATCTGATATAGATTTATCTGTTTATGGATATCAAGCTGGGCTCCCTTTACTTGATATAATAAAGACAGCAGCAATAAAAATGAATTTGGATATATTTCTGTGGAAGTATATAGGGTTCTCTGGTTATAGGCCCAAGAGTCAAATAGCTGTGTCAAATAGTAGTCCTTTTTTAGTTTTCCTAGAAGCCTCCAAACTGATTTCCACAGTTTCACTACAAATTGCCTTCCAAACTATTGAATAATATAGCACTGCAGTGATTCCAAACTAAATATTAAGAAAGAAAATTTACAGACTAATCTCCCTGATGAACACAGATGAAAAAATCTAAAACATGTTGGCATATAAAATTCAAGATAACATTAAAAACATCATTCATTTCCATTGATTATATTTTTTCACTAAGTGCCCTTTCTCAGACTTTGTTGAGGACTATTCCTACCAGCTTTGCAAACCAACCTGATTGTCTCTAGTGCAGCTGAATGCAGGATACTTGAGAAGTTAAAGCTGAAAAACTTTTCTGGTACTGGTGCAGCCTAGGGCTGTTGTGAATGGACCAGCCATGGTTTGGTTTCAGTTTTCTTTGCCATTAGACTGTAGGACCCATAAGCTGTTTGTGAAAATCTAAACACTCGGGGTGCCCTAGAGAATGAGAGTGGGAAGAAAGTCACCTTTATTGAGAGAGTTTTGCTAGATACCTTGTACATGAGCAGGACAAAGGGAAGTCTAGCAAGGATAAGTTGAAAAGTGAAATAGTCCTCTTACAATGAGATAAACTCATGTAGGCTTCTAATTAAACCAGCTGACAAAACTCCCAATTTATCATTTTGGTCAATTGTTAAAGGACAAGACACCAACTCCTTCACTTTCTGTACTGACATTGTGAGGGAGAAGGTAGAGTAAACACCTGGATACAACCAAAAAAACCAAATCATTTACATACTTAAAATAAGAATTAGAGAGTTTATTCCTTATCCAGACCAAACTGAGTCTAGGAAACCCAGAGTAATGATTTATAAGAACAAATGGTGCAAAACAGGGAAAACCCAGAGAAGTGAAGTAGTTAATGTTCACCAGCCACGAATTGTGATTATACAAAAGAGCAACACAGCCTTGAAAGATGGAGGAGAGAGTATAAAAAGCCAGAAAGGTAGACACCAGGGCCAGGATGCTCTGGGTGGCTTTGGACTCAAAGCAGATTCTACTGGAACCACGAGTGCTACGGATGTGTTGAATCTTCTGTTTGTGTCTGTACAGAATGACAATCATGGAGCCACTAGACCAGGCCATGAGTAAAGAAAGAAAGATTTCAGGGCACACCACCAGTGCTGAATAGAGTGAGTCATTGATTTCATCCCTCCCTGCAGTGGAACAGTATCCAAAATCTCGTTTTCTTGTTATATTTTTACTATTCCTTTCAAAAAGTGCGTACACAAAGAAAATTACATTTATCAACATGTATAAAACCCAGAGGAGGGCAATGGAGCAGCCAATGTACTTTGATGCTTTGACTTTTAGATCCTTACAGCAGCATTGCTTGTGACTGATGGTGATGACTTGGAAGACACTCAAGAGGCAGGTGGTGGCAATGGACACACTCCTGCCAACTCTTTGAATGTACAAAATTAATCTACATGCAGAATTGCTTAAAAAGTGCTTCAACCCAAAAGCTGCCATTGTGTTTGGCACTCCTCTAGAGAGAATGATCAAAGAGTTGGCTCCCGTTAGGTGCATGTGAATCAAATCTGTGGGCTTTAATTTTTTTTCTCCATAGTGAGCTCGATAGTAGTAAAGAAGAGAGAAATTTCCCAGAATTCCAGCCATAGTTTGTGACAAGAAAATGATTTTGATGGTCATATTCCAGAAGTCCATTCTGTGATTGGATATGATTTTCTTTAGACAAAGGCCAAATCCATTTCCCTAGTCAAAATGAATGAAAAGTATTAGGACTCCAAAGATATACAGAGAGAGAAAATCAGAATGTTCCTTATAGCTCAGGAGTAACATCTCAGCCTAGACCACATAACTAGGATTTCTCAAAGTTAATGCCAGGAAAAATTATTACTTACAATGCATACTATTATAAGATGTCTAAAGGCCTCATCACATACATGTGTATGTGGGATATGCCTTCATAATCATTGAATAGACAGCATTATGGGTAAGGATATTTGGCCTGTGAGAAGCAATGGAAAGTGAGAGCCAATAATATCAAGCAAAATATAAGACAATAAAAATATACTGATATTTTCTAGACTTGGTATAGAAGAAGACAATTTTAATAACCATAACCAAACTCAAAAACATCAGTTTTTAAAACATATATTATCTAAAATTAAAGGATGATTAATGAAAAATTTATCGTATCATTCAGAATATATCTACAGGTATACAAAAAATTGTTAAGAGCATAAAATGTATTCATGAGTCACTTGTCTTGATCAAGGCCTCTGGTTTCTTGTACACCACCATTATTGGATTCTCACTGGAACTTCTCTGGGATACTGAATTGCTGCCTTGAGTCTTAGATCATGGGAGTATTGTTTCATAGGACCAGTCTCTTCAAAGCTACAGCATGTCCTAAATGGGGTAGGTGCTAGGGTGCCCAAACTCATTGCACAATTTGGGCCTGGTTGGTAACTGAGAGGGTCATTCTGGATCACTATGGCCACCCACCTCAGGAGGGACAGAGTCAAATCCCTTATGTCCATGCCTTCAGCATCACTTCATCCTTGCCTCTGATGAGGGGTGGGGACACCTCTCTGGAGTGCAGGGGCCAACTGTGACATAGTTTAAGATATACAATATTTACTATGATACAAATGAAACTCAGCATCCCTGGAAGCTTTTGAAAGTTCTACATACCTGAAGTTGTGCTTACTGAGAGTCCAGGAACATTTCTATGGAATTGATGCCAGTGCATCTACCTTGTCAAATCTAGGAAGATGAAAAAAGTACATGTATTGAAGGTATAGTGTGATCACAGTGGTCACATCCTTTGATATCCTGTATTCTACATGAAAATATTCAGTTTTTAAAATTTTGTACAGTTAACTGTATAATAGAAAATATAATTTTTGTGAGTTAAATATAATTTATGTATATGTGGAAAACAGCAATGACAATTTATGATTCACTGCTATACTCTAAGTTTGACATCTTCTTTGATGTTTAAAACTGTATAATATAGACAGTAACATTATTTCCATTGCCAAGAACTGAACTTAGAATCACAAAGAGCATGTGCCTCTTTCAGGACTAAAAATGCTTTAGACAAAGTCAATATTGGGACTAGACCATGGTTAGTTTGGCACAAGCAAGGCCATCTCAGTCAATGCTAACAAAGCCTTGTTGGATGGTCTCAAACCTGTTCCAGAATTCTGTGCAGTTTGTGTTCCTCATGTGATTGATTTTTTTCACTATATTGGTATTCTGTTGTATGTTTTGGCTTTAATATATTTTCATTTGAGGGGAATAGAGGTTGCTCCGTGGTAAGGAAACTGTGCTGTCACTGTAAGGTTTCTGTGTTTGGGTCCCTGCACCTACATGGTGCCTTACAAGTGCCTGTAATTCCAATTCCGTGGGGTTCCCTCACGCTCTACTAGCCTCTGCAGGCACTGCATACCCAAAGAGCTGTTACATGCAGGCAAAAACATACATGCACACAAAATAAAGATAGACATATAAATCTTTTCAGGCATAACTTTTCACTTTGACGTAAATGTTTATCTCATAGGACATGTCAAGTTCCAGTGCTTCTGAGCTTTGAGTAAAGTGCAGTGTTCTCAGTACAGTCTGACCTGACAGGAAACTGTCCTAAGTCCAGTTTGATGTCAGAAGCACAAGATAGACATGTTGTTTATGATGTTACAAGACAGATGAATTTTTGTCATCACACAGGTAAAGGCTTTAGTGGGTAATATAGAGGAATTACTATCACTATTAGTCTGTACAAAATATGACAAGAAATACTAATATGTAATTAACAAATAATAGCATGAGAAGAACATTAAGTTCCTAAACACTTCTTTTAAATGTGAGCATGCACTTGCTGAATTTTTTTGTAATTTTTCATGGCTGGGTATTACTATATAGCTATGGCTGTCCTCAGACTCACTATGTAAATCCTGTTGGGTTCAAATTCACAGAGATATGCCTTCCTCTGCCTCCCAAGCCCTGGGATGAAAGGTTTTCACCACATGTCTGGCTTATTTGCTTATTCTTATATTGATGAACCTATTGCAATAAAATTTATAGTGCATTCAAAGAGAGGAGTGGCATGTGAGATAATAAAGTACAATCTGAATAATGTGAAACCTTAAATATTGGCCAGTGAGATATAGCATACTAAATGTTAGTGCCAATTTAGTTGACAGAACCCTGGAACATCACACACAAGGCTCTGTCTTCCTTTAGCATGAAAAAACAGTGAGTGAAGGCATGCCATCGGATTGTGATTAAAAATAGAGTATGATGAAACCAGGGGCAATAACTCAAGATAAACATTGTACTGGCTGCTTTTGTCTGATATTCATAATGGACCTTCTCTTCCATTTTCCTTTTTCAAATTCAAGAGGTAGAGTCTTCAAATCAGTCATTTTAACAATGGCCGTTCAATACAGATTCAGTTATTGCTTCTATAACCAGATCATAAATTTAGTGCCACATATAAACTTTTTACTTCACAATCTTAGTCATATCCTGCACTTCCCAGGGATGTGTGCTTCTTATCTTTCCATTTTAAAGTTTACATGAAACCAAGGTAATTCAGGTAAAATAATAATACTGAAAAGAGATTCTACACATCATGTTAGCTGAGGTGAATTATTGTAGCAGGAGTCTTAAAAGTTCTTATTAATAAAATCAAACCTGAGCCAGGTATTGGGGTGAACTGGAAGATCAGAGAACCAGAACAAGCCACATCTACCTCACCTCGCCAGATCCTCAGCTGGTCTTGTCTCCTCAGACTGGAGGCCACTGAGTCCTCATCCAGAATGGGTCTCAGCTGAATTGTTGCTCAAAAGCCTGAACGCTTAACCAGTCAAATGCTTCTAGTCTCTGGTCCTCATGCCTTATATACCTTTCTGCTTTCTACCACCACTCCCTGGGATTAGAGGCTTGCTTTCTGGGATTAAAGGCGTGATGAGTCACCAGGCTTGGCTGTATCCTTGAACACATAGATTTCTGCATCTGGAATGCTAGGATTAAAGGCGTGTGCTATCACTGCCTATCTTAAGTATCTGGTGGCTTTTCTGTTCTCTGACCCCAGGTAAATTTATTAGGGTACACAATATTTTGGGGAACACAGTACCACCACAAATTATCACATTGTCTTATTACCACAAACTTTCAGCACATTCACAGATGGGCTGCATTATCCTGGTGTTACCCAAAGTCACCCATGGTTGGGGACTTATATTACATTAAGAAAAAAATAGAGACATGGTTAGGAATGCTTGAATCTTTCTAATTCATCTTTTACTATGCAATTATTCTTATGCCTTCTTTGTCTATTCCATGGATCTGTTTCTATCTCCAGCCCCTTACCGGACAGGAACACTTACTCAGGCCTTCCTTCTTTGCTGACTCTGCCACTCAGACTGAAATACAAGGCACTCACCTAGCTTCTTGTCTCTGCGGGATGGTGGGTTCATTGGCAGATCTAGTCTCATTAATAAGCATCATTGTGGGAGAGTTATAACAAGGCATATGTAGAGGCCTGTGACTTTGTGACCTTACCTCCCTCCAGAACTGCAATTTTAATTTCAACTGTGTTGGCAATGACAGTGACAGATCTCGCTTTGGGAATCTAGATCATTTATGAAAAAGTTCCGGTTGTTAATTAGCAAAGGCCCTTTAGAGATCCTAGTGATTTTATCCAAAGAGATAAAGTGTTTTGAAGAGGCACTGAGTTTTCATGATCCCTGAAGGCTGACCAGGGCACCTGTGGAAGGTGCAAGAAACTTTGAGTTCAGATTCATGAGAAAGTTAGAGTCTCTGTGTCTCTATGGATTCCACACTTCACTGACTTCTTCCAACACAAACCAACACAGTTAACTTTTAGAATATTTATATCACTTATGACTTAGAACATTTGAGTGTTTTGTACATGTATATGTTGTTAGTCAAGTCCACAAATGACTATCTCCTTCCAGTTCCTTTTTTATCCACACGACACAATTCCTTTCAATTTTCATGTGCTCTTTAACACAAGGAAAAAAGACTTAAAAATTAAAAATCACCAAGTCTACTTAGTGACAGTACTATGTGTCTAGTAGAGTGGCATCTATGGAATCATGAGTAGTCCCTAATAATTAGAAATCTGACACATCCTCTCTCAGAAACCATCTGTGACCATTAGCTCTTCAGCTAAGAGTGAGATTTCCTGAACATCTCCACTCTACTGGGATTTTTATAGATTAATCTGTACAGGCTTTGTGCATAGGGTCCTAACAAGTAAATTAACAAGTGTAAGATCTTTGTTCTGTCTGGACAAAACCAGTTTCCTCATAATCTTCTATCACCAGAAAGGCTTTAACCTGCTTTCTGCCTCTTCTTTCATAATGATCCTTAACTCTTTTAGGAAGAGGTTTTGTATAGATGTCCTATTTTTAGCTGGACACTTCAGCATATCTTATTCTCAGTACCTTGCATAATGTGGGTCTCTGTGTCACTCTGTACAGACTGTAAAAAGAAGCTTCTCTAATGAAGGTTGAGAAATATACTGATTGATCATCATAAAGAAAAGTTTAGTGACCAGTATTACTATGTCCTTTAAGCTAAATAATAGTCTTAGGTTCTTCCCACATGCTGAGCCAGCCTGGCTCTATCTTAATTTTGGTGGCCGTCTTGTTGCAATGTCAAAATACATCAAAATACATTCATTTCTCTTTACTGTAAAATACAACTCTCTAGTTTCTGGAATTTGACTTGTTCCGCACTCTGACTTTATTTTGACCTCCATCCTTTCCCAAACATCAAGATGTTCTGCCAATTAATTTTAAACTGTTATCTGCTCATATATTTTTGCATTCAAGGTTCCTATGTTGCCATATTCCTCAGGCAACCCTAAGATTATGATTTTCCCATATAAAAGGAGTCTAGAAATTTGTATTGTGGCTGTTCTCCCAAGCCCCACATTATGGGACACAGCTGCTGGACCAGCTTTGCTGTGCACACAAGAAAAACTTGCTTAATTGGATCAAAATCATGGCTGGGCATTTGCTGGTGCTTGCTTTTAATCCCAGCACTTAGCAGGCAGAGTCAGGTAGATGCCTTTGAGTTTGAAGCCAGCCTTGTCTTCAGAGGGAGTCCCAGGACAGCCAAGGCTACAGAGAGAAACCCTGCCATGAAAAAACCTAACCAATAAAAGCAACAACATTCACAAAATTCAGGCAAATATCATTATACTGATGGTCTTTGTATTTATACAGTGGTTTTACCACTGGGTCTATGCACCCCCTAGCCACATATTCTCGTCCCTGTTAATACCTTAATACATGGGTTCCATCGTGGGAAGTGAACCTTGAGTTCTTCATGAAATTGTTAGTTACTTCCATGATGTTCAGCTTATTGCACCAGGTTTGTTGTTGTTAGGATTACCCTGGTAGATTCAATTGTGTTTTCGTGGCACTGTATTAGTACTTCTGAAATGTGCCCCCAATTCTAGTAGTTTCTCCCATTTTTCTCCCTTCCTCCCCACAACTTGATCACTACTGATCCCAACGCTACCCACTGCCAGTAAATATGTGAAATCTATTCTATTTTCCCTTTATAGGGAGATCCTTGTGTCCTCATTAATTTCACTATGTTACTTAGCATCTATGGGTCTGTGGATGTTAGCCTGATTATTTTTTACGTTACAACTAATATCCACTTATAAGTGAGTAAATACCATGTTATTCTGTCTGGGTCTTGATTGCCTCATCAGGATGATTTTTTTTCAAGATCAATTTTGTTTTCAGATTGCCTGCAAATTTCACAATGTCACTTATTTTTCTTTTTATTAAGAGATTTTTGTATTCGTTTTACATATCAACCACGGATTCTCTATTCTCTCTCTTCCCGCTCTCCAGCCTTTCCCTTCCAAACCACCCCCCATTCCCACCTCCTCCAAGGCAAGGTCTCCCCTGGGGAGTCAGCAGAGCCTGGTACATCCAGTTGAGGCAGGTCCAATCCCCTCCTCCCTGCACCAAGGCTGAGCAAAGTGTCTCAGTACTGGCACTAGGTTCCAGAAAGCTGGTTCATGCACTAAGGACAGGTCCCAGTCTGACTTCCTGGGGGCCCCCTAAACAATTCAAACTAAACAGGTGTCTCACTTATCCAGAGGGCCTAGTCCAGTTCCATGGGGGCTCCTCAGCTATTGGTTCACAGTTCATGTGTTTCCACTAGTTTGGCTAGTTGTCTCTGTACTTTTTCCAATCATGGTCTCCATATCTCTTGCTCATATGATCCATCTCCTCTCTCATCGACTGGACTCCTGGAGCTCTGCCTGGTTCTTGGTCATGGATCTCTGCATCTGCTTCCATCAGTCATGAATGAGGCTTCTATCATGACAGTTAGGGTGTTTGGCCATCCAATCACCAGGGTAGGTCAGCTCAGGCACCCTCTCAACCATTGCCGGTAGTCTATAATGGAGTCAGCTTTGTGAATTTCTGGAGACCTCTCTAGCACTCTGATTCTTCCTATTCCCATGGTGTCTTCATTTATCATGGTATCTCTTTCCTTGTTCTCCCACTCTGTTCTTGATCCAGCTAGAACCTCCTGCACTCCTAAGCTCTCTCCCCACAACCCTTGCCCTCCATTACCTCCCCTCACCCTGAGTTTGCTTATGTAGATCTCATCCATTTCTCTCTCGCTGGGCAATCCCTGTGTCTTTCCTAGAGAACTCTTTACTAGCTAGCCTCCCTAGAGCTGTGAATTGCACTCTGATTATCCTTTTCTTTACATCTACTATCTATTTATGAGTGAGTTTATACCATGTTTGTCTTTCTGAGTCTGGGTTACCTCACTCAGGATGATTTTTCTAGTTCCATCCATTTGCCTGCAAACCTCATGATGTCATTGTTTTTCTCTGCTGAGTAGTAATCCATTGTGTATATGTACCATAGTTTCTTTATCCATTCTTCAGTTGAAGGGTATCGGGGTTGTTTCCAGGTTCTGGCTGTTACAAACAATGCTGCTATGAACATACCTGAGCATGTGTCCTTGAGATATGATTGAACATTCCTTGGGTATATGCCCAAGAGTGGTATAGCTGGGAAGATTGACTCCCAGTTTTCTGAGAAACTGCCATGCAGATTTCCACAGTGGCTGTACAAGTATGCATTCCTATCAACAGTAGAAGAGTGTTCCCCTTGCTCCACATCCTCTCCAACATAAGTTATCTTCAGTATTTGTGATATTAGCCATTCTGATGGGTGTGAAATGGTATCTTAGAATCATTTTGATTTGCATTTCCCTGATGACTAAGGATGTTGAGCAGTTCCTTAAATGTCTTTCAGCCATTTGAGTTTCTTCTGTTGAGAATTCTCTGTTTAGCTCTATAGCTCATTTTTTAATTGGACTGTTAGGTATTTTGATGTATTGTTTCTTGAGTTCTTTATATGTTCTGGATAACAGTCCTCTGTCAGATGTAGGGTTGGTGAAGATCTTTTCCCATTCTGTAGGCTGTTGTTTGTCTTATTGTCCATGCCCTTTGCCCTGCAAAAACTTCTCAGTTTCAAGAGGTCCCATTTATTAATTGTTGCTCTCAATGTCTGTGCTACTGGTGTTATATTTAGGAAGTGATCTCTGGTGCCGGTGCCTTCAAGACT